>NC_052176.1:9469360-9632283 GCF_902713615.1 Scyliorhinus canicula | reverse complement strand
ACTTGGGAGTCCTTGTTCACGATTCTCTTAAGGTTTATGTGCAGGTTCAGTCGGCAGTTACGAAGGCAAATGCAACATTCGCATTCATGTCAAGAGGGCTAGAATACAAGACCAGGAATGTACTTCTCAGGCTGTATAAGGCTCTGGTCAGACCCCATTTGGAGCATTGTGAGCAGTTTTGGGCCCGTACCTAAGGAAGGATGTGCTGGCCTTGGAAAGGGTCCAGAGGAGGTTCACAAGACTGATCCTTAGTCTGAAGAGCTTGTCGTATGAGGAATGCTTGAGGACTCTGCGTCTGTACTCATTGGAGTTAGAAGGATGAGGGGGATCTTATTGAAACTTAAAGGATACTGCGAGGCCTGGATAGAGTGGACGTGGAGAGGATGTTTCCACTGTAGGGAGAACTAGAACCAGAGGACATAATCTCAGACTAAATGGATGATCCTTTAAAACAGAGATGAGGAGGAAATTCTTCAGCCAGAGGGTGGTGAATCTGTGGAACTTTGCCGCAGAAGGCTGTGGAGGCCAATTCACTGAGTGTCTTTAAGACAGTGATAGATAGGTTCTTGATTAATACGGGAATCAGGGTTTATGGGGAAAAGGCAGGAGAATGGGGATGAGAAAATATCAGCCATGATTGAATTTTGGAGCAGAGTCGATGGGCCGAGTGGCCTAATTCTCCGATACCTCATGGTCTAATGGTCTATAATTACACCAGTAACTTCTATAAATTACCCCGATTAACCCCAATTAATTATCCTCAGTAACTCCTATGAATTACCTCCAATAACTCCGATAAATTACCCCCAGTAACTCCTGTAAATTACCCCCAGAAAGACCTAAAAATTACCCCGTAACTCTGACTGTGGGCGGCACGGTAGCACAGTGGCTTCCTCCCACAAATACCGAAAGTCGTGCTTGTATGGTGAATTGGACATTCTGAATTATCCCTCAGCGTACCCGAACAGGCGCCGGAGTGTGGTGACTAGGGGATTTTCACAGCAACTTCATTGCAGTATTAGTGTAAACCTACTTGTAACACTAATAAAGATTATAAGTTACCCCCAGTAGCTCCTGTAAATTACCCCCAGTAGCTCCCCTAAATTACCCCAGTAACTTTGAGAAATAACCCTTAGCAGCTCAGCTTGACTGAGCTGGAACTCAGGGTGTCTGTGACAAACAGCACGAGGTGTATTTATCCCTGAACCAACATCAGCAAAATAGATCAACCTGGTCATTATATCATAGCTATTGTGGGATCTTGCTGTTTACAAATTGGCTTCTACATGGAGGCAGTGATAAGGACTATAGAGAAGCAAGTTCTGTCATTCTGAGGAATGGATTCTCTCTGCTTTGTACCAGAGTAAAACCTTGCTGATTCTCAGCCAGCACAAACATCCACAGCTTGGCTTCACGGAGAGAGTTTTTTACACAAGTATAGACTCATTATACCTGTCAAAGCCATCCACTGGCTGGTTTCCATTTCCTCCAATCCTGCAGAAACAGCCGTAGTTCCTGTAGTCCTGGTACTGGAGAGTTGGATTGATGCAGTCAAAAATCATTTGGAATTTTATTATATTTTGCCGATATGTGAATCCCTGAGCAGGGATCCAAATTGCTACAAGAGGAAAATAAAATAAATCACTGTGTCAGAAAGCCCTGGTACAGAGCGAGCAGGGAGACAATTTAACAACACGCCGATTTAGAAAGCAGTAAAAGCTGCAGAAGAATATTTGTGAATTCAGTGGAAATTGTGGGCTGGATTCTCCGATTTTGAGGCTATGTCCGGCGCGTGTGTCTAGTTTCCCAATGAAAAAGTTGGCACCGCCCCCGCAGTGATGCTCCGCCCAGTGGGAGGGGCTAGCAGCCACGCCACATAAAGCCCCCGGCTTCCCCTGCAGGTACGGATGGAGGATTGCCGGGTTCGTGGCCGCGGACGCGCCGCACAACATGGCGCCGGCCACTCGCGGACCTGGCCATTCCAGATAGTGCCCCACTGTAACCCCCTCCCCACCCCCAGTCCACACCCCACCAGTCCCCCCCAGCCCCCGCCGAAGCCCCCCCTCCCCGGCCAGCGGATTGGCTCCCCCTCTCCCCTCCCCGACTGGCGGCGCTGGTCACAGTCCGTAGACACCACGCGAGGTCCCAGAAAACTGTGAGCACACGCGACCGACGCCATCGGGAAGTCCGCCTATCGGGCGGGGGGGGGCTTCGGGTGACATCCCGAGGCTGTCCCAATGGCGTGCGCCGTACTCAGCAATTAAGCCCTTTTTGAGGGGGCGGAGCATCAGAAAAACGGCCTTCGCCGTCAAAACAAATTCTCCAGCAAATCGGCAAACGCGATTTCAGCGTCGGCAATCGGAGAATTCAGCCTGCGTCTCGGAAACAGGCCATTCGACCCAACAATTTTGGGGGCAGCATGGTAACACAAGTGGGTAGCACTGTGGCTTCACAGCGCCAGGGTCCCAGGTTCGATTCCTCGCTGGGTCACTGGCTGTGCAGAGTCTGCACCTTCTCCCCGTGTCTGCGTTGGTTTCCTCCGGCTGCTCCAGTTTCCTCCCACAGTCCAAAGACATGCAGGTTCGGTAGATTGGCCATGATAAATTGCCCCATTGTGTCCAAAACGTTTAGGAGGGGTCATTGGGCTACGGGGATAGGGTGGAAGTGAGGGCTTAAGTGGGTCGGTGCAGACTCGATGGGCTGAACGGCCTCCTTCTGCACTGTATGTTCTATTTTCTATGTTCGAATTCCATGGACCTGCTTCTCCATCACCCGCCACCAATAGCGGAGAATCGAGCGCTGGGCTAAAAGCGAGATCAGCGCACAATGGGCGGGATTCTCCGATTGCAGACGCCGAAATCGCATTTGCCGATTGGCCAGAGAATGGCATTTGATGTTGAAATCGGGGCTCCGCCTGTTTTCAGATGCCTCGCCCCCTACAAAATGGCGTTGCCGGTGAATGCGCCGCACGCCATTAGGACGGCCTTTGGACGTCACCTGAAGGCCGTCCTCCAATGCTCCGCCCCCGATGGGCCGACCTTCCGACGGCGTGGATCACTTGTGACTGTGTCCAGCGCCGCCACAGTCCGGTGGGGGGTGGGAGCCGCTTGCAGAAGAAAGTAGAACCAGAGGACACCATCTCAGACTAAAGGGACGATCCTTTAAAACAGGGATGAGGAGGAATTTCTTCAGCCAGAGGGTGGTGAATCTGTGGAACTCTTTGCCGCAGAAGGCTGTGGAGGCCAATTCACTGAGTGTCTTTAAGACAGAGATAGATGGGTTCTTGATCAATAAGGGGATCAGGGGTTATGGGGAAAAGGCAGGAGAATGAGGATGAGAAATATCAGCCATGATTGAATGATTGAATGGCGGAGCAGACTCAATGGGCTGAGAAGCCTAATTCTGCTCCTTTGTCTTATGGTCTTATACTGAGGTGGAGGGACTCGGAGCCCCCAAAGTCGGGGTGTGGGTTAGCGACATGGCAGTATTTCTCAGACTCCAAAAATTAGATTCGCCTCAAGGGGTTTCCAGGGGTTTGCTCGGAGGGAGCAGCCGCTCATTGATTTCTTCGCAAAAAATTAAGCTGTCAGTAGGGAGGAGAGGGGGGGGTGGAAGTGGTGAAGGGGAGGTATGGGAGGTGATTGGGGAAGGTCATGATGTGGAGATGCCGGCGTTGGACTGGGGTGAGCACAGTAAGAATTCTTACAACACCAGGTTAAAGTCCAACAGGTTTGATTCAAACACGAGCTTTCGGAGCGCAGCTGGGGAAAGTGGCACTGTTTGTGGAAGCCAAGTTGGCTGGGGTTTGTGCCCGAGGGGGTCTGTTTGGTATAATTTTGTGGTTTTGTTGTTATTGAAATTTGATGTTTAAAATTGTTAAAATGATAAATGCCTCAATAAAATAATTTTCAAAAAAAACATACCATTCCTTCCTCCCTCATGTACTTACTGAGCTACCCCTCAAAGCCATCAATAATATCCACATCAAACATTCCCTGTGGTAGTGAGTTTCACAGTCTGACCATCAAACACTCCCAGGACAGTTACAGTACTGGCTTAGATACAGAGTAAAGCTCCCTCTACACCGTCCCCATCAAACATTCCCAGGACAGGTACAGCACGGGGTTAGATACAGAGTAAAGCTTCCTCTACACCGTCCCCATCAAACACTCCCAGGACAGGTACAGCACGGGGTTAGATACAGAGTAAAGCTCCCTCTACACCGTCCCCATCAAACATTCCCAGGACAGTTACAGTACTGGCTTAGATACAGAGTAAAGCTCCCTCTACACTGTCCCCATCACACACTCCCAGGACAGGTACAGCACGGGGTTAGATACAGAGTACAGCTCCCTCTACACTGCCCCATCAAACACTCCCAGGACAGGTACAGCACAGGGTTAGATACAGAGTAAAGCTCCCTCTACACTATCCCTATTAAATACTCCCAGGACAGGTACAGCACGGGTTAGATACAGAGTAAAGCTCCCTCTACACTGTCCCCATCACACACTCCCAGGACAGGTACAGCACTGGGTTAGATACAGAGTAAAGCTCCCTCTACACTGTCCCCATCAAACACTCCCAGGACAGGTATTCACATTTCTTTTAGCTTCTTTCTCATTGACAACTTCTCTGTTCTGAATTCCCCCCAGTGTTGCTGCTGCCTCACTTGCTGTTCCCCCCACTCCTACAGCACATCCCTGAGGTCTCCAGTTGATCACTTACCTCCGAGCACGATGAGGATCGCAGTGAGTTTCGGGGACTCCATGACTTCTCGTTTCCTCCGAGTGATCGATGTTTCTCTCATCGTGGCTCTGCCTCTTTTATTCAGATCTCGGGATGGTTACCACCCAGATTAGCTCAGCAAATGCAAATAGAATGACGGATCCTCGGCTGATTCAAATATTTTGCTGTTGTCCAACGTGTCAGAGGTTTGAGGAACCCGGGGCTGGATTCTCCGATAATGGTGTTGACTCCGCTGTGAAAACCGTGGGTGTAGAGAATGGGGTCTCAGACCTGCCATCGGCTCCGACGCTAGAACACGATTCTCCGGTGACGGTGAATCGCCGCCAGTCGCGCCCACGCTGTTACCGCGTCACCGGTTGGGGGCCGTTGAACAGCTCCCGCGGCGATTCTCCATGGTCGACCGGCCGAGTTCCCGCCGAGTTCCGTCGGCGTGGTTCCCGTATGCTTTCACACGGCGGGCGCACGGACTCAAGGCCGCGGTAGCCGTCCTGGTGGGGGGCGCGCGTCAGTCTCCGGGGGGGTGGGGCCTCCATGACGGCCAGGCCCGTAATCGGGAGTTACCGCTCGGTGGGTGCTTGCGATCCGGGGGTGTCCTACCTTCTTCCGCGCCTGCCCGCTGTGCGGCTCCGCCTTGTTGCACGGGGCCGGCAAGAAAAACGGCCACCGCGCAAATACGCGGACCCGTGGCCGGTAGTGAAGGGCCCCGGATCGGTAACAGGAGCTGCGCGGCACACGCCGGGGCCCTGCCATCCCTCTTGAAGTCAGAATCACTTGGACATTTTGAAAAATATCTGGAGTGATTCCCGCCCGCTTCCCGGCGGGCGTGAGGGCCCAGACCTATTTCCGGGGAATACCGGCCGTGGAGTTCACGGCGGCGTCATCGGGCCCCCAGGTGCAGCTGTTCACCGGCCCACAAAGGGCTAGCATGGGCGTGATGGGAAGGGCCCGAGGGAGCGGAGGCTGAAAAACTTTCTCCCCCCCCCCCACACAGCCGTCGCAGGCAAGATGGCCGCCAGACGAGCAGCCCCGAGATTTAGGGACAGTGAATTGGACACCTTCCTGGCTGCAGTGGAGGAGGGGAGGCTGGTTCTGTACCCCGGGCTGGGTTGCAGGGCATCAGGCGGCATCGTTCGGCGTGCGTGGGGAGAGGTGGCAGCTGCCGTCAGCGCCATTGGGCTGGTGGCCAGGACCGTTGACCAGTGCAGGAAGAAGCTGCACAACCTCCTCAGGGCAGCCAGGGTGAGTACCCAGCACGGTGCCCCTGGCACCAACCCCCTACCCCCCACACACCGTCACTGCAACCCCGCCACCACCCAGCCAAGGGGCGGTTCCACCCCACCCTAACCCACATGGCTGCACCCTCCCATGCCAGCCGCAATGGCTGTGTACCCTGTGCAATGAGATAGGAGCGGAGTTTGGCGATGCAGAGGTCGGAGGCGCGCCACAAGTGAGATCTCCCAGTGTGCATTCGGGCCCCTCACAACATATGTGTGTCCATCCCACCCCCTCACCCTCACCCCCACCCCCTCACCCCCACCGTATAACCCAACCCCCCCCCCACCCCCAACCCCTCACCCCACGCACACCCCAACCCATTCCTCACCCCCACCCACTCACACCACCCCTCACCCTAACCCCCCACCCCCTCACCCAACCCCACCATCCCCCACCCTGACCCGGACCCCCCCCATCACCAACACCCTCCACCCCCTCATATCACCCCATCCCCCTTCCCCCCATCCCCTTCCCCCTCACCCCATCCCCACCACACCCTTGCTCCTCCCAGTCACCACAAACCTCCCTACACCCTCACCCCAATCCCCTTCCCCCATCTCACCCCACTCCTCAGCCTCGCCCCCGTCAGTCTGTTGTGGTTTATCCGTGGTTAGAACCACGTCGGGACTTCAGGCCATCCGGGCAGCAGAATCGCGCAGGCCCCGGAGATCACGGTCATCGGGGGTCACCTCCCGCGATTCTCCGCGCCGCGATTCCTACATTTTGGGGGTGCTGAGAATCGCAAATCGGCGCCAAAACTGCGTCAGAGGCGATTTCGGCGTCGGAGTCGATTCTCCGGACGATCGCGGAGCTTCGGAGAATCCAGCCCCTGTTGTTCTGGTGCGGGGCTTGTCGGCTGGATTCTCTGAGCAGAATACTGAGAAGTGAGGACATGGAGACAAGTGTTCACTTTATAGGTTGCACTCAGCTATCAGCACTCAGACCGAGTCACTCAGCTGTAAGTCCAGCACAATTCCCACTCCAATTTATTCAGTCACAATGATCAGATTAATGATGTCCCTCATCTATCGGAGTGTGAATTTACTGACCGAGTTGTATCGCTCTGCATCCAGTAACTGTGTCCCAGGAAAGGTCCCTATTTTACTGGAGTGAGATTATTGTGAAAACATGAGTCGGGTTGTTGGATTTGGGCCGCTTGTGACAGGTTGGCTTCCGGTGGCGTTATGTAGGGGGGAGGTTGTAGTTATGTAGAGGGGAGCACGATGACAAACAATTAGCACTGCGCCTCACAGCGCCAGGGACCCGGGTTCAGTCCAGGACTTGGGTGACAGCCTGTGTGGAGTCTGCACGTTCTCCCCATGTCTGCGTGGGTTTCCTCCCACAGTCCAAAGACGTGCAGGTTAGGTGGATTGGCCATGCTAAATTGCCGCTTAGTGTCCAGGGATGTAGGGGATAGGTGGGTTATGGAGTTATGGGGACAGGAAACGGGCAGTGGGCCTAGGTAGGTGCCTCTTTTAGAGGGTTGGTGCTGACTCGATGGGCTGAATGGCTCCTTCTGCACTGAGGAATTCTCTGGTTCTAAGACATGTACGAGGTGGCTCCACTCGGGTTCTGGTTCTATTAGTTATTTTCGTTTAGATTCAGGGGGTATCTGTTTAAAACCCACTGGTCTAATGGAATAAGGAACCTACACAGGTGAAATGCCCAGAAATCCCAGGGGGAAAGGCTGAAAGTAGAAGTTCAGCGACTGAATCGGACCCTCCCGGGGCTCGGCGGTGGATAAAAGGCGGAGGCAGCCTCTGTGACTCCGGTCACTCCACTAACGGCCGAGATGCTTCCTCGCACCTTGGCAGCAAATGTAGACAAACACTGGCGGTTTGTGTCGGGGAACCTCCACAAATCGATGGAAGAGGCCTTGGCTCCCATTTGTTTGTAGTTGGAGAGGAACAATGAAACGGTAAAGGCGCACGGTGACACAGTGCGAGGTACGGAGGCAGCCATTTCGAAAGCTCAGCGACCAGATCTCGGGCGGGATTCTCCGACCCCACGCAGGGTCGGAGAATGGGCCGGCAGCGGCGTTATTTCCGCTCCCGCAGGTTTTGAAATCCCCACCGGCCAAAAACCGGCGTTGTGCAAATCCCGCCGGCAGCCTCTGGAAAACAGCTGGCGCCGGCGGGATTTCATTTATTTTTAGATTCCACAAATCTCCGGCCCGGATGGGCCGAAGTGCCGCCGACGTGGCCACGGGTCACGTCGGCGAAAATCAAAGTTGCTTTAAAAACGGCGCAACCATTGATTGATGGTTGACGCCGTTCAGTGTGGGGAGGGGGTTGCAGCATGGGGGGGGGGTGGTTGCGGCATCGGGGGGGGTGTTGCAGCATAGGGGGGGTGTGGTTGCGGCATCGGGGGGTGGGTTGCGGCATCGGGGGGTTGCGGCATCGGGGGGGTGGGTTGCGGCATCGGGGGGTGGGTTGCGGCATCGGGGGTGGGTTGCAGCATTCGGGGGTGGGTTGCGGCATCGGGGGGGGGTGGGTTGCAGCATCCGGGGGTGGGTTGCGGCATCAGGGGGGTGGGTTGCAGCATCCGGGGGGTGGGTTGCGGCATCGGGGGTTGGTTGCGGCATCGGGGGGTGGTGGGTTGCGGCATCGGGGGGGGGGTGGGTTGCGGCATCGGGGGGTGGGTTGCGGCATCGAGGGGGGTGGGTTGCGGCATCGGGGGGTGGGGTTGCGGCATCGGTGGGTGTGGGTTGCGGCATTCAGGGGAGTGGGTTGCGGCATCGGGGGGGTTGTGGCATCGGGGGGGGCATCGGGGGGGGGGGGGTGGGTTTGCGGCATCGGGGGGTGGGTTGCGGCATCCGGGGGGTTGTGGCATCGGGGGGGCATCGTGGGGGGGGGGTTTGGGGCAGCGGCGTGCAGAGAGGGGGGGGCTACGGATGCCCTGGGCCAACGCACAGTCGCCCCCCCTCTGTCCGCCGCTGCCCCCTACCCCAACCACCCCCCTCACCACCACTACCTCCCGCCAACGCCCCTACCCCCTCCCCACCACCCACTACCCCCCTCCCCACCACCCCTACCCCCCCTCCCCACCACCCTACCCCCTCCAACGCCGCCCCCCCCATCTCTCGCAACGCCGCAACCCCCCCTTAACGCCGGGCCCCCCCCTCAACGCCGGGTCCCCCCCCTTCAACGCCGGGTCCCGCCCCCTCAACGCTGGGTCCCCCCCCCTCAATGCCGGGTCCCCCCCCTCAACGCCGGTACCCACACCCCGTCCCCCTCCCTCTGAAGGCCGGTACCCACACCCCCTCCTCTCTCCTCCTCCCCCCCTTCCTTCCTCCGTTAGTGGGGGGGGGTGCGGCGTTAGTGGGGGGTGGGGGGTGGGGGGGGTGCGGCGTTGGAGGGGGGTAGGGGTGGTGAGGGGGGGTTGGGGTAGGGGCAGCGGCGTGCAGAGGAGGGGGCGACGGATGCCCGGGGCCAACGCACCGTCGCTCTGCACGCAGCTGCCCCTACCCCAACCCCCTCCCTCACCACCCCTACCCCTTCACCACCCCTACCCCCTCCAACGCCGCACCCCCCCCCCCACCCCCACCCCCCCCTAATCCCGCACCCCCCCCACACTAACGGAGGAAAGAAGGGGGGAGGAGGAAGGAAGGGGTGGAGGAGGAAGAGGGGGAGGAGGAAGGAGGGGGGAGGAGGAAGGAGGGGGGAGGGGGAGGATGAAGGAGGGGGGGAGAAGGAAGGAGTGGGGAGGAGGAAGGAAGGGGGGGAGGAGGAAGAGGGGGGGAGGAGGAAGGAGGGGGGGGAGAGAAGGAGGGGGGGAGGAGGAAGGAGGGGGGAGAAGGAAGGAAAAGGGGGAGGAGGAGAGGGGGGGGGTGTGTGGGTACCGGCCTTCAGAGGGAGGGGGACGGGGTGGGGTACCGGCGTTGAGGGGGGGGGGACCCGGCCGTTGAGAGGGGGGTGTTGCGGCGATGAGGGGGTGTTGCAGAGTTGAGGTGGGGGGTTGCGGCTTGAGGGTGGGGGGTTGCGGCGTTGCGAGAGATGGGGGCGGCGTTGGAGGGGGGTAGGGTGGTGGGGAGGGAGGTAGAGGGTGGTGGAGAGGGAGGTAGGGGGCGTCGTTGGAGGGAGGTAGGGTGGTGGGGAGGGAGGTAGGGGTGGTGGGGAGGGAGGAGGGGTGGTGGGGGGGAGGGTAGGGGGTGGGGGAGGGGGGTAGGGGTGGTGGGGAGGGGGGTGTGGGTGGTGGGAGGGGGCTAGGGGTGGTGGGAGGTGGTGGGGAGGGAGGTAGGGTGGGAGGGCGGGTGTGGTTGGGGTAGGGCGGCAGCGGCGGTCAGAGGGGGGGGGCGACGGTGCGTTGGCACCCGGGCCATCCGTTCGCCCCCCTCTCTGCACGCCGCGCCCCACAACCCCCCCCCCACAAATGACGGGAAGAACCCCCCCCCAAATGCCAGGAAACCACCCCCCCCCAAATGCCGGACACCCCCCCAAATGCCGGACACCCCCCCCAAATGCGGAAACCCACCCCCCAAATGCCGGACCCCCCCCACCCCAAACCCCAATGCCGGAAACCCCCCCAAAGCCGGAACCCCCCCCCAAATGCCGGAACCCCCCCGGAGATGCCGGGGGGGAAAACCCCCCCCCAAATGCCGGAAACCCCCCCCCCCCAATGCCGGAATCCCCCCCAAATACCGGAACCCCCCCCCCCAAATGCCGGACCCCCCCCCCCCAAATGCCGGGTCTGTCTCTCTCCTCCTCCTCCAAAACACGCCGGGTCTCACCACTTCCGCAGCTGGAGAAACTGACGCGTATCGCGTCAGTCAGCTGCTGGCCCCTCCGGGAACGGAGAATAGCCGCCTAAAAGAAGGCCCCGACGCCGGAGTGATTAACACCGATTTTTCTCGCCGGAAACCCGCGTTACGACGGGCAACGGAGAATCCCGCCCCTCCTCTCTGGAAGCGGAAACGTCTCTGACGGCCGATGTGAATAAAGCGCTGAAGGACAAGGTGAATGATTTGGAGAATCGTTCAGGAGGAAAATGCCCGAATTGTGGGGTTGCCAGAGTGGGTGGAAGGCTCAACACCCATTTATTATTAAGATGGTGAGAGGGCAGAACCATACGCGCCAATCCCCCCCCCCCCACACACCCTCACCCCCCCCCCCCCCCCCCCCCCCCCCCGCCCTGGAGCTGGACCGTGCCCACCGGACTCTCCGACAGAAGCCTCATCCCGGTGAACCACCGCGATCAGTAATCGGGAAGTTTCACAGCTTCCGAGAAAAAGAGCGGGTTCCTGAGATGGGCAAAGGATTATCTTCCCCGTGTTCCTTGTGGAGTCCGAGCTCCCTCGCTAAGGGGGTGGGGGAAACTCAATCTATGTTGTATATAAGGTCGGCCAGTTCAGCACCGACCTGTTAAGTCCTGGCTGGGACTTACCGGGAGCTGTGTATTATAGCCTGTGTATCATTGTCTCCTGAGGTTTAATGCAGCCTCTTTGACTAGGCCTCAATTCAAGACCTGAGGCAGGATTCTCCTGTGCTGGGACCAGGTCCCCTCGCCGGCGGGAAAACCAGCGCAATACCACTCCGGCGTCACCAGCCTCCGAAAGTATGGAATTCTCCGCACTTCCGGGGGCCAGGTGGACGCTGCCGGGGTTGGCACGCACCAGACGGTGCCAAAGGGACTGTGCGAGTTTAACGCATGCACCGAAGGGCGGGGTGATCTCGCGCATGCACGGAAGGGCGGGGTGATCTCGCGCATGCACGGAAGGGCGGGGTGATCTCACGCATGCACCGAAGGGCGGGGTGATCTCGCGCATGCACCGAAGGGCGGGGTGATCTCATGCATGCACCGAAGGGCGGGGTGATCTCGCGCATGCACGGAAGGGCGGGGTGATCTCACGCATGCACCGAAGGGCGGGGTGATCTCGCGCATGCACCGAAGGGCGGGGTGATCTCACGCATGCACCGAAGGGCGGGGTGATCTCGCGCATGCACCGAAGGGCGGGGTGATCTCATGCATGCACCGAAGGGCGGGGTGATCTCGCGCATGCACCGAAGGGCGGGGTGATCTCGCGCATGCACTGAAGGGCGGGGTGATCTCGCGCATGCACCGAAGGGCGGGGTGATCTTGCGCATGCGCTGAAGGGCGGGGTGATCTCGCGCATGCGCTGAAGGGCGGGGTGATCTCATGCATGCACCGAAGGGCAGGGTGATCTCGCGCATGCACCAAAGGGCGGGGTGATCTCGCGCATGCACCGAAGGGCGGGGTGATCTCGCGCATGCACCGAAGGGCGGGGTGATCTTGCGCATGCGCTAAAGGGCGGGGTGATCTCGCGCATGCGCTGAAGGGCGGGGTGATCTCGCGCATGCGCTGAAGGGCGGGGTGATCTCGCGCATGCACTGAAGGGCGGGGTGATCTTGCGCATGCACGGAAGGGCGGGGTGATCTCGCGCATACACCGAAGGGCGGGGTGATCTCGCGCAAGCACCGAAGGGCGGGGTGATCTCGCGCATGCACTGAAGGGCGGGGTGATCTTGCGCATGCACGGAAGGGCGGGGTGATCTCGCGCATGCACCGAAGGGCGGGGTGATCTCATGCATGCACCGAAGGGCGGGGTGATCTCGCGCAAGCACCGAAGGGCGGGGTGATCTCGCGCATTCACCGGAGGGCGGGGTGATCTCGCGCATGCACCGAAGGGCGGGGTGATCTCGCGCATTCACCGGAGGGCGGGGTGATCTCGCGCATGCACTGAAGGGTGGGGTGATCTCATGCATGCACCGAAGGGCAGGGTGATCGCGCGCATGCACTGAAGGGCGGGGTGATCTCATGCATGCACCGAAGGGCAGGGTGATCTCGCGCATGCACCGAAGGGCGGGGTGATCTCATGCATGCACCGAAGGGCGAGGTGATCTCGCGCATGCACCGAAGGGCGGGGTGATCTCGCGTATGCACTGAAGGGCGGGGTGATCTCATGCATGCACCGAAGGGCGGGGTGATCTCGCGTATGCACTGAAGGGCGGGGTGATCTCGCGCATTCACCGGAGGGCGGGTTGATCTCGCGCATGCGCTGACCGGCCGGCGTTTTCTCGCGCATGCGCAGGGGGTTGGCAGGGGGTTGTCTTCTACACTCTGGCCATGACGGAGCCCTACAGGGGCCGGCATTGAAGGAAGGAGTGCCCCCATGGCACAGGCCCGCCGGTAGATCGGTGAGCCCCGATCGCGGGCCAGGCCACCATTGCCCCCCCCCCACCACGGGGCCCCCCGAGGACCGCACCAGCTGCCTTAACTGCCAGGTCCCGCGTGTGGGACAATGTCTAATCCACGCCTGCGGACTGGCCAGAAACGGTCAACCCCTCGGCCCATCGGTTTCCGGTGAATTGTCGCGGGGGGGGGGGCGCTGCAAACAGCCCCCGACCGGCGTGGCGTGAACCCCGTGCCCGGCCAATAACTGGCGCCGGTGAATACGGAAGCCGGCGTCGGGGCGATATTCGCGCCACCCCCCGGGGATTCTCCGACCCGGCGGGGAGGGGGGGTCGGTTAATCCCGTCCCTGATCCCATGAATTTGAAGACAGAGAGAGTGAGAGAGGGAGGGGGACAGGAGTGTGAATGAGAACATTTAAAAACTAAATGAATGGATTGACTTGTAAAGTAAGTGGGAGAAGTTACCGGAGGCTGAACTTAAAGTTGTTTAACACCAGGCTGCATTCTGGATTAATGCGGCTGGTTTCCACACTGCGGTGAATTGAAGCTTCAGTCAAATGCACAGCAATCATTTTGAATTGAGTTTTAGTGAGGTGCTAACTTTGCATTTGTCCTTTGTTCTCTCTCTGTCTCTCTCTTTACCGATCTCTCTCTCTGTCTCCCATTCAGCCTATCTCTCACTGCCTATGTCTCGTTCTGTCTCTTTCTCTCTCTCTCTCTCTCTCTCTCTCTCTCCCTGTCTCTCTCTCTCTGTCAGCCTCTCTCTCTCACTGTCAGCTTCTCTCTGTCTCTCTGTCTCTGTCTCTCTTTTTCTCTCTCTCTCTGTCTCTCTCTCTCTATCCTATCCCCGCCGCATGGAACTCTAGGTATCGTAAGTTCGTCCCTGGCGAGTACAGTGGCAGCCTCATCCCATCCCATCCCCCCCCCCCCCCCCCCCCCCCCCCCCCCCCCCGGCCCAGTCCGGCTCCCCACACCCCCGATGTGATGGAACCATCAATTCACTAGACACGTGGTTTAAGATATGAACAGTGGTTTTAATCTACTTACAACAGAGCCAGCCTGTTGTGCGTTGAACTCTCGATGAACTGAACGACTGGCTCTGAGCATTGGTATTTATACAGCAGTCCAGGAGGAGGAGTCGTGGGCGGAGCCAAGGGTGGAGCCCTGTACAAACTCCTAAGCATTCCCAGCGCTACTCCCCCTAGTGTTCGACAACGCAACTGTGCTTATCAATGGATGGTCTCATGTATGTACAATACAGTGTGATTTATGGAGTTACATTCACCACACGATGCACTGACCATAAAATATTCCCTCTTCCCTACGTTCTACTTGGAACCGGAGAAGGCACCGAAGTTCTGCAAAATACCCAGAATATTCCCGAAAGACGACCCGGGTCCTCAACGTCCAGCAGCAAATTCTCTGCAGATAACACCCTGGGGGGGGGGGGGGCGGGGGCGATTCTCCGAGCCCCGCGCAGGCCGAAGAATCGGAGCTACCTCGCCACAACACCCCAACGCCGGTGCGCTATTCTCCGAGGTGAGGAGAATCGGTGCCATTTGCGCCGACCCGTTTGGTGCAGCGCCGGCCGCGGACCGCTGGAATTGGCTTGGCCGCCGATTCTCCGGCCCGGATGGGCCGAGCGGCCGCTCCGACGTGACAGAGCCCTGCCGGCACCGTTCACCCCTGGTCGCTGCCGGTGGGAACTCTGCGGGAAGGCTCGGGGGGTGGCCTGTGGGGGGGGGAGGAGCCTCCTTCACTGGCGGGGGGCCTCCGAAGGGGTCTGGCCTGCGATCGGGGCTCACCAATCGGTGGGCCGGCCTCTCCCCCACCCCGGGCCTAAATTCCGCTGCAGCCGGCCCTGAACACCGACCCCATGTTGGGTCGGGGCCGGCGCGCGTAAGAAGTTCCCTGCGCATGGGCAGGATGGCGCGGCCCAACTGCGCGTGTGCAGGATGGCGCAGCCCAACTGCGCGTGTGCAGGATGGCGCAGCCCAACTGCGCGTGTGCAGGATGGCGCAGCCCAACTGCGCATTTGCAGGATGGCGTGGCCCAACTTCGCATATGCAGGATGGCGTGGCCCAACTTCGCATATGCAGGATGGCGTGGCCCAACTGCGCGTGTGCAGGATGGCGCGGCCCAACTGCGCTTGGGCAGGCTGGCACGGCCCAACTGCGCATGGGCAGGATGGCGCAACCCAACTGCGCGTGTGCAGGATGGCGAGGCCCAACTGCGCATGGGCAGGATGGCGCGGCCCAACTTCGCATATGCAGGATGGCGTGGCCCAACTGCGCATATGCAGGATGGCAAGGCCCAACTGCGCGTGTGCAGGATGGCGCGGCCCAACTGCGCATGGGCAGGATGGCGCAGCCCAACTGCGCGTGTGCAGGATGGCGAGGCCCAACTGCGCGTGTGCAGGATGGCGCGGCCCAACTGCGCATGGGCAGGATGGCGCAGCCCAACTGCGCATGGGCAGGATGGCGCAGCCCAACTGCGCATGGGCAGGATGGCGAGGCCCAACTGCGCGTGTGCAGGATGGCGCGGCCCAACTGCGCATGGGCAGGATGGCGCAGCCCAACTGCGCATGGGCAGGATGGCGAGGCCCAACTGCGCGTGTGCAGGATGGCGCGGCCCAACTGCGCATGTGCAGGATGGCGCGGCCCAACTGCGCGTGTGCAGGATGGCGCGGCCCAACTGCGCGTGTGCAGGATGGTGCGGCCCAACTGCACGTGTGCAGGATGGCGCGGCCCAACTGCGCGTGTGCAGGATGGCACGGCCCAACTGCGCATGGGCAGGATGGCACGGCGCCCATTTGGTGCCACATACGGAGGCTGGAGTGGCGGGAACCACTCCAGCGCTGTGCTGGCCCCCTGTGGGGGCCAGAATAGGGCGTGCCCGGGCCCTGTCACGACGGCGCGGACACTTGGCCGCCATATCGGTGACTCGCCCCCCCTCTGTTCCTCCCCGTTTCTAATGATCCCACTCCACACATTTGGGGCCCGGTTAGAATTTTATGTTTCTATGTGGTCCCCTCTCAATCTTCTAAACTTTAATGAATAAAATTCTAACCGATTCAGTCTCTCCTCATATGACAGTCCGGCCCTCCCAGGAATCAGCCTGGTAAACCTTCGCTGTCCTCCCTCCATAGCAACAACATCCTTCCTCAGATACAGACACCAAAACTGCCCACAATATTCCAGCTGTGACCTCACCAATGCCGATACAATTGTGGTAAAATATCCCTATTCCTATTCTCAAACCCTCTCGCCATGAAGGCCAACATCCCATTTGCCTTCTTTACTGCCGGCTGTACCTCCGCGCTTACTTTCAGCGACTGATGCACGAGGACACCAAGGTCTCGCTGAGTATCCGCCTCTCTCAATTTACACCTAATTGTGTTTCCATCTCCATTTGACCTGCCCAAGCCTCCCTTCTGCCATTGAATCTCTCCTGCACTCACCCCTTTCAGAGATACCCATTTGTTCTTTTCTCCCTCGCCTCTCCCTGCCTCTGTACTTGCTTAAAACCTATTACATCCCAAATCTTTCCCAGTTCTGGTGAATGGTCATCAACCTGAAATGTTGACTGTCTCCCCCCCCCCCCTCAGATGCTGCCAGATCTGCTGAGGATTTGCAGCATCTTGTTTTATTTCAGCTTTCAAACATTGTTTTGATATTAGTGTTAATTGGTAATTATTAATGACACTGGCTGCAGGGTGTGATTGGAGTACGACAAATTCACAAAAGTCGTTTGCATTATCAAGGATAAAAATGGAGAGATAACAGGATGTATGACCTGAAACAAAGGTTGGATTTACAGCTGAGGTCCTGGCCCAATATCCGCTCAACCTGCTTCACCCAAAAGTGATACTTGGCCATGACTCTCTCGGGTGAAATCCCACAGGGGAAACAATCAAACAATGAATATAGAAACTTCGACTTTTTCAAAGAAGTTAGACATTCCACTTGTTTGAATCTTGAAGATAACATATGGCAACACTGTATGTGCAAGAAAACACAAAATGGTCAATTACCCCAAATGCTGGACTCTGCAAAAACCGGTCTGCAAAACAACCTGCTCGTTCTTTTTCAGTCAAAACAGTAGGAAAATTTCACACACCCATCGTACACTTTACTGACATCATTCAATATGTTCACATTGTAACTTCGATCTATTTTCTACGAAGCTGAATTTCTTCCTAACCACTCAATTCAATAGTTGAGAATATACCCAGAAGTTCTTTTAAAAATCAAACTCGATTCCAGTTCTTTGGTTCCCTGAGCAATCATGTCACAAATGCCAGCTGGTGTTGGGTGCCCTGTCCGTCCGTCCCCTGTGTGTGGGTGCCCTGTCCGTCCGTCCCCTGTGTGTGGGTGCCCTGTCTGTCTGTCCCCGTGTGTGGGTGCCCTGTCCGTCCCCTGTGTGTGGGTGCCCTGTCCTGTCCGTCCCCTGTGTGTGGGTGCCCTGTCTGTCCGTCCCCTGTGTGTGGGTGCCCTGTCCGTCCCCTGTGTGTGGGTGCCCTGTACGTCCATCCCCTGTGTGTGGGTGTCCTGTCTCTCCGTCCCCTGTGTGTGGGTGCCCTGTCCGTCCGTCCCCTGTGTTTGGGTGTCCTGTCTGTCCGTCCCCTGTGTGTGGGTGTCCTGTCCGTCCCCTGTGTGTGGGTGCCCTGTCCTGTCCGTCCCCTGTGTGTGGGTGTCCTGTCCGTCCCCTGTGTGTGGGAGCCCTGTCCGTCCGTCCCCTGTGTGTGGGTGCCCTGTCCGTCCGTCCCCTGTGTGTGGGTGCCCTGTCCGTCCGTCCCCTGTGTGTGGGTGCCCTGTCTGTCCGTCCCCTGTGTGTGGGTGTCCTGTCTGTCCGTCCCCTGTGTGTGGGTGCCCTGTCTGTCTGTCCCCGTGTGTGGGTGCCCTGTCCGTCCCCTGTGTGTGGGTGCCCTGTCCTGTCCGTCCCCTGTGTGTGGGTGCCCTGTCTGTCCGTCCCCTGTGTGTGGGTGCCCTGTCCGTCCCCTGTGTGTGGGTGCCCTGTACGTCCATCCCCTGTGTGTGGGTGTCCTGTCTCTCCGTCCCCTGTGTGTGGGTGCCCTGTCCGTCCGTCCCCTGTGTGTGGGTGTCCTGTCTGTCCGTCCCCTGTGTGTGGGTGTCCTGTCCGTCCCCTGTGTGTGGGTGCCCTGTCCTGTCCGTCCCCTGTGTGTGGGTGTCCTGTCCGTCCCCTGTGTGTGGGAGCCCTGTCCGTCCGTCCTCTGTGTGTGGGTGCCCTGTCCGTCCGTCCCCTGTGTGTGGGTGCCCTGTCCGTCCGTCCCCTGTGTGTGGGTGCCCTGTCTGTCCGTCCCCTGTGTGTGGGTGTCCTGTCTGTCCGTCCCCTGTGTGTGGGTGCCCTGTCTGTCCGTCCCCTGTGTGTGGGTGCCCTGTCCGTCCGTCCCCTGTGTGTGGGTGCCCTGTCTGTCCGTCCCCTGTGTGTGGGTGCCCTGTCTGTCCGCCCCCTGTGTGTGGGTGCCCTGTCCGTCCATCCCCTGTGTGTGGGTGTCCTGTCCGCCGGCCCCTGTGTGTGGATGCCCTGTCCGTCCCCTGTGTGTGGGTGCCCTGTCTGTCCGTCCCCTGTGTGTGGGTGCCCTGTCCGTCCACTGTGTGTGGGTGTCCTGTCTGTCCATCCCCTGTGTGTGGGTGTCCTGTCTGTCCGCCCCCTGTGTGTGGGTGCCCTGTCCGTCCCCTGTGTGTGGGTGCCCTGTCTGTCCCTCCCCTGTGTGTGGGTGCCCTGTCTGTCCGTCCCCTGTGTGTGGGTGTCCTGTCCGTCCCCTGTGTGTGGGTGCTCTGTCTGTCCGTCCCCTGTGTGTGGGTGCCCTGTCTGTCCGTCCCCTGTGTGTGGGTGCCCTGTCCGTCCCCTGTGTGTGGGTGTCCTGTCCGTCCCCTGTGTGTGGGTGCCCTGTCCGTCCGTCCCCTGTGTGTGGGTGCCCTGTCCGTCCGTCCCCTGTGTGTGGGTGCCCTGTCTGTCCGTCCACTGTGTGTGGGTGCCCTGTCTGTCCGTCCCCTGTGTGTGGGTGTCCTGTCTGTCTGTCCCCTGTGTGTGGGTGTCCTGTCTGTCTGTCCCCTGTGTGTGGGTGCCCTGTATGTCCGTCCCCTGTGTGTGGGTGCCCTGCCCGTCCGTCCCCTGTGTGTGGGTGACCTGTCCGTCCCCTGTGTGTGGGTGCCCTGTCTGTCCGTCCCCTGTGTGTGGGTGCCCTGTCCGTCCCCTGTGTGTGGGTGCCCTGTACGTCCATCCCCTGTGTGTGGGTGTCCTGTCTCTCCGTCCCCTGTGTGTGGGTGCCCTGTCCGTCCGTCCCCTGTGTTTGGGTGTCCTGTCTGTCCGTCCCCTGTGTGTGGGTGTCCTGTCCGTCCCCTGTGTGTGGGTGCCCTGTCCTGTCCGTCCCCTGTGTGTGGGTGTCCTGTCCGTCCCCTGTGTGTGGGAGCCCTGTCCGTCCGTCCCCTGTGTGTGGGTGCCCTGTCCGTCCGTCCCCTGTGTGTGGGTGCCCTGTCCGTCCGTCCCCTGTGTGTGGGTGCCCTGTCTGTCCGTCCCCTGTGTGTGGGTGTCCTGTCTGTCCGTCCCCTGTGTGTGGGTGCCCTGTCTGTCTGTCCCCGTGTGTGGGTGCCCTGTCCGTCCCCTGTGTGTGGGTGCCCTGTCCTGTCCGTCCCCTGTGTGTGGGTGCCCTGTCTGTCCGTCCCCTGTGTGTGGGTGCCCTGTCCGTCCCCTGTGTGTGGGTGCCCTGTACGTCCATCCCCTGTGTGTGGGTGTCCTGTCTCTCCGTCCCCTGTGTGTGGGTGCCCTGTCCGTCCGTCCCCTGTGTGTGGGTGTCCTGTCTGTCCGTCCCCTGTGTGTGGGTGTCCTGTCCGTCCCCTGTGTGTGGGTGCCCTGTCCTGTCCGTCCCCTGTGTGTGGGTGTCCTGTCCGTCCCCTGTGTGTGGGAGCCCTGTCCGTCCGTCCTCTGTGTGTGGGTGCCCTGTCCGTCCGTCCCCTGTGTGTGGGTGCCCTGTCCGTCCGTCCCCTGTGTGTGGGTGCCCTGTCTGTCCGTCCCCTGTGTGTGGGTGTCCTGTCTGTCCGTCCCCTGTGTGTGGGTGCCCTGTCTGTCCGTCCCCTGTTTGTGGGTGCCCTGTCCGTCCGTCCCCTGTGTGTGGGTGCCCTGTCTGTCCGTCCCCTGTGTGTGGGTGCCCTGTCTGTCCGCCCCCTGTGTGTGGGTGCCCTGTCCGTCCATCCCCTGTGTGTGGGTGTCCTGTCCGCCGGCCCCTGTGTGTGGATGCCCTGTCCGTCCCCTGTGTGTGGGTGCCCTGTCTGTCCGTCCCCTGTGTGTGGGTGCCCTGTCCGTCCACTGTGTGTGGGTGTCCTGTCTGTCCATCCCCTGTGTGTGGGTGTCCTGTCTGTCCGCCCCCTGTGTGTGGGTGCCCTGTCCGTCCCCTGTGTGTGGGTGCCCTGTCTGTCCCTCCCCTGTGTGTGGGTGCCCTGTCTGTCCGTCCCCTGTGTGTGGGTGTCCTGTCCGTCCCCTGTGTGTGGGTGCTCTGTCTGTCCGTCCCCTGTGTGTGGGTGCCCTGTCTGTCCGTCCCCTGTGTGTGGGTGCCCTGTCCGTCCCCTGTGTGTGGGTGTCCTGTCCGTCCCCTGTGTGTGGGTGCCCTGTCCGTCCGTCCCCTGTGTGTGGGTGCCCTGTCCGTCCGTCCCCTGTGTGTGGGTGCCCTGTCTGTCCGTCCACTGTGTGTGGGTGCCCTGTCTGTCCGTCCCCTGTGTGTGGGTGTCCTGTCTGTCCGTCCCCTGTGTGTGGGTGTCCTGTCTGTCTGTCCCCTGTGTGTGGGTGCCCTGTATGTCCGTCCCCTGTGTGTGGGTGCCCTGCCCAACCGTCCCCTGTGTGTGGGTGACCTGTCCGTCCCCTGTGTGTGGGTGCCCTGTCTGTCCGTCCCCTGTGTGTGGGTGCCCTGTCCGTCCCCTGTGTGTGGGTGTCCTGTCTGTCCATCCCCTGTGTGTGGGTGTCCTTTCCGTCCCCTGTGTGTGGGTGCCCTGTCCGTCCCCTGTGTGTGGGTGTCCTGTCTGTCCGTCCCCTGTGTGTGGGTGTCCTGTCCGTCCCCTGTGTGTGGGTGTCCTGTCCGTCCCCTGTGTGTGGGTGTCCTGTCCGTCCCCTGTGTGTGGGTGCCCTGTCTGTCCGTCCCCTGTGTGTGGGTGCCCTGTCCGTCCCCTGTGTGTGGGTGTCCTGTCCGTCCCCTGTGTGTGGGTTCCCTGTCCGTCCGTCCCCTGTGTGTGGGTGTCCTGTCTGTCCGTCCCCTGTGTGTGGGTGTCCTGTCCGTCCCCTGTGTGTGGGTGCCCTATCCGTCCGTCCCCTGTGTGTGGGTGTCCTGTCTGTCCGTCCCCTGTGTGTGTGTGTCCTGTCCGTCCCCTGTGTGTGGGTGCCCTGTCCGTCCCCTGTGTGTGTGTGTCCTGCCTGTCCGTCCCCTCTGTGTGGGTGCCCTGTCCGTCCCCTGTGTGTGGGTGTCCTGTCCGTCCCCTGTGTGTGGGTGCCCTGTCCGTCCGCTGTGTGTGGGTGCCCTGTCCGTCCCCTGTGTGTGGGTGGCCTGTCCGTCCCCTGTGTGTGGGTGCCCTGTCTGTCCGTCCCCTGTGTGTGGGTGTCCTGTCCGTCCCCTGTGTGTGTGTGTCCTGTCCATCCGTCCCCAGTCTGTGGGTGTCCTGTCCGTCCCCTGTGTGTGGGTGTCCTGTCCGTCCCCTGTGTGTGGGTGTCCTGTCCGTCCCCTGTGTGTGGGTGTCCTGTCCGTCCCCTGTGTGTGGGTGCCCTGTCCGTCCGTCCCTGTGTGTGGGTTCCCTGTCCGTCCGTCCCCTGTGTGTGGGTGCCCTGTCCGTCCCCTGTGTGTGGGTGCCCTGTCCGTCCCCTGTGTGTGGGTGCCCTGTCTGTCCGTCCCCTGTGTGTGGGTGCCCTGTCCGTCCCCTGTGTGTGTGTGTCCTGTCCGTCCGTCCCCTGTGTGTGGGTGCCCTGTCCGTCCCCTGTGTGTGGGTGTCCTGTCCGTCCGTCCCCTGTGTGTGGGTGCCCTGTCCGTCCCCTGTGTGTGTGTGTCCTGTCCGTCCGTCCCCTGTGTGTGGGTGTCCTGTCCGTCCCCTGTGTGTGGGTGCCCTGTCTGTCCGTCCCCTGTGTGTGGGTGTCCTGTCCGTCCCCTGTGTGTGTGTGTCCTGTCCGTCCGTCCCCTGTGTGTGGGTGTCCTGTCCGTCCCCTGTGTGTGTGTGTCCTGTCCGTCCCCTGTGTGTGGGTGCCCTGTCCGTCCGTCCCTGTGTGTGGGTGGCCTGTCCGTCCGTCCCCTGTATGTGGGTGCCCTGTCCGTCCCCTGTGTGTGGGTGTCCTGTCTGTCCGTCCCCTGTGTGTGGGTGCCCTGTCTGTCCGTCCCCTGTGTGTGGGTGTCCTTGGTTTGTGTGTCCTGGGTGTCGGTGTGGGTCCTCTGTATCGTGGTGTCTTGTGGTGACTGGGGCGGGGGGCTGTTGGTGTGGTTGCCCTCCCCTACGGCATGGCTGCACTGGCACTGGATGGGGGCGGTGATGACTGGTGGCCCAGGTTGGTCCATGGCTTGCTGTCGCCCTGGCATCCCCTGGGAGGGGGTGGATCGCTGTGTGGTCCTGCAATACACAATACGGCAATGAATGGTTAGACACGCAGACGGGGCTGAAGGGTGGTGGGGAAGGGGAGGAAAGGGGGCGATGAGCGGAGGGCGGCCTGTAAGGAGGGATGGGAGGTGGGGGGAAGGAGGGATGGGAGGTGGGGGGAAGGAGAGATGGGAGGAGGGTAGAGGGGGGGATGAGAGGAGGGGAGCAGGAGTGGGGGTGGCTGGAGGGGGGGCTGGCAGGGAGGAAAGGGGAATAGGCGGAGGGGGGAAGGAGTGGAGGGGGCAGGCAGGGGGGTCTCACATGGTGCTGCGCCTCCGAACTCCGTAACCTCCCGGTCCTCGGGTCCGCCAGCGAGGCCTTGGGCCCTCTCTTCATGAACGGTGAGGGGGCGCAATTCAGGTGCACCCCCTCCAGTCCCGGCACGTTTCCGGTTGCTGTTGGCACGCTTCTCCTGGGGGTGGGGGGGTGGGGGGATGCCACATGGTGTCAATGACGGCCGCGCCTCTGTGACGCCATTCTGGTTTGCGCGTGGCGATTCCCGTGACGCCCGTCCTGGACTCTTCCGTGGCGCAGAACATAGAACATAGAACAGTACAGCACAGAACAGGCCCTTCGGCCCTCGAGCCATGATCACCCCACTCAACCCACATATCCAACCTATACCCGTAACCCAACAACCCCCCCCCCCCCCAACCTTACATTTTAGGACACTATGGGCAATTTATCATGGCCAATCCACCCAACCCGCACATCTTTGGACTGTGGGAGGAAACCGGAGCACCCGGAGGAAACCCACGCACACAGGGGGAGGACGTGCAGACTCCGCACAGACAGTGACCCAGCCGGGAATCGAACCTGGGACCCTGGAGCTGTGAAACATTTATGCTAACCACCATGCTACCGTGCTGCCCACGAATATGTGCATTATTGAGGCCTCGACGCCGGAGTCGTTTGCGCCGCTATTGATGCCGGCATCAAATCCCGGCCATAAAGTGGCCAATCACACCCGGGTCAAAATTACCCCCAGTAAATATTGTTAAATCTCTCATTCATTCAGACTCCTGCCCCAAGTTATTGCAAAGTGGTTAATTCTTCAGCAATGTGAGACCAAACTGTGTTCGCTACAGGAATCTTCTTACCAGAGACACTGTCAAATATCATAAAAACATCAGAAATGGGAACAGGAGATTGAGAGGGGATTGTCAGGATATGTATATTGACTGGGATGTAAAGGGTTAACAAGTTAATGATAATGATTCAAACCACTACACAGAACCACAGAACACTCATTTATATATCCTGTGACTTTGGGATTCTGGGATCTCAATCTTCTAAACTATAATAAATATAAAAACTTCTGTTTCTTCAAAGAAGTTAGACATTCCACTTGTTTGATTCTTGAAGATAACATATGGCAACATAACTGGTGCTTGGGGAAGGTCTTCTGCTCCAAGTGTGTCTGGATCCCAGGAAAAGTCAGGAAGCCTGAAGCCCGACGTGACGGTTTTCTTCCCATTCCGAGTATTTTCTAAAAGTGCAAATGCAGACATTGCTGAGTTTGTATTTCCAGAATTGTCTGTATTTTTGGGTTGTGTGAACTCCAGCTGGCATTTGTGACATGTTTGCTCAGGGAACCAAAGAACTAGAATCAAGTTAGATTTTTAAAAGAACTTCTGGGTATATTCTCAACTAATTGAATTGAGTAGTTAGGAAGTAATTCAGCTTCGTAGAAAATAGATCGAAGTTCCAATGTGAACATATTGAATGATGTCAGTAAAGTGTACGATGGGTGTGTGAAATTTTCCTACTGTTTTGACTGAAAAAGAACGAGCAGGTTGTTTTGCAGACCGGTTTTTGCAGAGTCCAGCATTTGGGGTAATTGATCATTTTGTGTTTTTTTGCACATACAGTTTGTTAAATTGTTGCCATATGTTATCGTCAAGATTCAAACAAGTGGAATGTCTAACTTCTTTGAAAAAACAGAATTTTTAATATTTATTGTTTGATTGTTTCCCCTGTGGGATTTCCCCCGAGAGAGTCATGGCCAAGTATCAGTTTTGGGTGAAGCAGGTTGAGTGGATATTGGGCCAGGACCTCAGCTGTAATTCCAACCTTTGTTTCAGGTCATACATCCTGTTATCTCTCTATTTCTATTATAGATCTCTCTGCCCACTTTTATAATGCAAATTACTATTGTGAATTTGTTCCAGCCAGTGTCATTAATAATTACCAATTGACACTTACATCAAAGCAATGTTTGAAAGCTGAAATAAAACAAGATGCTGCAAATCCTCAGCAGATCAGGCAGCATCAGAGGGGAGTGGGTGGGGGGGGGGGGGGGGGGGGAGGGGGGGGAGACAGTCAACATTTCAGGTTGATGACCATTCACCAGAACTGGGAAAGGTTTGGGATGTAATAGGTTTTTAGCAAGTACAGAGGCAGGGAGAGGTGAGGGAGAAAAGAACAAATGGGTATCTCTGAAAGGGGTGAGTGCAGGAGAGATTCAATGGCAGAAGGGAGGCTTGGGCAGGTCAAATTGAGATGGAAACACAATTAGGTGTAAATTGAGAGAAGTGGGTACGCAGCGAGACCTTGGTGTCCTCGTGCATCAGTCGCTGAAAGTAAGCGCGCAGGTACAGCCGGCAGTAAAGAAGGCAAATGGGATGTTGGCCTTCATGGCGAGAGGGTTTGAGAATAGGAATAGGGATATTTTACCACAATTGTATCGGCATTGGTGAGGTCACAGCTGGAGTATTGTGGGCAGTTTTGGTGTCTGTATCTGAGGAAGGATGTTGTTGCTATGGAGGGAGGACAGCGAAGGTTTACCAGGCTGATTTCTGGGAGGGCGGGACTCATATGAGGAGAGACTGAATCGGATTGAGTTTTATTCATTAGAGTTTAGAAGATGAGAGGGGATCTCAGAGAAACATAAAATTCTAACAGGGCCCCAAATGTGTGGAGTGGGATCATTAGAAAAGGGGAGGAACAGAGGGTGTTGTTATCTGCAGATGATTTGCTGCTGGACGTTGGGGACCCGGGTCGTCTATAGGGAATATTATGGG
The DNA here is from genome assembly GCF_902713615.1 of Scyliorhinus canicula. Classification (NCBI taxonomy): domain Eukaryota; kingdom Metazoa; phylum Chordata; class Chondrichthyes; order Carcharhiniformes; family Scyliorhinidae; genus Scyliorhinus; species Scyliorhinus canicula. The sequence continues at coordinate 9,606,461 of NC_052176.1, read as the reverse complement.
TATTTTACAGAACTTCGCTGTCTTCTCCGGTTCCAAGTTGAACATCGGGAAGAGTGAATATTTTGTGGTCAGCGGGGGGTGGAGGCGGGGGGGGGGGGGGGGGGCTGCCATTGTTGTCGGCGGGGACCAGTTTTCGATACTTCGAGTTCCAGGCGGCGGGGATTAGACAGAGAGAGGGAGGGTGACAGAGAGAGACAGAGAAAGAGAGAGAGGGAGGGTGACAGAGAGAGAGAGACAGAGTAAGAGAGAGAGGGAGGGTGACAGAGAAAGAGAGAGAGACCGATAGAGAGAGAGAGAGTGAAACAGAGAGAAAGACAGAGAGAGCAAAACAGAGACAGTCAGATAGAAAGAGACAAAATGAGAGACAGAGAGGCAGAGAGAGATAGGCTGAAGGGGAGACAGAGAGAGAGATCGGTAAAGAGAGAGACAGAGAGAGAACAAAGGGCAAATGCAAAGTCAGCACCTCACTAAAACTCAATTCAAAATGATTGCTGTGCATTTGACTGAAGCCTCATTCACCGCAGTGTGGAAACCGGCCGCATTAATCCAGAATGCAGCCTGGTGTTAAACAACTTTAAGTTCAGCCTCCGGTACCTTCTCCCACTTACTTTACAAGTCAATCCATTCATTTAGTTTTTAAATGTTCTCATTCACACTCCTGTCCCCCTCCCTCTCTCACTCTCTCTGTCTTCAAATTCATGGGGCCCTGAGATTAGGGACAGGATTATCCGAACCCCCCCCCCCCCCCGCCCCGCCGGGTCGGAGAATCCCTGGGGGGGGGGGGGCGGGGGGCGGTGTGAATCCCGCCCCGTCGGGTCGGAGAATCCTGGGGGGGGGGGGGGCGGTGTGAATCCCGCCCCGCCGGGTCGGAGAATCCCTGGGGGGGGGGGGGGCGGTGTGAATCCTGCCCTGAGGCCCCGAGGCCGGCTGCCGTATTCTCCGGCGCCGGTTTTCGGCCGGGGGCGGGGTTCACGCCACACCGGTCGGGGGCCATTTGCAGCAGCCACCCCGGCATTTCTCCGATGGGTCGAGCGGCCGTCCGTTTCTGGCCAGTTCGCCGACATGGATTGGATATGGTCCCACACGTGGGACCTGGCAGGTAAGGCAGCTGGTGCGGTCCTGGGAAGGGGGGGGGGGATCCGACCACGGGGGGAGGGGCCGCGGGGGGATCCGACCACGGGTGGGGGGGGGGCGCGGGGGGATCCGACCACGGGGGGAGGGGCCGCGAGGGGATCCGAGCACGGGTGGGTGGGGGGGGGGGGGCGCGGGGGGATCCGACCACGGGGGGAGGGGCCGCGGGGGGATCCGACCACGGGTGGGGGGGGCGCGGGGGGATCCGACCACGGGTGGGGGGGGGTTCCCCTGGTGGCTTGGCTCATGATCGGGACCCACTGATCTGTGGGCGGGCCTGTGCCATGGGGGCAATCCTTCCTTCTGCAGGGCTCCCTGTAGGGCTCAGCCATGGCTGGCGCAGAGAATACAACCCCCTGCACATGCGCAGAACCATGCCGGCAGTTCTGTGCATGCACGAGATCACGCCGGCCCATCAGTGCATGCGCTAACTCGCACAGTCCCTTTGGCACCGTCTGGTGCGTGCCAACCCCGGCAGCGTCCACCTGGCCCCCGGATGGGTGGAGAATTCCATACTTTCGGAGGCTGGTGACGCCGGAGTGGTTTGCGCCGGTTTTCCCGCCGGCGAGGGGACCTGGTGCCAGCACAGGAGAATCCTGCCTCAGGTCTTGAATTGAGGCCTAGTCAGAGAGGCTGCATTAAACCTCAGGAGACAATGATACACAGGCTATAATACACAGCTCCCGGTAAGTCCCAGCCTGGACTTAACAGGTCGGTGCTGAACTGGCCGACCTTATATACAACATAGATTGAGTTTCCCCCACCCCCTAAGCGAGGGAGCTCGGACTCCACAAGGAACACGGGGAAGATAATCCTTTGCCCATCTCAGGAACCCGCTCTTTTTCTCGGAAGCTGTGAAACTTCCCGATTACTGATCGCGGTGGTTCACCGGGATGAGGCTTCTGTCGGAGAGTCCAGTGGGCACGGTCCAGCTCCAGGGTGGGGGGGGGGGGGGGGCATGTGGATCTACCTACTCATCATTTTCGTTAAAAATGGGTGTTGGGCCTTCCACCCCCTCTGCCATCCCCACAATTCGGGTATTTTGCCTCCTGGAACGATTCTCCAAATCATTCACTTTGGAGCTTGTTCAAGGAACAAATACTGCCTGTCCTTGATAGGTATGTCCCTGTCAGGCAGGGAGGAAATGACCCTGTGAGGGAACCATGGTTCACAAAAGAGGCAGAATGTTTTGTCAAGAGGAAAAAGGAAGAGTATGTAAGGATGAGAAAACAAGGTTCAGTTGGGTGGCTTGAGGGTTACAAGGTAGCAAGGAATGAGCTAAAAAAAAAAGGCTTAGGAGAGCTAGGAGGGGTCATGAGAAGTCCTTGGTGGGTCGGATCGAGGAAAACCCCAAGACTTTTTACTCTTATGTGAGAAATAAAAGAATGACGAGGTGTGAGGTTAGGGCCATTCAAAGACAGTAGTGGGAAATTGTACTTGGAGTCAGAAGAAATAGGAGAGGCGTTGAATGAATTCTTTTCTTCAGTGTCCACCAAGGAGAGGGGCCATGTTTTTGTGGATGAGAGTGTGATACAGACGGGTCGGCTGGAGGAGGTAGATGTTCTGAGGAAGGATGTATTAGGAATTTTGAAAACCCTTAGGGCCGGCAAGTCCCCTAGACCAGATGGGATATATCCAAGGATTCTTTGGGAGGCAATGGATGAGATTGCAGAGCCTTTGGCTTTGATCTTTGGGTCCTCACTGTCCACGGGGATAGTGCCAGAGGACTGGAGAGTGCCGAATGTTGTTCCTCTGTTCAAGAAAGGGAATAGAAATGACCCTGGTAATTATAGGCCAGTTAGGCTTACTTCGGTGGTCGGTAAGTTAATGGAAAAGGTCCTGAAGGATAAGATTTATGACCATTTGGAAAGATGCAGCTTTATCCGGGATAGTCAACACGGATTCGTGAAGGATAAGTCTTTCCTCACAAATCTGATTGAATTCTTTGAGGAGGTAACTAAGTGCTTAGATGAAGGTAGAGCCGTTGATGACGTATACATGGATTTTATTAAGGCGTTTGATAAGGTTCCCCATGGTCGGTTTATGAAGAAAGTAAAGAGGTGTGGGATAGAGGGAAATTTGGCCAATTAGATAAGTAACTGGCTATCACATAGAAGACAGAGTGTGGTGGTGGATGGAAAATTTTCAGACTGGAGACCAGTTACCAGCGGTGTACCACAGGGATCAGTGCTGGGTCCTCTGCTATTTGTGATTTTTATCAATGACTTGGAGGAGGGGGCTGAAGGGTGGGTCAGTAAATTTGCTGATGACACCAAGATTGGTGGAGTAGTGGATGAGGTGGAGGGCTGTTGTAGGCTGCAAAGAGACATTGATAGGATGCAGAGCTGGGCCGAAAAATGGCAGATGGAGTTTAACCCTGATAAGTGCGAGGTGATTCATTTTGGGAGAGAACATTTGAATACGGATTACAGGGTCAATGGCAGGGTTCTGAGGAATGTGAAGGAACAGAGAGATCTTGGGGTTCATGTCCACAGATCCCTGAAGGTTGCCACTCAAGTGAATAGAGCCGTGAAGAAGGCTTATAGTGTGTTAGCGTTTATTAACAGGGGGCTTGAGTTGAAGAGCCGCGGGGTTATGCTGCAACTATACATGACCCTGGTGAGACCATATTTGGAGTATTGTGTGCAGTTCTGGTTACCTCATTATAGGAAGGATCTGGAAGCATTGGAAAGGGTGCAAAGGAGATTTCATAGATATCATAGAATTTGCAGTGCAGAAGGAGGCCATTCGGCCCATCGAGTCTGCACCGGCTTTAGGAAAGAGCACCCTACCCAAGGTCAACAACTCCACCCTATCCCCATAACCCAGTAACCCCACCAAACACTAAGGGCAATTTTGGACACTAAGGGCAATTTAGCATGGCCAATCCACCTAACCTGCACATCTTTGGACTGTGGGGGGAAACCGGAGCACCCGGAGGAAACCCACGCACACACGGGGAGGATATGCAGACTCCGCACAGACAGTGACCCAAGCTGGAATCGAACATGGGACCCTGGAGCTGTGAAACAATTGTGCTATCCACAATGCTACCGTGCTGCCCTTACCAGGATGTTGCCTGGTTTGCAGGATGGGTCTCATGAGGAAAGGGTGAGGGAGCTAGGGCTTTTCACTTTGGAGTGGAGGAGGATGAGAGGTGACTTAATAGAGGTTTATAAGATGATGAGGGGGATAGATATAGTGGACATTCAGAGACTATTTCCTCGGGTGGATGGAGCTGTTATAAGAGGGCATAACTATCAGATTCAGCGCAGGAGATATAGGAGGGATATCCGAGGTAGGTTCTTTACTCAGAGAGTGGTTAGGGTGTGGAATGGACTGCCTGCTGTGATAGTGGAGTCGGACATTTTAGGAAATTTCAAGCAGTTATTGGATAGGCACATGGAGCACACCAGAATGACAGGGAGTGAGATAGCTTGATCTTTGTTTCGGACAATGCTCGGCACAACATCGAGGGCCGAAGGGCCTGTTCTGTGCTGTACTGTTCTATGTTCTATGTCCTTCAGCGCTTTAGTCACATCGGCCGTCAGAGACGTCTCTGCTTCCAGAGAGGAGATCTGATCGCTGAGCCTCGAAATGGCTGCCTCCGTGCCACGCGCTGTGTCACCGTGCGCCTTTACCGTTTCATTGTTCCTCTCCAACATCAAACAAATGGGAGCCAAGGCCTCTTCCATCGATTTGTGGAGGTTCCCTGACACAACCCGCCAGTGTTTGTCACATTCTGCTGCCAAGGTGCGAGGAAGCATCTCGGCCGTTAGTGGAGTGGCCGGAGTCACAGAGGCTGCCTCCGCCATTTTCTCCATCGCCGAGCCCCGAGAGGGTCCAATTCAGTCGCTGAACTTCTACTTTCAGCCTTTTCCCCCTGGGATTTCTGGGCATTTCACCTGTGTAGGTTCCTCATTCCATTAAACAAGTGGGTTTTTAAACAGATGCCCCCTGAAACTAAGTGAAAATAACTAATAGATCAGAACCCGAGCGGGAGCACCTCGTACACGTCTCAGAACAAGAGACTTCCTCAGTGCAGAAGGAGGCCATTCAGCCCATCGAGTCAGCACCAACCCTCTAAAAGAGCACCCTACCTATGCCCACTCCCCCTTCCTATCCCCATAACTCCATTACCCCACCTATCCTCTACATCCCTGGATAATAAGGGGCAATTCAGCGTGGCCAATCCACCTAACCTGCACGTCTTTGGACTGTGGGAGGAAACCCACGCAGACATGGGGAGAACGTGCAGACTCCACACAGGCTGTCACCCAAGTCTGGACTTGAACCCGAGTCCCTGGCGCTGTGAGGCAGCAGTGCTAATTGTTGTGCCATCGTGCTGTCCCCTACATAACATACAACCTCCCCCTACATAACGCCACCGGAAGCCAACCTCTCACAAAGCTGCCCAAATTCAACAACCCTACACATGTTTTCACAATAATCTAACTCCAATAAAATAGGGACCTTTCCTGGGACACGGTTACTGGGACGCAGAGCGATACGACTCAGTCAGTAAATTCACACTCTGATGTCCTGCGACCCAGCCCGGGGTACAGAACCAGCCTCCCCTCCTCCACTGTACCCAGGAAGGTGTCCAATTCACTGTCCCTGAATCTCGGGGCTGCTCGTCTGGCGGCCATCTTGCCTGCGACGGCTGTGTGTGTGGGGGGAGGTGGCGGGGGGGGGGAGAATGTTTTTCAGCCTCCGCTCCCTCGGGCCCTTCCCATCACGCCCATGCTAGCCCTTTATGGGCCGGTGAACAGCTGCACCTGGGGGCCCGATGACACCACCGTGAAACTCCACGGCCGGTATTCCCCGGAAATGGGTCTGGGCCCTCACGCCCGCCGGAAAACGGGCGGGAATCACTCCAGATATTTTTCAAAATGTCCAAAGTGATTCTCTGACTTCAAGAGGGATAGCAGGGCCCCAGCGTGTGCCGCGCAGCTCCTGTTACCGATCCGGGGCCCTTCACTACCGGCCACGGGTCCGCGTATTCGCGCGGTGGCCGTATTTCTTGCCGGCCCCGTGCAACAAGGCGGAGCCACACAGCGGGCAGGCGCGGAAGAAGGTAGGACACCCCCGGATCGCAAGCACCCACCGAGCGGTAACTCCCGATTACGGGCCTGGCCGTCGTGGAGGCCCCCCCCCTCGGAGACTGAACCCCCCGCGCCCCCCACCAGGACGGCCACCGCGGCCTCGAGTCCGTGCGCCCGCCGGGTGAAACCATACGGGAACCACGCCGGCAGAACTCGGCGGGAACTCGGCCGGTCGACCGCGGGAAATCGCCGCGGGAGCTGTTCAACGGCCCCCAACCGGTGACACGGGAACAGCGTGGGCGCGACTCGCGGCGATTCACCGTCGCCGGAGAATCGTGACCTGACACCGGAGCCGATTGCAGGTCTGAGACCTGGGGCGGGATTCTCCACAACCCGGCGTGACGGAGGGTCCCGGAGTATGGGAGTGGCGCCAACCACTCAGGGGTCGGGCCTCCCCGAAGGTAGGGAATTCTCCCCACCTTTGGGGGCTAGCCCCGCGCCGGAGCGGTTGGCACCGGAAGACCGGCGCAAAAAACCGGCGCCCCCGTCAGCGGGGCTGGCCGAAAGGCTTTCGCCGGTCCGCACATGCGCCGGCAGAGACGTCAGCGGCAACTGGCCGTTGACGTCACTGCCGGCGCATGCGCGATGTGGGGTTCTCTTCCGCCTCTGCCATGGTGGAGGTCGTGGCAGACGCGGAAGAACATACTGCAGCCAGGGCACTGGCCCGCAGTCTGAGCGGGGGGGCTCCCGATCGCGGGCCAGGCCACCGTGGGGGCACCCCCCAGGGTTCGATCGACCCCCCGCCCCCCAGGACCCTGGGGGCCTGCTCGTGCCGCAGTGCCTCCCGCCCGCGGCGGGAGAGGCCTCCCAGCGGCGGGACTTCGGCCCATCCGGGCCAGAGAATCACCGCAGGGGCCTCTCCGATCGGAGTGCTGAGATTCCTGCCCCCGCAACTGACCCTGCTGGGGGTCGGAGAATTTTGCCCCACATTCTCTACACCCACATTTTTCACGGCGGAGTCAACACCATTATCGGAGAATCCAGCCCCGGGTTCCTCAAACCTCTCACACGTTGGACAACAGCAAAATATTTGAACCAGCCGAGGACTCTTCACCCTATTTGCATTTGCTGAGGTAATCTGGGTTGGAACCATCCCGAGAGCTGAATAAAAGAGGCAGAGCCACGATGAGACAAACATCGATCACTCGGAGGAAACGAGAAGTCATGGAGTCGCCGAAACTCACTGCGATCCTCATCGTGCTCGGAGGTAAGTGATCATCTGGAGACCTCAGGGATGTGCTGTAGGAGTGGGGGGAACAGCAAGTGAGGCAGCAGCAACACTGGGGGGAATTCAGAACAGAGAAGTTGTCAATGAGAAAGAAGTTAAAAGAAATGTGAATAACTGTCCTGGGAGTGTTTGATGGGGACAGTGTAGAGGGAGCTTTACTCTGTATCTACACCGTGCTGTCCCTGTCCTGGGAGTGTTTGATGGGGACAGTGCAGAGGGAGCTTTACTCTGTATCTGACCCCGTGCTGTCCCTGTCCTGGGAATGTTTGATGGGGACAGTGTAGAGGGAGCTTTACTCTGTATCTAACCCCGTGCTGTACCTGTCCTGGGAATGATTGATGGGGACAGTGTAGAGGGAGCTTTACTCTGTATCTAACCCCATGCTGTACCTGTCCTGGGAGGGTTTGATGGGGACAGTGTAGAGGGAGCTTTACTCTGTACCTAACCCCATGCTGTACCTGTCCTGGGAGTGTTTGATGGGGACAGTGTAGAGGGAGCTTTACTCTGTACCTAACCCCATGCTGTACCTGTCCTGGGAGTGTTTGATGGGGACGGTGTAGAGGGAGCTTTACTCTGAATCTAACCCCGTGCTGTACCTGTTCTGGGAGTGTTTGATGGGGACAGTGTAGAGGGAGCTTTACTCTGTATCTAACCCAGTGCTGTACCTGTCCTGGGAGTGTTTGATGGGGACAGTGTAGAGGGAGCTTTACTCTGTATCTAACCCCATGCTGTACCTGTCCTGGGAGTGTTTGATGGGGACGGTGTAGAGGGAGCTTTACTCTGAATCTAACCCCGTGCTGTACCTGTTCTGGGAGTGTTTGATGGGGACAGTGTAGAGGGAGCTTTACTCTCTATCTAACCCAGTGCTGTACCTGTCCTGGGAGTGTTTGATGGGGACAGTGTAGAGGGAGCTTTACTCTGTATCTAACCCTGTGCTGTACCTGTCCTGGGAGTGTTTGATGGTCAGATTGTGAAACTCACTCCCACAGGGAATGTTTGATGTGAATATTATTGATGGCTTTGAGGGGAAGCTCGGTCAGTACATGAGGGAGCAAGGAATGGAACGTTTATTTTTAGAAATTATTTTATTGAGGCATTTATCATTTTAACAATTTTAAACATCAAAACCACAATATTATACCCAACAAACCCCCTTGAGCACAAACCCCAGCCAACACGGCTCCCACAAACAGTGCCACCTTCCCCAACCACCTCCCATGCCTCCCCTTCCCCCCTTCCTCCACACCCCCCTCCCCTCCCTGCTGACAGCTTAATGTTCCTCGCAGTAATTGTTGAACGGCTGCTCTCTCCGAGCAAACCCCTGGAAACCCCTCGAGGGGAATTTAATTTTTCGAGTCTGAGAACCCCTGCCATGTCGCTCACCCACACCCCCGAATTTGGGGGCTCCGAGTCCCTCCACCTCAGTATAAGACCATAAGACAAAGGAGCAGAATTAGGCTACTTGGCCCATTGAGTCAGCTTCGCCATTCAATCATGGCTGATATTTTCTCATCCCCATTCTCCTGCCTTCTCCCCATAACCCCTGATCCCCTTATTAATCAAGAACCCATCTATCTCTGTCTTAAAGACACTCAGTGATTTGACATCCACAGCCTTCTGCGGCAAAGAGTTTCACAGATTCACCACCCTCTGGCTGAAGAAATTCCTCCTCTTCTCTTTTTTAAAGGATCCTCCCTTTGGTCTAAGATGGTGTCACCTGGTTCTACTTTCTCCGAGAAGTGGAAACATCCTCTCCACGTCCACTCTATCCAGGCCTCACAGTATCTGTGAGTATCAATGAGATCCCCCCTCATCCTTCTAAAATCTAATGAGTACACACCCAGAGTCTTCTTCAGACTTCTTCAAACTTCTTCACTCCAACGGGCGCAGATCCAGAGTCCTCAAACTGTCCCATATATGACAAGTTCTTCATTCCAAGGATAATTCTGGTGAACCTCCTCTGGACCCTTTCCAAGGTCACGATTTCAAGGTGAGAGGGGGAAAGTTTAAGGGAGATGTGCGTGGAAAGTTTTTTACGCAGGGGGTGGTGGGTGCCTGGAACGCTTTACCAGCGGAGGTGGTAGAGGCGGGCACGATAGCATAATTTAAGAGGCATTTAGACAGGTATATGAATGGGTGGCAACAGAGGAAAGTAGACCTTGGAAAATAGGAGACAGGTTTAGATAAAGGATCTGGAGCGGCGCAGGCTGGGAGGGCCGAAGGGCCTGTTCCTGTGCTGTAATTTTCTTTGTTCTTTGTTCTTTTAGCACATCCTCCTTAGATACGGGCCCAAAACGGCTCACAATACTCCAAATGGGGTCTGACCAGAGCCTTATACAGCCTCAGAAGTACATCCCTGGTCTTGTATTCTAGCCCTCTTGTTATGGGCCAGGGTTTAGACAACCCCAAAGTGTATTATGGAGTTTATACACCTTCTGGCTCTGACTGCAGCGATCCAGCTGTGAAAAAAAACTAAAACACACCCTGCAGCAAACAGCCCAAAACGAATGGAAAAAGCTGACAGACAGCCCATCTCCACCCCCTCTCTGACATCATTGCAGTAATAAACACCCATTTCTTAAAGACACCCTCACATGACACTCTTGACATGAATGCTAACATTGCATTTGCCTTCCTAACTGCCGACTGAACCTGCACATTAACCTTAAGAGAATCCTGAACAAGGACTCCCAAGTCCTTTTGTTCTTTTGATTTCCGAAGCATTTCCCCATTTAGAAAATAGTCGATGCCTAATTTCCTCCTTCCAAAGTGCATAATCTCACACATTTCCACATTGTCTTGAATTTCCCACTTCATTGCCCACTCTCTTATCTTATCCAAATCCTTCTGCAGCCCCCCTGCTTCCTCAATACAACCTCCCCCTCTGCAGATCTCTGTGTCATCTGCAAACCTAGCAACAGTGCCTTCAGTTCCTTCTTCCAGATCATTAATGTATATTGTGAAAAGCTGTGGTCCCAGCACAGACCCCTGAGGCACACCACTAGTCACCGGCTGCCATCCTGAAATAGACCCTTTTATCCCCACTCTCTGCGTTCTGCCAGTCAGCCAATCCTCTATCCATGCCAGGATCTTACCATAAACACCTTGTCAAAGGCCTTCTAGAAATCTAAATAAATAACATCCACTGGTTCTCCTTTGTTACCTCCTCAAAGAACTCTAACAGATCTGTCAGACATGACCTCCCTTTGACAAAGCCGTGCTGATTCAATCCTATTTTACCATGCACTTTCAAGTGCTTCGCGATCTCATCTTTAATAACAGACTCTACAATCTTACCAATGACCGAAGTCAGGCTAACCGGCCTATAATTTCCATCTTCTGCTCCTTTCCCTTCTTGAAACGTGATGTTACATTGGCCACTTTCCAGTCCTTTGGGACCCTTCCTGCCTCCAGTGATTCCTGAAAGATCATCACATCCTTCCTTAGATACGGGGCCCAAACTGCTCACAATACTCCAAATGGGGTCTGACCAGAGCCTTATACAGCCTCAGAAGTTACTCCCTGGTCTTGTATTCTAGCCATCTTGACATGAATGCTAACGTTAGAACATAGAACATAGAACGATACAGCGCAGTACAGGCCCTTCGGCCCACGATGTTGCACCGACATGGGAAGTCAAAAACTAAAGGCCATCTAACCTACACTATGCCATTATCATCCATATGCTTATCCAATAAACTTTTAAATGCCCTCAATGTTGGCGAGTTCACTACTGTTGCAGGTAGGGCATTCCACGGCCTCACCACTCTTTGCGTAAAAAACCTACCTCTGACGTCTGTCCCATATCTATTACCCCTCAATTTAAAGCTATGTCCCCTCGTGCCACCACCTCGAGCCACCACCATCCGCGGGAGAAGGCTCTCACTGTCCACCCTATCTAACCCTCTGATCATTTTGTATGCCTCTATTAAGTCACCTCTTAACCTTCTTCTCTCTAACGAAAACAACCTCAAGTCCATGAGCCTTTCCTCCTAAGATTTTCCCTCCATACCAGGCAACATCCTGGTAAATCTCCTCTGCATCCGTTCCAATGCTTCCACGTCCTTCCTATAATGAGGCGACCAGAACTGTACGCAATACTCCAAATGCGGCCGTATCAGAGTTTTGTACAGCTGCAACATGACCTCATGGCTCCGGAACTCAATCCCTCTACCAATAAAGGCCAACACACCATAGGCCTTCTTCACAACCCTATCAACCTGGGTGGCAACTTTCAGGGATCTATGTACATGGACACCGAGATCCCTCTGCTCATCCACACTGCCAAGAATTTTACCATTAGCCAAATATTCCTCATTCCTGTTATTTTTCCAAAGTGAATCGCCTTACACTTCTCTACATTAAACTCCATTTGCCACCTCTCAGCCCAGCTCTGCAGCTTATCTATGTCCCTCTGTAACCTGCAACATCCTTCCACACTGTCTACAACTCCACCGACTTTAGTGTTGTCTGCAAATTTACTCACCCAACCTTCTGTGCCCTCCTCTAGGTCATTTATAAAAATGACAAACAGCAACGGCCCCAGAACAGATCCTTGTGGTACGCAACTCGTAACTGAACTCCATTCTGAACATTTGCCATCAACCACCACCCTCTGTCTTCTTTCAACTAGCCAATTTGTGATCCACATCTCAAAATCACCCTCAATCCCCAGCCTCCGTATTTTCTGCAATAGCCGACCGTGGGGAACCTTATCAAACGCTTTACTGAAATCCATATACACCACATCAACTGCTCTACCCTCGTCTACCTGTTCAGTCACCTTCTCAAAGAACTCGATAAGGTTTGTGAGGCATCACCTACCCTTCACAAAACCATGCTGACTATCCCTAATCATATTATTCCTATCTAGATGATTATAAATCGTATCTCTTATAATCCCCTCCAAGACTTTACCCACAACAGACGTGAGGCTCACCGGCCTATAGTTACCGGAGTTATCTCTACTCCCCTTCTTGAAAAAAAAGGACCACATTTGCTATCCTCCAGCCCTCTGGCACTATTCCTGTAGCCAATGATAACCCAAAAATCAAAGCCAAAGGCTCAGCAATCTCTTCCCTGGCTTCCCAGAGAATCCTAGGATTGATCCCATCAGGCCCCGGGGACTTATATATTTTCACCAGAATTGCCAACACTTCTTCCCTACGCACCTCAATGCCATCTATTCTAATAGCCTGGGTCTCAGCATTCTCCTCCACAACATTATCTTTTTCCCGAGTGAATACTGACGAAAAGTATTCATTTAGTATCTCGGTTATCTCCTCAGCCTCCACACACAACTTCCCACCACTGTCCTTGACTGGCCCTACTCTTACCCTAATCATTCTTTTATTCCTGACGTACCTATAGAAAGCTTTTGGGTTTTCCTTGATCCTACCTGCCAAAGACTTCTCATGTATCCTCCTTGCTCGTCTTAGCTCTCTCTTTAGATCCTTCCTCGCTTCCTTGTAACTATCAAGCGCCCCAACTGAAACTTCACGCCTCATCTTCACATAGGCTTCCTTCTTCCTCTTAACAAGAGATTCCACTTCTTTGGTAAACCACGGTTCCCTCGCTCTACCCCTTCCTCCCTGCCTGACTGGTACATAATTATCAAGAACACGCAATAGCTGTTCCTTGAACAAGCTCCACATATCCAGTGTGCCCAACCCTTGCAGCCTACTCCTCCAACCTACACATCCTAAGTCATGTCTAATGGCATCATAATTGCCTTTCCCCCAGCTATAACTCGTGCCCTGCGGGGTATACATATCCCTTTCCATCACTAACGTAAAGGTTACCGAATTGTGGTCACTATTTCCAAAGTGCTCACCTACCTCCAGATCTAACACCTGGCCTGGTTCATTACCCAAAACCAAATCCAATGTGTCCTCTCCTCTTGTTGGCCTGTCAACATATTGTGTCAGGAAACCCTCCTGCACACATTGTACAAAGAACGACCCATCTAATGTACTCGAACTATATATTTTCCAGTCAATATTTGGAAAGTTAAAGTCTCCCATAACAACTACCCTGTTACTTTCGCTCTTTTCCAGAATCATCTTCGCCATCCTTTCCTCTACATCCCTGGAACTATTAGGTGGCCTATAGAAAACTCCCAACAGGGTGACCTCTCCTTTCCTGTTTCTAACCTCAGCTCATACTACCTCAGAAGAAGAGTCCACATCTAGCATCCTTTCCGCCACCGTAATACTGTCCTTGACTAGCAGCGCCACACCTCCCCCTCTTTTGCCCCCTTCTCTGAGCTTACTAAAACACCTAAACCCCGGAACCTGCAACAACCAGGGGGCAGCAGGGTAGCATGGTGGTTAGCATAAATGCTTCACAGCTCCAGTGTCCCAGGTTCGATTCCCGGCTGGGTCACTGTCTGTGTGGAGTCTGCACGTCCTCCCCCTGTGTGCGTGGGTTTCCTCCGGGTGCTCCGGTTTCCTCCCACAGTCCAAAGATGTGCGGGTTAGGTGGATTGGCCATGATAAATTGCCCGTAGTGTCCTAATAAAAGTAAGGTTAAGGGGGGGGGGGGGTTGTTGGGTTACAGGTATAGGGTGGATACGTGGGTTTGAGTGATCATGGCTCGGCACAACATTGAGGGCCGAAGGGCCTGTTCTGTGCTGTACTGTTCTATGTTCTATAACCATTCCTGTCCCTGCTCTATCCGTGTCTCTGAAATGGCCACAACATCGAAGTCCCAGTATCACCATGCTGCCAGTTCCCCTACCTTATTTCGTATACTCCTGGCATTGAAGTAGACACACTTCAAACCACCTACCTGAACACTGGCACCCTCCTGCGAAGCCAAATCTGTGCTCCTGACCTCTATACTCTCAATCTCCCGTACCCCAAAACTACAATCCAGGTTCCCATGCCCCTGCTGAATTAGTTTAAACCCCCCCAAAGAACACTAACAAATCTCCCCCCCCCCCAAGATATTGGTGCCCCTCAGGTTCAGATGTAGACCATCCTGTCTATAGAGGTCCCACCTTCCCCAGAAAGAGCCCCAGTTACCCAGAAATCTGAATCCCTCCCGCCTGCACCATCCCTGTATCCACATGTTTAATTGCTCTCTCCCTATTCCTCATCTCACTATCACGTGGCACGGGCAACAACCCAGAGATAACAACTCTGTTTGTTCTCACTCTGAGCTTCCATCCTAGCTCCCTAAAGGCCTGCCTGACATCCTTGTCCCCTTTCCTACCTATGTCGTTAGTGCCAATGTGGACTACGACTTGGGGCTGCTCCCCCTCCCCCTTTAGGACCCGGAAAACACGATCCGAGACATCACGTACCCTTGCACCTGGGAGGCAACATACCAAACGTGAGTCTCTCTCGCTCCCACAAAATCTCCTATCTGTGCCCCTGACTATTGAGTCCCCAATTACTAATGTTCTACTCCTTTCCCCCTTCCCTTCTGAGCAACAGGGACAGACTCCGTGCCAGAGGTACGTACCCCATGGCTTACCCCTGGTAAGTCCCCCCCCCCACAAGTATCCAAAACGGTATACTTGTTACTCAGGGGAACGACCGCAGGGGTCCCTGCACTGACTGCTTCTTCCCAGTCCCTCTTACAGTTACCCATCTATCTCCAGTCTTTGGTGTAACTACTTCCCTGAAGCTCCTAACTATGACCCCCTCTGCCTCCCGAATGATCCGAAGTTCATCCAGCTCAAGCTCCAGGTCCCTAACACGGTTTTTGAGGAGCTGGAGTTGGGTGCACTTCCCACAGATGAAATCAGCAGGGACACTGACGTCGTCCCTCACCTCAAACATTCTGCAGGAGGAGCATTGTACTGCCTTCCCTGACATCACCTCTAGATTTAAAAAAAAATAAGAAAAAGAAAAAGAAAGGAAGAGCATACCTGATATTCCCTCAAACCCTGCTCCCGCTGAAAGGTAAGCAAATTTAAAGGCAGTCACTCACCTTCACGACAAGCCCCTGCTCCCGCTTCCCAACAACCGTGGGTTTTTTTTTTGGTTAGAGGGGGAGGTAGGGTGGGAAACACTGACGAAGTGTTTCGGATTTAACTGTCACTTGACAACAGCCTCTCCACAAACCACCTTCAAATTAGGCTGACCGCACTGCACGTATGCAAATTTCCCCAGAACAGCTGATCAGTCGCTCTGCTCTGCTGCCCTCTGCTGGATAGGGGAACATTGCATTTTCCTTCAAAATGCCTCCACAATTAGTCTGGGCCACCAGGGAGGCAAAGGCCAGGACGTCAGCCTCTCTCGCCCCCTGGGCTCCCAGACCTTCCAACACACCAAAGATCACCACCTCTGGACTCGGCACCACCCTCATTTGTAATACCTCTGACATGACATCAGCAAATCCCTGCCAGAAAGCCCGCAGTCTTGCACAAGCCCCAAACATATGGACATGGTTAGCAGAACCCCCCCCCCCCCCCCACAGCGCCCACACCCATCCTCCACCTCCTCAAGTAACCTGCTCATCCGGGCCACAGTCATGTGGGCCCTGTGGACCAACTTAAACTGTATCAGGCTGAGCCTGGCGCACGGCGAGGGTGCATTAACTCTCCTCAGGGACCCCTCCGGTAACCCGGCCTCCAACTCCCCCCTCCCAGCTCTCAGTCCCACTTTCTCTTCACCTCCCCAATCGGGGCTCCCTCCCAATCCGTCAGCTCCTTATAGATCTCTGAGACCTTCTCCTCTCCTACTCCTGTTCCCGACACCACCTTGTCCTGTATCCCCAGGGGAGACAGGTTTGGGAAGGTCGAAACCGGCCTCCGCACAAAATCCTTCACCTGCAGGTAACGGAACCCATTCCCCCGGCAACTCAAACTCCTCCTCCAGCTCCTCCAGGCTTGGGAAACCCTCATCTATAAAGAGATGCCCAAATCTCTCGATTCCCGCCCGCTGCCACCGCCCATCCAGCCCCCCCGGAGTGAACTGGTAATTATCACATATCGGCGCCCACATCGACCCCCCCCCCTCTAACCCCATATGCTACCTCCACTGCCCCCACCCCCCTCAGAGCTGCCACTCCTACCGGACCTGTGCGAGAACGGCAGAAAGGAATGGAAAGTTACGCTGCTAGTGTTAGATGATGATTGATGGGAGGAGTCTGGTGTGGAACAGATTCAGAGCTATGGGACTGAATTCTCCATGCGGGTGACCAAGTTCTCCCGCTGGACTAGAATTTCTCCGGGTCTGCGCTGACACCAGGAGCAGTCCCCAGGAGTGATTCCCTCTCCCTCACTATATAAATTTATGCATGGTGGGAAACCTGTGGGATGCTGTCGGAACCCGGCTAGTGGGCCGCCGCGTGCTTTGCTTTCCTCTGTTTCACAGCACTTAGCTGCCTTTGATGTGGTGAAGGGCTGTCAGTCACACCAAGAAGATGTATTGTGAGGGGCTGGGGGCCATCCATGGACTTTGGGGGGCACGTACATTACATACTTACCACCTTGATCCACCGTGGGGTGCACAGCTTCAGGGCAACGCTGGAAAATACACTCGCCAATCCACACCTGCCTGAATCCCGACTGAGAGGCCTGGAGCATCATGGGGAGGGCAAGGAAATTGGGTTTCCAGCCCGTTAATCAGGTTCTACTGGATGTCGTTGACCCATTTGCTTCCTCCCGCCAGCGCGGGGCGTGTAGCTCACTGCTGCTGCTGGCGGGGTTCGGAACATCGGGCTGGATTCTCCATTTTGAGGCTGTGTCTGGAGCACGTGTCTAGTATTACGACCAAAAGGGCGGCGCCCCCGCACCGATGCTCCACCCGCTGGGGGCCGAGCAGCCACTGCACGTAAACCCCCGGCTTCCCCTGCAGATACGGACGGGCCTGTGGCCGCGCATTGCGCACGGTGAAGACCTGTAGCGGTTGCGCCGTACAACATGGCGCGTCGCGCATGGACCCGGCCTGCCAGATAATCCCCCCAGTAACCCAGCTCGCCAGCCCCAGACTGGCCCCCCAGCCCTGCCAAAGCTGCCCTGGACAGCGGAGCAGCTCCCCCTGAACTCCGACTGTGGCAGGGCTGGACACAGTCACAAGTGATCCACGCCGTCGGGAAGTCGGCCCATCGGGGGCAAGCATCGGGGGAGGGCCTTCAGGTGACGTCCTGAGGCCGTCCTAACGGCGTGCGGCGCACTCACCGACGACGCCGTTTTGGAGGGGGCAGAACATCTGAAAACAGGCGGAGCCGCCGATTTTGGGGTCAAAAGGGATTCTCCGGCCAATCGGTGAATACAATTTCAGAGTCAGCAATCGGAGAATCCCGCCCATTGTGCGCTGATCTCGCTTTTAGCCCAGCGCTCGATTCTCCGCTGATGGTGGCGGGTGACGGAGAACCAAGTCCATGGAATTGTTGGGCCGAATGGCCTGTTTCCGAGACGCAGGGCGGGATTCTCCGATTGGCGACGCTGAATTGTCCGGAGAATCCATTTTGACGCCTAAATCGGGGGGGGGGCGCCATTTTTCAGATGCTCCGCCACCTCAAAAACTGTGTAATCTCTGAGTACGCCGCACGCCATTGGGGCGGCCTTGGGATGTCACCTGAGGTCCCCCACCGATGCCCCCCCCCCCCCACTGAATGAGCCAACTTACTGATGGCGACGGTCGCGTGTGCTCACAGATTTCTGGGACCTCGCATGGGGCCTGCTGACTGTGACCAGCACTGCCACAGTCGGGGGGTGCAGTCATTCCACTGGCTGGGGGGCTTCGGCGGGGTCTGGGGGTACTTGTGGGGGTGGACTCGGGGTGGGGAGGGGATTACAGGGGAGCACTATCTGGCAGGCCGAGTCCACAATTGGCCGGCGCCATGTTGTACGACGTGTCCGCGGTAGGTCGCCGCCATGCGGATGCGCGGCCACGGACCCGGCAATCCTCCATCCGTATCTGCAGGGGAAGCCGGGGGCTTACGTGCTCGCCCCCCCCCCCCCGCCACGAGGCGGAGCATCGCTGAGAGGGCGGCGCCGATTTTTTTATTGTAAAACTAGACACATGCTCTGGCCTGTTGGAACCATCAATTCTATGGACACTTGCTTGTAGGATTAGAATAGCGGTTTTAATATACTTACAACAGAGCCAGCCTGTTAGCCATTGAACTTTCGGTGAACTGGCTGGCTGACCATGTAGCACTGATCTTTATACAGCAGCTCCAGGGGGAGGAGTCCTGGGCGGAGCCAAAGGAGAAGCCCAGTACAATTCTCGAGCATTCCCAGAGCTACTCCCCTGGTGGTCAGGTAGTGCAACTGCACTTACAATATAGACACCACAGTCCAAAGATGTGCGGGTTAGGTGGATTGGCCAGGCTAAATCGCCCGTAGTGTCCTAAAAAGTAAGGTTAAGGGAGGGGGGGGGGGGGGGTTACGGGTATAGGGTGGATACGTGGGTTTGAGTAGGGTGATCATGACTCGGCACAACATCGAGGGCCGAAGGGCCTGTTCTGTGCTGTACTGTTCTCTGTTCTATGTTTTATATATACGCAGATTATAATCCGGTGTGAATCACATTCACCACACAGCCATAGCCTCAAAAGCGGAGAATCCAGCCCGCAATTTCCGCTGAATTCATGAATATTCCTTTGCAGCTTCTTCTGCTTTCTAAACCAACATGTTGTTAAATTGTCTCCCTGCTCACTCTGTACCAGGGCTTTCTGACACAATGATTTATTTTGTTTTCCTCTTGTAGTAATTTGGTTCCCTGCTCAGGGATTCGTTAATTACCCAATGATGATAAACTTCCAAAACATTGTTGACTGCGTCAGTCCAACTCTCCTGGACCAGTTCTACAGTAACTACGGCTGTTTCTGTGGGATTGGAGAATATGGAAACCAGCCAGTGGATGACTTTGACAGGTAAAATGAGACGATACTTATGTAAAAAACTCTCTCCATGAAGCCAAGATGTGGTTGTTTGCGCTGGCTGAGAATCAGCAAGGTTTTGCTCTGGTACAAAGCAGAGAGAAGATATTCCTCAGAACGACAGAACTTGCTTCTCTATAGTCCTCATCACTGCCTCCAGGTAGAACCCAATTTGTACACAGCAAGATTCCATAATAGCTATGATATAATTATCATAGAATTTACAGTGCAGAAGGAGGCAATTCGGCCCATCGAGTCTGCACCGGCTCTTTGAAAGAGCACCCTACCCAAGGTAAACACCTCCACCCTATCCCCATAACTCAGTAGCCCACACAACACTAAGGGCAATTTATCATGGCCAATCCACCTAATCTGCACATCTTTGGACTGTGAGAGGAAACCAGAGCACCCGGAGGAAACCCACGCAGACACGGGGAGGATGTGCAGACTCCGCACAGACAGTGACCCAAGCCGGAATCAAACCTGGGACCCTGGAGCTGTGAAGCAATTGTGCTAACCACAATGCTACCATGCTGCCCATAATGACCAGGTTGATCTATTTTCCTGATGTTGGTTTGGAATAAATACACCTCGTGCTGTTTGTCACTGACACCCTGAGTTCCAGTTCAGTCAAACAGAGCTGCTAAGGGTAATTTCTCAAAGTGAGTGGGGGTCATTTTGTCGGAGTTACTGGGGTTAATTTATAGGAGTTACTGGAGCTATTTTATAGGAGTTACTGGGGGTAATTTATAATCTTTATTGGTGTCACAAGCAGCCTTACACTAACACTGCAATGAAGTTGCTGTGATAACCCCCTTGTCGCCACACTCCGGCGCCTGTTCGGATTCACAGAGGGAGAATTCAGAAAGTCCAATTCACTTAACAAGCACGTATTTCCGGACTTGTGGGAGGAAACTACTGTGCTACCGTGCCGCCCACAATCGGAGTTACACGGTAATATACAGGAGGTACTGAGGGTAATTTACAGGAGCTACTGGTGCAATTTATAGATTATAAGACCAGAAGACACAGGAGCAGAATTAGGCCACTCGGCCCATCGAGTCTGCTCCACCATTCAATCATGGCTGATATTTTCTCATCTCCATTCTCCTGCCTTCTCCCCATAACCCCTGATCCTCTTATTAATCAAGAACCTATATCTCTGTCTTAAAGACACTCAGTGATTTGGCCTCCACAGCCTTCTGCGGCAAAGAGTTCCACAGATTCACCACCCTCTGGCTGAAGAAATTTCTCCTCACGTGTCGGTCGGAGATGATGTCCTCTGGTACTAGTTTTTCCTACAAGTGGAAACATCCTTTCCACGCGTACTCTATCCAGGCCTCACAGTATCTTGTTAATTGCAATAAGATCCTCTCAACCTTCTAAACTCCAATGTGGACAGACCCAGAGTTCTTAAATGTTCCTCACACGACAAGCTCTTCATTCCAGGGATAATTCTTGTGAACCTCGTCTGGACCCTTTCCAAGGCCAGCACATCCTTCCTTAGATACGGGGCCCAAAACTGCTCACAATACTCCAAATGGGGCTGGTTTAGCACAGGGCTAAAGAGATTGCTTTTGAAGCAGACAAAGGCAGGCCAACAGCACGGTTCAATTCCTGTAGCAGCATCCCAGGACAGTCGCCGCAATGTGGCGACTAGGGGCTTTTCACAGTAACTTCATTTGAAGCCTACTCGTGACAATAAGCGATATTCATTTCATTCCATTTTTTTCATTTCATGGGGTCTGACCAGAGCCTTATACAGCCTGAGAAGTCCATCCCTGGTCTTGTATTCTAGCCCTCTTGACATGAATGCTCACATTGCATTTGACTTATTAACTGCCGACTGAAACTGCACATTAACCATTAACTCCCAAATCCCTTTGTGCTTCTGATTTCCTCAGGATTTCCTCATTGAGAAAATCGACTATGCCTCCATTCCTCCTTCCAAATTGCATCACCTCACACTTTTCCACATTCTATTCCATCTGTTTGTTGTGGGCAGGGCTCCATGTTTGTTGTGGGCAGGGCTCCATGTTTGTTGTGGGCAGGGCTCCATGTTTGTTGTGGGCTGGGCTCCATGTTTGTTGTGGGCTGGGCTCCATGTTTGTTGTGGGCAGTGCTCCATGTTTGTTGTGGGCAGGGTGCCATGTTGGTTGTGGGCAGGGCTCCATGTTTGTTATGGGTTGGGCTCCATGTTTGTTGTGGGCTGGGCTCCATGTTCGTTGTGGGCTGGGCTCCATGTTTGTTGTGGGCTGGGCTCCATGTTTGTTGTGGGCAGTGCTCCATGTTTGTTGTGGGCAGGGCTCCATATTTGTTATGGGTTGGGCTCCATGTTTGTTGTGGGCAGGGTGCCATGTTGGTTGTGGGCAGGGCTCCATGTTTGTTGTGGGCTGGGCTCCATGTGTGTTGTGGGTTGGGCTCTGTGTTTGTTGTGGGCCGGGTTCCATGTTTGTTGTGGGCAGGGCTCCATGTTTGTTGTGGGTTGGACTCCATGTTTGTTGTGGGCTGAGCTCCATGTTTGTTGTGGGCAGGGCTCCATGTTTGTTGTGGGTTGGACTCCATGTTTGTTGTGGGCAGGGCTCCATGTTTGTTGTGGGCAGGGCTCCATGTTTGTTGTGGGCTGGGCTCCATGTTTGTTGTGGGCTGGGCTCCATGTTTGTTGTGGGCAGTGCTCCATGTTTGTTGTGGGCAGGGTGCCATGTTGGTTGTGGGCAGGGCTCCATGTTTGTTATGGGTTGGGCTCCATGTTTGTTGTGGGCTGGGCTCCATGTTCGTTGTGGGCTGGGCTCCATGTTTGTTGTGGGCTGGGCTCCATGTTTGTTGTGGGCAGTGCTCCATGTTTGTTGTGGGCAGGGCTCCATATTTGTTATGGGTTGGGCTCCATGTTTGTTGTGGGCAGGGTGCCATGTTGGTTGTGGGCAGGGCTCCATGTTTGTTGTGGGCTGGGCTCCATGTGTGTTGTGGGTTGGGCTCTGTGTTTGTTGTGGGCAGGGCTCCATGTTTGTTGTGGGTTGGACTCCATGTTTGTTGTGGGCTGGGCTCCATGTTTGTTGTGGGCAGGGCTCCATGTTTGTTGTGGGTTGGACTCCATGTTTGTTGTGGGCTGGGCTCCATGTTTGTTGTGGGCAGGGCTCCATGTTTGTTGTGGGCTGGGCTCCATGTTTGTTGTGGGCAGGGCTCCATGTTTGTTGTGGGCAGGGCTCCATGTTTGTTGTGGGCAGGGCTCCATGTTTGTTGTGGGCAGGGCTCCATGATTATTGTGGGCAGGGCTCCATGTTTGGTGTGGGCAGGGCTCCATGTTTGTTGTGGGCAGGGCTCCATGTTTGTTGTGGGTTGGGCTCCAAGTCTGTTGTGGGCTGGGCTCTGTGTTTATTGTGGACAGGGCTCCATGTTTGTTGTGGGCTGGGCTCCATGTTTGTTGTGGGCTGGGCTCCATGTTTGTTGTGGGCAGGGCTCCATGTTTGTTGTGGGCAAGGCTCAATGTTTGCTGTGGGCTGGGCTCCATGGTTGTTGGGGGCAGGGCTCATTGTTTGCTGTGGGCTGGGCTCCATGGTTGTTGGGGGCAGGGCTCAATGTTTGCTGTGGGCTGGGCTCCATGGTTGTTGTGGGCTGGGCTCCATGTTTGTTGTGGACAAGGCTCCATGTTTGTTGTGGGCAGGGCTCCATGTTTGTTGTGGGTTGGGCTCCATGTTTGTTGGGGGCAGGGCTCCATGTTTGTTGGGGGGAGGGCTCCATGTTTGTTGGGGGCTGGGCTCCATGTTTGTTGGGGGCAGGGCTCCATGTTTGTTGGGGGCTGGGCTCCATGTTTGTTGGGGGCTGGGCTCCATGTTTGTTGGGGGCTGGGCTCCATGTTCTTTCACAAAAAAATCATTTGATGATGTCAATACCAAGAACGTTCCTGGAGTGTTCATGATATCACCTCCCACCTCAAACATCCCAGCTCCATGCTGCCATTGGTCTTACATGTCCAATCTCGGGTGCCCACCTTTCCAATCCAATTGGAAAGGGAACAGACTCTTTGTCATCTGATTGGATGTTTTTTCAGAAACAGCTTTTCCCTCCCACCACCAGTTTCTCTCCAATGAACAAATGCGTTGCAATAAAATAGGAGAACACCATGTTGTTAAAGGGCAGCAATGTCCTTATCCCCTCAGTTATGTGAAATGAGTTCCCTGAGGATTCATCTTTTGTTCCTGAAAACTCCAGGACAATTCTTCAGAGTTGGGAACCCAATCTGAGGCTTGTTTGGAATCATTAATCCCCTGACCGTGTTTCAGTCTCTCCATGAAAAACTTACATCTGAAATGATATCTCCTGTTTGTCACCCACTCAGATGCTGTCAAGTGCACGATGACTGTTACAGAGAAGTTGGAAGGACAGGATGTCCCAGATATTATATGTGGCACTCTTCAACTTGTGAAAATGGAATTCGCAAGTGCCGTAAGTAAACACCAAACTAAATCGATGTTGGCCTCGGGAAGTTGCTCTGACTCCCTGTCCTCTCCCTTCCCTCAATAGTTTAACATCAGTAAAGTACAACAACAACTTATATTTATGTGGTGCCTTCAGAGTAATGAAACATCCAAAGTGACTGATCAAAAGCTTTTGTTAAAGATGTTTTAAGGAATGTCTCAATAGAGACGGAAAGGTGGAGGGAGGGAATTTCGGAGCTTGGGACCCAGACACCTGAAGACACGGCCACCAATGGTGATCCGATTAAAATTGGGAATGCTCAAGAGACCAGGCCCGGAACGTTCCGTTTGGGAGACTAAGGGCCGGATTCTCCGTCGCATCGGGAAATCTGCCACCAGCGGCGGGCAGCGGGGAATCCAGAGGGCAGAAAACGGGATTGTCGACGGGGCTGTGTCCCATGTTCTCCGAATTGTCGGGATTCTCCGGTCCTCTGGGCTGGGAATCACATGGGCAGGAATTAGTGCCGGTCTTGACCAGTGTGGCCCTGATGTGGTGGGCCTCATGGTGGGCCAAGGGGGTCACTCTTTCCGGGAGTTGCCCCCAAAGTCCAATGGAGGGCCACCCTCCCCACCCCCCACAATACAAAGCCTGCCCACCCCTCCCCCTCCAGACACCCCCTCACCATAACTAAAGAGACCCCCACCAGAGACCCCCCCAGAAGAGAGACGCCTGCACTGGAAGCCCCTCCATTAGGGATGGGCGGGTCATCCCCGTACTGTGGGGGTGGGACAGGGGGGCTGACCCAAGGGATCCTGGGGCCAGGGGCTGCAATGTGTTGCGGGGGGGGGGGGGGGGCCAGCCACTCAAACTCTCTGTTGTTGTGTCGGCTTAAAATGGCGGCCTGGCAGCAGGATTTGCTGGGGAATCCCTCGCAATCCTCCCCATGCATTAATTTGTACGGTTACGGATTGGGAGTCGCTTCCTTATTTGTGCTCCCAGTGGGAAGCCAATCAGATACAATTCAGCTCTGGCGTGAGAACATGGAGCTGGAATTGCGATCGGCAAAAACCGAAGTTCACGCCCTGCGCTGATTTGGGCACATTGTCCGGACCCCCCCCCCCCCCCCCGGCGGCAAATACAATTTGTGCCCCCACGCCTGGGAGGGGGGGCCTGGGGGAGGGATGGGGGGGGGTTGATGGAGTGGGAGGGAGGGGGAGGGAGGGGGGGCGGGGGGGGGAGGGGGGGAGAGGGAGGGGGGTGGGGGAGGGACGGGGGGGGTGGGGGAGGGATGTGGGGGGTGGGGGAGGGAGGGGTGGGGGATGGAGTGGGAGGGGGGGAGGGAGGGGGAGGGAGGGGTGGGGGATGGAGTGGGAAGGGGGAGGGAGGGGTGGGGGAGGGTGGGGGAGGTACGGGGGGTGGGGGAGGGAGGGGCGGAGGGTGGGGGTTGGGGGAGGGAGGGAGGTGGGGGAGGGAGGTGGGGGAGGGAGGGGAAGGGGGAGGGAGGGGAGGGAGGGAGGGGAGGAAGGTGGGGGAGGGAGGGAGGAGGGAGGGGGAGGGAGAGGGGGAGGGGTGGGGGAGGGGTGGGGGAGGAAGAGGGAGGGGAGGGGAGGGGTGGGGGGGTGGGGGAGGGGGGGGGGAGGGTGGGGGTTGGGGAGGGAGGGGGGGGAGAGAGGGGTGGGGGAGGTGGGGGAGGGAGGAGGGAGGGAGGGGGGAGGGGGGAGGCACGGGGATGAAGAACCGGCATTTGCAGCATTTTAATGTGATTAGCGGCTTGGGCACTTCATTCTCCGTCCTTCCCGCGATGCTCCGGCCCCTCAGGCCGAAGTCTCGGGGACGCGGATTACTACAAGTATTTACAGACGGGGACTGGACGCCAGGCCTGCGGAGGGGGAGCGAGAGGCTAAACAAACACTGAAAACCCCATTGAACATTGTGGGGCTTGCTGGGGGGCAGCTGCCTGGGCCGGGGGCAGGAGCGGGGAGTGACTCGGTGTCGGGTCCGTGGGCTCGGGGTGTTACCCTCAGGATGGGGGTGGCCTGGCTCAGACCCCCATTGCTGCCGTCTGCCTTTTAAACCCACCCCCTTTGCTGCTACTTACAGGCTCCTGGCTGCTCACACTGCTGAGTGCTGCCTGTGTCCTTTAAACACTCAGAAGGCCTCTGGTCATCTGGGAGCCAACCCAGGCCGCCCCTCTGGACACCCTCATACCTCAGCTGGATCATCAAGGGGATATCAACATAGAAGCAGAATTATGGGATGGTGTGGGTCCCGAAGGTCGGTCGGTGTGTGTCCCGAAGGTCGGTCGGTGTGGGTCCCGAAGGTGGGCTGGTGTGGGTCCCGAAGGTCGGTCAGTGTGGGTCCCGAAGGTGGGCTGGTGTGGGTCCCGAAGGTGGGATGGTGTGGGCCCCGAAGGTCGGTCGGTGTGGGTCCCGAAGGTCGGTCGGTGTGGGTCCCGAAGGTCGGTCGGTGTGGGTCCCGAAGGTCGGTCGGTGTGGGTCCCGAAGGCCGGTCGGTGTGGGTCCCGAAGGTGGGCTGGTGTGGGTCCCGAAGGTCGGTCGGTGTGGGTCCCGAAGGTCGGTCAGCGTGGGTCCCGAAGGTCGGTCGGTGTGGGTCCCGAAGGTGGGCTGGTGTGGGTCCCGAAGGTGGGCTGGTGTGGGTCCCGAAGGTGGGCTGGTGTGGGTCCCGAAGGTGGGCTGGTGTGGGTCCCGAAGGTGGGCTGGTGTGGGTCCCGAAGGTCGCTCGGTGTGGGTCCCGAAGGTCGGTCGGTGTGGGTCCCGAAGGTCGGTCGGTGTGGGTCCCGAAGGTGGGCTGGTGTGGGTCCCGAAGGTGGGATGGTGTGGGTCCCGAAGGTCGGTCGGTGTGGGTCCCGAAGGTCGGTCGGTGTGGGTCCCGAAGGTGGGCTGGTGTGGGTCCCGAAGGTGGGATGGTGTGGGTCCCGAAGGTCGGTCGGTGTGGGTCCCGAAGGTGGGCTGGTGTGGGTCCCGAAGGTCGGTCGGTGTGGGTCCCGAAGGTCGCTCGGTGTGGGTGGCGAATCCTCCGCACGTCCAGGGGCTGGGTCGACGCCGGAGGTTTTGGCACCAGGAAACCGGCGCGGAAGGGCCGGCGCGAGTCGGCACATGTGCAGAACCACCTGCGTGGTTTTGCGCTTGCGCAGGCCGGCTGGCGTGTTCCTGGTTGCGGCAATCTTGGGCCAGGCCATCTTGATTCCCCCCCCCCAGGGCCGGATCCCCCCCCCAGGGCCGGATCCCCCCCCCCCAGGGCCGGATCCCCCCCCCCAGGGCCGGATCTCCCCCCCCCAGGGCCGGATCTCCCCCCCCAGGGACGGATCTCCCCCCCCCAGGGCCGGATCTCCCCCCCCCCAGGGCCGGATCCCCCCCCCCCCAGGGCCGGATCTCCACCCCCCCCCCCCAGGGCCGGATCCCCCCGTGCCGCCCGAGGACTCACCTAGCCGGCCTCCAAGCCAGGTCCCACGGTGATGGACCATGTCCATTTTCCACCGGTGGGACAGGCCAGGAAATGACGGCCGTACTGCTCATCGGGGCCCGGAGAATTGCCGGGGGGGGGGGGTCGCTGCCAACGGCCCCCGACCGGCAGGGCGTAAAACCCGCTCCCGCGCAGAAACTGGCACCAGAGAATTCGGCAGCCGGAGAATACGGCAGCCGGAGAATACGGCAGCCGGAGAATACGGCAGCCGGAGAATACGGCGGCCGGAGAATACGGCGGCCGGAGAATACGGCGGCCGGAGAATAAGGCGGCCGGAGAATACGGCAGCCGGAGAATACGGCAGCCGGAGAATACGGCAGCCGGAGAATAAGGCGGCCGGAGAATACGGCAGCCGGAGAATACGGCAGCCGGAGAATACGGCAGCCGGAGAATACGGCAGCCACGTCGGAGCGATGGGGCGGGATTCACTCCGTCCTCCCGGGGATTCTCCGTCCCGGTGGGGGTCAGGGACTCAGCCCCAGATTTCACTTCTAGTATTTTTAAAATTATGAACTGAATGTTTAAATTCCCCCAGCTGCCGTGGTGGGATTTGAACCCGTGTCCCCAGAGCTTTAGTCTGGGTCTCTGCATTACTAATCCACCTCCCACCATTTTGCTCCACAGCCCTGGTCATGTGATTTGCCAGGACCCAGCTCCCAGCGCCGTGCAAGTGAAACCCACCCCAACGTACAGCTCTCTCTGTCCTCAGTACTGATGCCAGTGCCCCATGAATGGTGACCCATTGCTCCCACACCAATCTCTGAGCCACACACTCAACTCCCTGATCTTATTGACCCAATGTCAATTTGTCTGTGGCTCAGAGATTGTTATCTTTGTGGTTCTGCTTTCTAATTGAGTCCCGAGCTGCTCATCCTCCCTGATCAGAACCTCTTTCTTTGTCCTATCTGTATGGTTGGTACCCACCGATACAACAACAACTGAATTCTTCCCCCAGGAGTTACTAACCCTGGCACCGGGCTGGCAACACGGCCCTCGGGGCTCACACTCTCTCGATGCTGAGAACACTGTCTATCCCTCTAACAACACTGCCCCCTGCTATAATCCCATTCCTTTACATTCCTCCCACTTGTCTGTGTCCCTGTCCCCAGGTGCGGTGGTCAATCTGCTCATCCTCCCTGTAGCCCTCGCTCTCGTCCACACAGGCTGCAAAAACCTCCAATCTCTCGGACAAGTGTAAGGGCTGAGTGTCTTCCATTACTACCTCCTGGATCCTCACGTGTAGTCATACTGTCTGTCCCTGATCACGGACCCAATGAAGCAGCTAAGCTAAGGAGTGTGACACAGTGTCCAGGGAACATTATCTCTCCCTGATGCCATTGCCCTGTCTGAAGCTCCGAGTCCAGCTCATTCACTCTGAGCCGCAGTTCCTCGGCTCAGAATCCCCCGCAGATGATGACAGGCCACCCCTTCCTCATCCACGTTAAAGACTCTCCACAGCTTCAGACCCCACCCACCCCCTCAGCACCAAAGTATTAGATTAAAAATTAATGACCATCCAGAACTTGAGGACGGCCATTCGCACATCAGAGACATTCTAAGCCGTTAGCTGCCCCGTTGTTTAGGAAGCTTCAAGAACATTATTGGGCCCCAACCTTTGTGAATCACCCACAACATTAAGGACTCAACAACAATGAAGATTTTTCAACGTTGCGGAATCTCACATCCTAAACCCCACCCACCACATTAGTGTGTACATTAATGCATGTATAGGGGCAGCATGATGACGCAGTGGGTTAGCACTACTGCCTCACGGCGCTGAGGTCCAAGGTTTGATCCTGGCTCTGGGTCACTCTCCATATGGAGTTTGTACATTCTCCCCGTGTTTGCGTGTGTTTAGCTCCCACAACCCAAAAATGTGCAGACTAGGTGGATTGGCCACGCTAAATTGCACCTTAATTGGAAAAAATTAATTGGATACTCTAAATTTATTTCAAAAAATGCGTGTATATTCCAGTGTGTATATTAATGTGTGTATATTCCAGTGTGTATATTAATGTGTGTATATTCCAGTGTGTATATTAATGTGTGTATATTCCAGTGGGTATATTAATCTGTGTATATTCCAGTGTCTGTTTCCATGTATACATTACGGTGCATATTTTACACTGTGTATGTTGAGTTGTTCTCTCCTCTTTTTCAGCTGACTTCTCGGTGATGTCTCGCTACGCTGAGTGTGTTCAGAAAATGTGTGACTGTGACATTGAAGTTGCCCTGTGCTTCAAGGAGAATAAGGACAAGCGTAACCCAAAGTTTGTGGATTATGATCGAAATCTGTGCAAGACCGTCCCATAGCTCCAGCTCGCAATGAAGCGATGGTGATGTGACCGAGGGTCACACTGACAAGAATCTGTCCAATAGAATATTCCGGGTGTGATTGATGGGATTTCTCTCTCGCCGTCTCACTGATTTCTAATTGCTCACTGAGTGTCTCTCAGATCTCGCTTTTTTTGCTGTTTAACCTTTAATTCATTTAAAATGTACTTTACAATTCTGGTGAAATAAAATACACTGATTGAAGCATGGAATGCTGGGAGTGGGAGTGTTTATTCATTATTGATACAGGGGGCATGTCCAATTAGTTTCTGCACAGACATTCTGATCTTTCACAGTCAGTATGGGATCCTGCTGTTCTCTTTGTACTTTGTGGTGCGACACTGCCACCTGCTGGTGTAACAGCAGCAGCAGCCGTCACGTCTCTGCTCTCAAATGATGATAGAGGCACCCCTGGTGTCACAGTCTGAAACTGCCAGCTTCATTGAGCCAAATGCTGCAACTCGGGGGGTAATTTCGACATTGCTGCAGTCAGTGTGAATAAAAATTGGGAGAGATATAAAGTGGGCTATCACACCCGGGTCAAAATTACCCCCAGTAAATATTGTTAAATCTCTCATTCATTCAGACTCCTGCCCCAAGTTATTGCAAAGTGTTTAATTCTTCAGCAATCTGAGACCAAACTGTGTTCATTACAGGAATCTTCTTACCAGAGACACTGTCAAATATCATAAAAACATGAGAAATGGGAACAGGAGGAGGCCACTCGGCCCCTCGATCATTCAAAATGACCAGGGTTTATCCTGGTTCAGCACACTGGGCTAAATCGCTGGCTTTTAAAGCAGACCAAGCAGGCCAGCAGCACGGTTCGATTCCCGTACCAGCCTCCCCGACAGGCGCCGGAATGTGGCGACTAGGGGCTTTTCACAGTAACTTCATTGAAGCTTACTCGTGACAATAAGCAATTTTCTTCTTTTCTTCTTATCCTTGGACTCAATTATTCTTTTCTGCTCCTTTCCCACATCCTTGATTCCCTGAGTGACCAAAACTCTGCCCATCTCAGCCTCAGGACCAATGGATACAGGAGAGACTCCCAACAATGTCAGGGTGGTGACCTCCTCTCCTGTTGGTCACCCTGCTCCAGGGCAGCTGGTTAGTTGACCTCCTGCTGAGGGTCATTTCCTGGCCCTTTCCAAACTCTTGCAGAGATGGGGCTGTGGGTGGGTCAGGTGACTGAGATTCAATTGGAGGGTAAAGGCGTCTTCCCCGTGATGCCATCCTTCCAGCTCCGGAATGTCACCATGGCAGCCGGATCAGAGAGAGCTTGCTGTTTCTGGGGCCCGGTTAGAAGCTGAAGCGATGAGAAATTGCCCTTTGCTGTTTGACCATCAGTTCATTGAAAGATGAGGTTGTAGTGAAATAAAGCAGAGTGAGGTAGCCTCTCTGCTGCTCTCACTGATTGGATCCTGCAAAGCTGGCAGTGCGAATGTTTGTTAATTACTGACACAGAAATCGCTCTGGGCTCCAGTTGTCAGGACCCCGGGGAAGATGAACAACAATGTGGCAACAGGCAGACCCAGACAAGGCTTGTCATTCAAATTTGTTATCCTGAAATATAGAACATAGAACAGAACAGGCCCTTCGGCCCTCGAGCAATGACCACCCTACTGAAACCCACGTATCCACCCTATACCCGTAACCCAACAACCCCCATTAACCTTACTATTTAGGACACTTTAGCATGGCCAATCCACCTAACCCACACATCTTTGGACTGTGGGAGGAAACCGGAGCACCCGGAGGAAACCCACGCACACACGGGGAGGACGTGCAGACTCCGCACAGACACTGACCCAGCCGGGAATCGAACCTGGGACCCTGGAGCTGTGAAGCATTTATGCTAACAACCATGCTACCGTGCTGCCTGAATCATTGCCAATTCCAAAGCAGATATCTTCAATTGTTGCATCCACGCTCCTCCAGACACACCCAGACACACAAAGAACGAGACACACAAACACTCACACACACATGCAGACACATACCGAGACACCCACACACACACATCAGATGTTCTGGGCCAGCGAGAATCAGCATCTCCTCAAACTCCTGACAAATTCTCAGTTCAGCTCCACACTTGACAACATTCCTAATACCAGTGATCATTGTTCACAGGAGCTACAAATCCAGGTTTTCTTTATCAGCTTCTGTTCCTACAGATGGTAACTTTTTCTGAGATCCACTTTCTGCGGGTGCTGTCTCTCACTGGGAGACAGTTCCTGAAGGTGCTGATTCTCACTGGGGTACAGTTCCTGAAGGTGCTGATTCTCACTGGGGTACAGTTCCTGAAGGTGCTGATTCTCACTGGGGTACAGTTCCTGAAGGTGCTGATTCTCACTGGGATACAGTTCCTGAAGGTGCTGATTCTCACTGGGGTACAGTTCCTGAAGGTGCTGACTCTCACTGGGGTACAGTTCCTGAAGGTGCTGATTCTCACTGGGGTACAGTTCCTGAAGATGCTGACTCTCACTGGGGTACAGTTCCTGAAGGTGCTGACTCTCACTGGGGTACAGTTCCTGAAGGTGTGGACTCTCATTGGGGTACAGTTCCTGAAGGTGCTGATTCTCACTGGGGTACAGATCCTGAAGGTGCTGATTCTCATTGGGGTACAGTTCCTGAAGGTGCTGATTCTCACTGGGGTACAGTTCCTGAAGGTGCTGATTCTCACTGGGGTACAGTTCCTGAAGGTGCTGATTCTCACTGGGGTACAGTTCCTGAAGGTGCTGATTCTCACTGGGATACAGTTCCTGAAGGTGCTGATTCTCACTGGGGTACAGTTCCTGAAGGTGCTGACTCTCACTGGGGTACAGTTCCTGAAGGTGCTGATTCTCACTGGGGTACAGTTCCTGAAGATGCTGACTCTCACTGGGGTACAGTTCCTGAAGGTGCTGACTCTCACTGGGGTACAGTTCCTGAAGGTGTGGACTCTCATTGGGGTACAGTTCCTGAAGGTGCTGATTCTCACTGGGGTACAGATCCTGAAGGTGCTGATTCTCACTGGGATACAGTTCCTGAAGGTGCTGACTCTCACTGGGAGAGAGTTCCTGATGGCGCTGATTCTCACTGGGGTACAGTTCCTGAAGGTGCTGACTCTCACTGGGGTACAGTTCCTGAAGGTGCTGATTCTCACTGGGATACAGTTCCTGATGGCGCTGATTCTCACTGGGGTACAGTTCCTGAAGGTGCTGACTCTCACTGGGGTACAGTTCCTGAAGGTGCTGATTCTCACTGGGACACAGTTCCTGATGGTGTTAACTCTCACTGGGGGACAGTTCCTGAA
This sequence comes from Scyliorhinus canicula, assembly GCF_902713615.1. NCBI lineage: Eukaryota > Metazoa > Chordata > Chondrichthyes > Carcharhiniformes > Scyliorhinidae > Scyliorhinus > Scyliorhinus canicula. The sequence goes on along the minus strand of NC_052176.1, from coordinate 9,573,625 downwards.
GGTGCTGATTCTCACTGGGGTACAGTTCCTGAAGGTGCTGACTCTCACTGGGGTACAGTTCCTGAAGGTGCTGATTCTCACTGGGATACAGTTCCTGATGGCGCTGATTCTCACTGGGGTACAGTTCCTGAAGGTGCTGACTCTCACTGGGGTACAGTTCCTGAAGGTGCTGATTCTCACTGGGACACAGTTCCTGATGGTGTTAACTCTCACTGGGGTACAGTTCCTGAAGGTGCTGACTCTCACTGGGGTACAGTTCTTGAAGGTTTGGACTCTTCCTAGTTCACACATAGGAATTTCCCATCTTTCTGTGTGAGCCGCTGTGCCAATTGTGGCAGGATATTTAACCTTGTGGTGCAAAACTTTTTAAATAAAATATATTTTTGCAAATTTTTCATTATAAACAATGTAATATAAAACATTTCATTCAAATTACAATGACGAAGAACATAACAATCAAAAATTAAAATTAACTAACCCCCCAACACAAAACGAAATCCCTGAACAACTGACGGTGACTTGATCTTGAAAAAGTAAATGGGCAGCACAGTATCACAGTGGTTAGCACAGTTGCTTCATAGCTCCAAGATCCCAGGTTTGATTCCCGGCTTGGGTCACTGTCTATGCTGAGTCTGCACGTTCTCTCCGTGTCTGCGTGGGTTTCCTCCGGGTGCTCTGGTTTCCTCCCATTGTCCAAAGATGTGCAGCTCAGATGAAGTGACCATGCTGAATTGTCCCATAGTGTCCAAAGAAAGGTTTGGGTGGGGTTACTGAGTTACGGGGATAGTTTGGAGATGTGGCTTGGGTGGGGAGCTCCTTTCCAAGGGCCGATGCAGACTCGATGGGCCGAATGGCCTCCTACTGCACTGTGAATTATATGATTCCGTGATTGGCTGCGTTTGATCCCTTCTCTCCCCCCCCCCCCCCGCCTCATGTTGAACTTGACCTTCTCAAATGTATGAAATGAAATGAAATGAAATGAAAATCGCTTATTTTCATGAGTAGGCTTCAATGAAGTTACTGTGAAAAGCCCCTAGTCGCCACATTCCGGCGCCTGTCCGGGGAGGCTGGTACGGGAACAACATGAGGTCACGCAACCAGGCTGAGGTACTGGGCGGAGTAGGAATCCTTCACTCAATCAGAACACGTCTCTGGTTATTAGCGAGGAAAATGCGATGACATCTGCCTTCACCCCCGACCTCAGCACCGGCGAGTCCGATACCCTGAAAATGGCCACCAGCGGACATGGCTCCAGATCAACATTGAGTATCTCTGACATGGTGTTGAAGAAAGAGACCCAAAAACTGACTAACTTGGGAAAAGACCAGAACATATGAGTGTGGTTAGCTGGCCCCCCGAGAACGACACTCATTCCTGTCCCCCACCCCAGAGAAAAATCCACTCATCCTCGCCCTGGTCAGATGAACCCTGTCCACCACCTTGAACTGGATCAGACTAAGCCGAGCGCAAGAGGAGGTGGAGCTGACCCTGTGAAGAGCCTCACTCCACACCCCCTCATCCAGAATAGGACCCAATTCACCCCCATTTCACCTTTACCTCATCCAACGGAGCCGACTCCACTGATAGGATCTGGCCGTTTCTGCACAAAATAATCCTCCCACCAGACCCGACCAAAGACAAAATCCTCTTCAACAGGGAGGAGGGTGGTGTCAAGGGGAAAGAGGGTGAAGTGTTGGGCACTGTGGATCCGTGAAGCAGACATAGGCCACTAACACTGAAGATGGTTCAACACTATTTTATTAACTCTTATAAAATGCTAGACGTACTATAACTGTGGGTTTAAACGATGCTAGATTAACTAGAGACCTGTGCCTGTCCGAACCAGTTGAATCTCTCAGCCCGTGGTGAGAGTCTGTACTGTACTTGATGAGCTCTTGTGCTTCTGAGAGGCAGCATCCAGAATGAGCAGGAAAAGTGATGACCTCTGTCTGGTGATTGGCTGCAGTGTTTGTGCATGTTGATTGGTCCTAGTGTATGTCCATCAGTGGGTGTCTCTGCACCATGATATACTGGTCTATATTATGACATTCCCCCACTTTAAAAAAAAAATTGAGGTGAATGTGTGACAATAAATAGTGTGGGTGTGTGAATAATGTTCCTAACTACATGTGAGGTGCAAAGACATATGTACAAATCTATATACAGGAAAATGAAGCTATGTACAAGGGAAGGTGCCTGGGGAAGGTGATTAGTGTGCAACAAATTGAACAAGAACAGTGCTATATACAAACCAATAGAAAACAATTTAACAAGGAAGGAAACATCTCAGAGAGACCATAAATTTGCAAAGCTCATAAATTCAGTCTCCGAGATGGCCAACGAATTCTGGTTGATCGCATCAAGGGTGGGTCGAGAGCCGCTAGGTCAGGAGCTGGGTGGGCTGCAGCACAGTCAGGGGAAGGCAGAGTGACCGGAAGCTCTGCACAGTCCATGGCAGGGTCAGCAGGGGGAGGCAGAGTGACCGGAAGTTCTGCACAGTCCGTGGCTGGGTCAGCAGAGAGAGGCAGAGTGACCGGAAGCTCTGCACAGTCCATGGCAGGGTCAGCAGGGGGAGGCAGAGTGACTGGAGGCTCTGCACAGTCCATGGCAGGGTCAGCAGGGGGAGGAAGAGTGAGCGGAAGCTCTGCACAGTCTATGGCAGGGTCAGCAGGGGGAGGCAGAGTGACCGGAGGCTCTGCACAGTCCATGGCAGGGTCAGCAGAGGGGCTGGGTGGGCTGCAGCCCAGTCAGGGGGAGGCAGAGTGACCGGAAGCTCTGCACAGTCCATGGCTGGGTCAGCAGAGGAGCTGGGTGGGCTGCAGCACAGTTAGGGGGAGGCAGAGTGACCGGGAGCTCTGCACAGTCCATGGCAGGGTCAGCAGGGGGAGGCAGAGTGACCGGAAGCTCTGCACAGTCCATGGCAGGGTCAGCAGGGGGAGGCAGAGTGACCGGAGGCTCTGCACAGTCCATGGCAGGGTCAGCAGGGGGAGGCAGAGTGACCGGAAGCTCTGCGCAGTCCATGGCAGGGTCAGCAGAGGGGCTGGGTGGGTTGCAGCACAGTAAGGGGGAGGCAGAGTGACCGGAAGCTCTGCACAGTCCATGGCAGGGTCAGCAGGGGGAGGCAGAGTGACCGGAAGCTCTGCACAGTCCATGGCAGGGTCAGCAGGGGGAGGCAGAGTGACCGGAAGCTCTGCGCAGTCCATGGCAGGGTCAGCAGAGGGGCTGGGTGGGCTGCAGCACAGTCAGGGGGAGGCAGAGTGACCGGGAGCTCTGCACAGTCCATGGCAGGGTCAGCAGAGGGAGGCAGAGTGACCGGAGGCTCTGCACAGTCCATGGCAGGGTTAGCAGAGGGAGGCAGAGTGACCGGAAGCTCTGCACAGTCCATGGCAGGGTCAGCAGAGGAGCTGGTTGGAGGATCCCATGACGACTGTGGAACAAAGCGAAGGGAACGCCGATTGCGGCACCGAATGGATCCGTCCGTTAACCGGAACAGGAAGGAGCGGGGGGCCACCTGCCTAAGGGCAACAGGAGGTGCAGACCAGCCACCATCCGGGAGATGAATGTGAACCTTGTCATTCGGCTGGATGTCGGGGAGATCAGCAGCATGTGAGTCGTGTGTCGCCTTTTGCTGCGTCTGAGACGTCTGCACCCTGTGAAGCACGGGGACATGATCAAGATTCAGGGTGTGAATGGACGGCACCATCGTCCTCAGGGTGCGGTTCATCAGTAACTGTGCAGGCGACAGCCCAGTGGGGGGCAGAGCGGAGCGATAGGCCAACAGAGTGAGATAGAAGTCAGATCCGGCATCGGCAGCTTTGCAGAGCAGCCTCTTGACTATGTGAACCCCCTTTTCTGCTTTGCCATTGGACTGAGGGTACAGGGGACTGGATGTGACGTGTGTGAAATTGTACCGCCTGTCGAAGCTGGCCCATTCCTGGCTGGTGAAGCAGGGGCCATTGTCCGACATCACTGTGAGCGGGATGCCATTCCTGGCTTGTGAAGCAGGGGCCATTGTCCGACATCACCGTGAGCGGGATGCCATGCCGGGCGAAGCTGGCCCATTCCTGGCTGGTGAAGCAGGGGCCATTGTCTAACATCACTATGAGCGGGATGCCATGCCGGCCGAAGCTGGCCCATTCCTGGCTGGTGAAGCAGGGGCCATTGTCCGACATCACTGTGAGCGGGATGCCATGCCGGGTGAAGCTGGCCCATTCCTGGCTGGTGAAGCAGGGGCCATTGTCCGGTATCACTGTGAGCGGGATGCCATGCCAGGTGAAGCTGGCCCATTCCCGGCTGGTGAAGCAGGGGCCATTGTCCGACATCACTGTGAGCGGGATGCAATGCCGAGCGAAGCTGGCCCATTCCTGGCTGGTGAAGCAGGGGCCATTGTCCGACATCACTGTGAGCGGGATGCCATGCCGGGCGAAGCTGGCCCATTCCTGGCTGGTGAAGCAGGGGCCATTGTCCGACATCACTGTGAGCGGGATGCCATGCCGGGCGAAGCTGGCACATTCCTGGCAGGTGAAGCAGGGGCCATTGTCCGACATCACTGTGAGCGGGATGCCATGCCGAGCGAAGCTGGCCCATTCCTGGCTGGTGAAGCAGGGGCCATTGTCCGACATCACTGTGAGCGGGATGCCATTCCGGGCGAAGCTGGCACATTCCTGGCAGGTGAAGCAGGGGCCATTGTCCGACATCACTGTGAGCGGGATGCCATGCCGGGCGAAGCTGGCCCATTCCCGGCTGGTGAAGCAGGGGCCATTGTCCAACATCACTGTGAGCGGGATGCCATGCCGGGCGAAGCTGGCCCATTCCTGGCTGGTGAAGCAGGGACCATTGTCCGACATCACTGTGAGTGGGATGCCATGCTGGGAAAATGTCTCTTTGCACGCCCGAATGACAGCGGATGAAGTGAGGTCATGCAACCTGATGACCTCCGAGTAGTTTGAGAAGTAATCTATAATTAATACATAGTCCCTACCCAATGCGTGAAGCAGGTCGATGCCCACCTTGGTCCAGGGCGATGTGACCAACTCATGGGGCATCAGAGTCCCCCGTGGTTAGGCCGGCTGTAAACCCTGGCAGGTGGGGTAGTTGAGTACCGCATTGGCAATGTTGTCGTTGATTCCCGGGCAATACACAGCTTCCCTGGCCTTTCGGCGACATTTTCCAACGCCCGGATTGCCCTTGTGCAGCTGTTCCAGGACCAGCTGGCGCATGCTGTGCGGGATCACAATGCGGTCAAGCTTCAGGAGAACCCCATCAACGACTGCCAGATCATCTCGAATGTTGTAAAACTGCGGGCATCGGCCCTTGAGTCACCCGTCCGTCATGAGGCGCATGACACGCTGTAGTAGGGGGTGGATAGTGCTGAAGGATGTTATAGGATACAGAGGGACATAGATACGCTGCAGAGCTGGGCTGAGAGGTGGCAGATGGAATTTAATGTGGAAAAGTGTGAGGTGGTTCTCTTTGGAAGGAGTAACAGGAATGCAGAGTACTGGGCTAATGGCAAGATTCTTGGTAGTGTAGATGAACAGAGGCTTCTCGGCATCCAGGTACATAAATCCCGGAAAGTTGCCACCCAGGTTACTAGGGCTGTTAAGAAGGCATATGGTGTGCTAGCCTTTATCAGTAGGGGGATTGAGTTTCGGAGCCACAAGGTCATGCTGCAGCTGTACATAACTCTGGTGCGGCCGCACCTGGAGTACTGCGTGCAGTTCTGGTCACCACATTATAGGAAGGATGTGGAAGCTTTGGAAAGGGTTCAGAGGAGATTTACTAGGATGTTGCCTGGTATGGAGGGAAGGTCTTACGAGGAAAGGCTCAGGGACTTCAGGTTGTTTTCGTTAGAGAGGAGAAGGCTGAGAGGTGACTTAATAGAGACATATAAGATAGTCAGAGGGTTAGATAGGGTGGACAGTGAGAGTCGTTTTCCTCAGATGGTGATGACCAACACGAGGGGACATAGCTTTAAATTGAGGGCTGGCAGATATAGGACAGATGTCAGAGGCAGTTTCTTTACTCAGAGTGTAGTAGGGGTGTGGAACGCCCTGCCTGCAACAGTAGTAGACTCGCCAACTTTAAGGGCATTTAAGTGGTCACTGGATAGACATATGGATGAAAATGGAATAGTGTAGGTCAGATAGGCTTCAGATGGTTTCACAGGTCGGCGCAACATCGTGGGCCGAAGGGCCCGTACTGCGCTGTAATGTTCTATGTTCTAAGGAAGGGGGGTCCACTTTTAGGGACACGAGGCTGCAAACAGTAAGAGGAGGAATAGGGCCGCCGAATTGAAATGTCAAGCTCCGCAGGTTGCACTGAAATCCAGGCCCAAGAGTGCCGGAGCGCATAGACGGGGGAGGATGAGAAGTTTGATGTTTTGGAAGACCCTCCCCTGGACCGTGAGGTCCGCTATGCAGCACCCGCTGATTTAGACGGAGTGCGAACCCGAGGCTAACTCGAACCTATGTTTAACTGGGTGGATGGGGAGCGCGCAGCGTCTTACCGTGTCGCGGTAGATGAAACTTTCCGTTCTCCCAGAGTCCAGCAGGCACCCCGTTTTGTGTCCGTTGAACTGAACCATTGTCGTAGTCTTGGCGAGCGTGCATGGTCGTGACTGGTCGAGTTTGATGGAAGCCAGTCGTGGTGAGAGTTCCAGATCATCCTCAGTGGCAGAGTAATCGCTTGCAGGGCCTTCCGTGTTGGCCCAAGATGGCGGCGCCCATGGCCCGCAAGTGGAGTCGGGGCCCCAAGATGGCGGCACCCAGGACCCGCACGTGGAGCCGGGGCCCCAAGATGGCGGCACCCATGGCCCATGGTGCGCGGCGTGGGGCCCTGGGGGGATCCGCGGTCATGGCATGGAACAGCAGCGACCGACTTGGTCTGGCAGACCACCGCGTATTGGCCCTTCTTCCCACAGCTCTTACACAGAGCGGAGCGGGCCGGGCAGCGCGGGTGGGGGTGCTGGGAGGGACCACACAAATAGCAACGGGGCCCCGCTAGTTTGTCGGAGTGACCCTCAGCGCAGGCTTGCGGGGGGTCGGGGTCCACGGAAGACGGGGGTGGCGCGTGCCATGATGTCCAGGGGGTTGCCGCGCGGCCGGGAGGGTATGCTCGGGCATTCAGGTCAGTAACATCCAGGGAGGTTGCAAGAGTCCGTGCCTCAGCTCGGCTGAGGGTGTTCTTTTCCAGCAATCATTGGCAGATAGAAGTGGACTGCATGCCAGCAACGTCATCGTCTCTAATTAAAAGCTCCATGTGCTCAGTCGCCGACACTTAGAGACATGCACATGTTCTCCCTAGAGCTGTGAGGGCCTGGTAAAACTCGTCGAGTGACTCACCAGGGAACTGTTGTCTAGCCGTCAGGAGATGCCGGGCATATACTTCGTTGACCGGCTGGGAAAGTGACCTTTGAGAATCTCCATGGCCGCATTATAATAGCTTTTGTCCTCAATCATTGAGTAGATCGCTGTGCCCACACATGAGTCGAGGATGTGGAGTTTCTGCTCCATGGTGGGCTTGCCGGCTGCAGTTGTCAGGTAACTGTTAAAACACGCCTGCCAGTGTTTAAAGATTGCAGACGCATTTGCAGCATGCAGGCTGATGCGGAGGCAGTCAGGCTTGATGCGTAGCTCCATTCCAAAATTCTAGCTGATTAAATTGATGTACCACAAATTGGATTCAAGACACGATTAGGATCCAAACTGTGGCTTTAATCAGCTAGTTGTTAGCCCGGTGGTCGACTACAGAGTAAGGCCGACCGTCGGGAACTCAGGGTACTTATACCACGCCTCAGAGGCGGGGTCTACTTGCCTCTCGACCAATTGGTGAGCAGTCACATGACTAGTCCCAGCCATTCGGATGAGAGGCACATGACCAGCCAGAGCCAATGGGAAACCCATGCTCTGCACCAATGGCAGTGCTCACATTCATACCACCACACCTGTGAACAGCCCCCACCCTGACTAATTCCCCCTCCCTGTGAACAGCCCCAACCTGACTAACCCCCCTCCCTGTGAACAGCCCCCACCCTGACTAACCTCCCCACCCTGTTAACAGCCCCCACCCTGACTAATCCCCCCTCCCTGTGAATAGCCCCCACCCTGACTAATCCATCTACCTGTGAACAGCCCCCACCCTGACTAATCCCCCCTCCCTGTGAATAGCCCCCGCCCTGACTAATCCATCTACCTGTGAACAGCCCCCACCCTGACTAATCCCCCCTCCCTGTGAATAGCCCCCACCCTGACTAATCCCCTCCTCCGCGTGAACAGCCCCTACCCTGACTAATCCCCCCTCCCTGTGAATAGCCCCCACCCTGACTAACCCCCTCCCTGTGAACAGCCCCCACCCTGACTAATCCCCCTCCCTGTGAACAGCCCCCACCCTGACTAATCCCCCTCCCTGTGAACAGCCCCACCCTGACTAATCCCCCCTCCCTGTGAACAGCCCCCACCCTGACTAATCCCCCCTCCCTGTGAACAGCCCCCACCCTGACTAACCCCCTCCCTGTGAACAGCCCCCACCCTGACTAATCCCCCTCCCTGTGAACAGCCCCCACCCTGACTAATCCCCTCCCTGTGAACAGTCCCCACCCTGACTAACCCCCCCTCCCTGTGAACAGCCCCCACCCTGACTAATCCCCCTCCCTGTGAACAGCCCCCACCCTGACTAATCCCCTCCCTGTGAACAGCCCCCACCCTGACTAATCCCCCCTCCCTGTGAACAGCCTCCACCCTGACTAATCCCCCTCCCTGTGAACAGCCCCCACCCTGACTAATCCCCCTCCCTGTGAACAGCCCCCACCCTGACTAATCCCCTCGCTGTGAACAGCCCCACCCTGACTAACCCCCCTCCCTGTGAACAGCTCCCACCCTGACTAATCCCCCCTCCCTGTGAACAGCCCACACCCTGACTAATCCCCCCTCCCTGTGAACAGCCCCCACCCTGACTAATCCCCTCGCTGTGAACAGCCCCACCCTGACTAACCCCCTCCCTGTGAACAGCCCCACCCTGACTAATCCCCCTCCCTGTGAACAGCCCCCACCCTGACTAATCCCCTCCCTGTGAACAGCCCCCAACCTGACTAATCCCCCCTCCCTGTGAACAGCCCCTCCCTGACTAATCCCCCTCCCTGTGAACAGCCCCCACCCTGACTAATCCCCTCCCTGTGAACAGCCCCCACCCTGACTAATACCCCCTCCCTGTGAATAGCCCCAACCCTGACTAACCCCCCCACCCTGTGAACAGCCCCCACCCTGACTAATCCCCCTCCCTGTGAACAGCCCCCACCCTGACTAACCCCCTCCCCTGTGAACAGCCCCCACCCTGACTAATCCCCCTCCCTGTGAACAGCCCCCACCCTGACTAATCCCCCCTCCCGGTGAACACCCCCACCCTGACTAATCCCCCTCCCTGTGAACAGCCCCCACCCTGACTAATCCCCTCCCTGTGAACAGCCCCCACCCTGACTAATCCACCCTCCCTGTGAATAGCCCCAACCCTGACTAACCCCCCCACCCTGTGAACAGCCCCCACCCTGACTAACCCCCTCCCTGTGAACAGCCCCCACCCTGACTAACCCCCTCCCCGTGAACAGCCCCCACCCTGACTAATCCCCCTCCCTGTGAACAGCCCCCACCCTGACTAATCCCCCCTCCCGGTGAACAGCCCCCACACTGACTAATCCCCCCTCCCTGTGAACAGCCCCCACCCTGACTAACCCCCTCCCTGTGAACAGCCCCCACCCTGACTAACCCCCTCCCTGTGAACAGCCCCCACCCTGACTAATCCCCTCCCTGTGAACAGTCCCCACCCTGACTAACCCCCCCTCCCTGTGAACAGCCCCCACACTGACTAATCCCCCCTCCCTGTGAACAGCCCCCACCCTGACTAATCCCCTCCCTGTGAACAGCCCCCACCCTGACTAATCCCCCCTCCCTGTGAACAGCCTCCACCCTGACTAATCCCCCTCCCTGTGAACAGCCCCCACCCTGACTAATCCCCCTCCCGGTGAACAGCCCCCACCCTGACTAATCCCCTCGCTGTGAACAGCCCCCACCCTGACTAACCCCCCTCCCTGTGAACAGCTCCCACCCTGACTAATCCCCCCTCCCTGTGAACAGCCCCCACCCTGACTACCCCCCTCCCTGTGAACAGCCCCCACCCTGACTAATCCCCTCGCTGTGAACAGCCCCACCCTGACTAACCCCCTCCCTGTGAACAGCCCCAACCTGACTAATCCACCCCTGTGTACAGCCCCCAACCTGACTAATCCCCTCCCTGTGAACAGCCCCCAACCTGACTAATCCCCCCTCCCTGTGAACAGCCCCTTCCCTGACTAACCCCCTCCCTGTGAACAGCTCCCACCCTGACTAACCCACTCCCTGTGAACAGCCCCCAGCCTGACTAACCTCCTCCCTGTGAACAGCCCCCACCCTGACAAACCCCCTCCCTGTGAACAGCCCCCACCCTGACTAATCCCCCTCCCTGTGAACAGCCCCCACCCTGACTAATCCCCCCTCCCTGTGAACAGCCCCCACCCTGACTAACCCCCTCCCTGTGAACATCCCCCTCCATGACTAATCCCCCTCCCTGTGAACAGCCCCCACCCTGACTAATCCCCCCTCCCTGTGAACAGCCCCCACCCTGACTAACCCCCTCCCTGTGAACAGCCCCCACCCTGAATAACCCCCTCCCTGTGAACAGCCCCCACCCTGACTAATCCCCATCCCTGTGAACAGCCTCCACACTGACTAATCCCCCTCCCTGTGAACAGCCCCCACCCTGACAAACCCCCCCTCCCTGTGAACAGCCCCCACCCTGACTAATTTCCCCTCCCTGTGAACAGCCCCCACCCTGACTAACCCCCCTCCCTGTGAACAGCCCCCACCCTGACTAACCCCCCCTCCCTGTGAACAGCCCCCACCCTGACTAATCCCCCCTCCCTGTGAACAGCCCCCACCCTGACTCATCCCCCCTCCCTGTGAACAGCCCCCACCCTGACTAATCCCCCTCCCTGTGAACAGCCCCCACCCTGACTAATCCCCCTCCCTGTGAACAGCCCCCCACCCTGACTAATCCCCCTCCCTGTGAACAGCCCCCACCCTGACTAACCCCCCCTCCCTGTGAACAGCCCCCACCCTGACTAATTTCCCCTCCCTGTGAACAGCCCCCACACTGACTAATCCCCCTCCCTATGAACAGCCCCCACCCTGACTAATCCCCCTCCCTATGAACAGCCCCCCCCCGACTAATACCCCCTACCTGTGAACAGCCCCCACCCTGACTAATCCCCCTCCATGTGAACAGCCCCCACCCTGACTAATCCCCTCCCTGTGAACAGCCCCCACCCTGACTAATCCCCTCTCCCTGTGAACAGCCCCCACCCTGACTAACCCCCTCCCTGTGAACAACCCCCACCCTGACTAATCCCCCTCCCTGTGAACAGCCCCCACCCTGACTAATCCCCCCTCCCTGTGAACAGCCCCCACCCTGACTAATCCCCCCTCCCTGTGAACAGCCCCCACCCTGACTAATCCCCCTCCCTGTGAACAGCCTCCACCCTGACTAATCCCCCCTCCCTGTGAACAGCCCCCACCCTGACTAATCCCCCTCCCTGTGAACAGCCCCCACCCTGACTAATCCCCCTCCCTGTGAACAGCCCCCACCCTGACTAATCCCCCCTCCCTGTGAACAGACCCCACCCTGACTAATCCCCCTCCCTGTGAACAGCCCCCACCCTGACTAATCCCCCCTCCCTGTGAACAGCCCACACCCTGACTAATCCCCCCTCCCTGTTAGCAGCCCCCACCCTGACTAATCCACTACCTGTGAACACGGAGAGACAGATGGAGAGAGAGAGAGAATTAGAGAGAGAGAGATGGAGATGAAGCTATATTGCCAGCAGAACCGTGTGCCACTTTCCAAGCATTGAAGTGCTGAGTCAGCCTGGACAGATGAGTCTGTCCACCCGTGGAAACCGTTGACGCTCAGTTACCACTACCTGAGGAGTTTCCGGTGTGATGGTTTCGCAGGAATGCTCCCCGTAGGCAGTACCCACATCAGATGAGTTCTGCCGTTCCATTCGGTATCGGGAACTATCTGAAAGAGTCAATTTGCGATCGACAGATTGCCTGGGTTTAATGCAGTAATTATTGCGGACGATAATTAAGATGGAACTTAATTATTATCGATGCACCAAATAACTTTGAGAGGGAGGGTTGGAGTTCTTCTCCTTCATGGGACCATTTGCCCTGAGGGTTTAGTGGCTCAGGCAATCAAATAGAGAGCAGGGTGGAGCGATACAATTCAAGGAAGTGCAGATGGTTTTTTCGAAGGGTTGTATCACAACTGGTACAAATTGATGGCCAAAGGGCCTGGTCATGTGCTACATTTTCTCTGTGTTCTTTGTTCAAACAAGCAAGTACGGGTTTGTGTCTATGTCCGGTCCTGGAAGCAGACATCCAGCCTCGAGCCTGCCAACTCTGCATTGTACTCACATTTTAAACAACATTTGGGTTGTTATTTACCGAACTGGTGAATGGCAAATATTAGAGATACCCAAACTCACTCCGCCTGTCCATCAGAACAAATATATTAACCTGGACATGGGAAATAAACGGTTTCAACTCACCGGGGTGAAGCCTGTGGAACAGGCCTCAGTCCATTCTGCTGCTCTGGAGAAAAACCTTTGTACAAGAAATCCGAGTTACATTTCCCACTTTATAGGTTTAAGGTGCGAGGGGCAAGGTTTAGAGGAGATGTACGAGGCATGTTTTTTACACAGAGGGTAGTGGGTGCCTGGAACTCGCTGCTGGAAGAGGTGTTGGAAGCAGGGACGATAATGATGTTTAAGGGGCATCTTGACAAATACATGAATAGGATGGGAATAGGGATACGGACCCCGGAAGTGTAGAAGATTTTAGTTTAGACGGGCAGCATGGTCGGCACAGGCTTGGAGGGCCGAAGGGCCTGTTCCTGTGCTGTACTTTTACTTGTTCTTTGTTCTTTCAAATTCAAATCCATAGGGAAAACAGCGAGATAAAATAATTCACTAAAACACAATGAAATATGTACAGTAAATAGCAGAACAAGAGCTCAGCATTACCCCCCCCCCCCTCCCCTACAGTCCTCGCACCCACCCCTACCCCACCCACCCACCTCCACCCCACTCAGTAACATAATCTCTCAGTGACATCCAAAAATAAATTGTTGGTGAAATGAAGGAGCAGGATTGAAGGAAAAACAGGTTCTGGAAGGAATATGCAGTGGAAGAGACAGAGACGAGCTGGGCGGAAGAGACAACATTGGGGGAAATTATATTAGTGGAGGAAAGTTAAATGTCATTTATAAACTTCTGAAAACTGTTTTGCAATGTACTCTGCGACCAGTATTCAACATGACCTTTGTCGCAATGACTTCCACCACTCTTATTTTGCAATCAGTGCAAAGTTTAGAAGGTTCATTTACTGGATATTTTATTTAATCTTCCTCAGCCATCAATGTTTGTGAGTAATTGAAAAGCTGGGCAATTTTAAACTTGGGGGTTCAGACTCCAGGGCCTCCCAGAATCTAACAGGAATTGGTTCATCCGAGAAAACAAGATTAACATTTCACCAGGATCAAGGGAATAAAGTGACAACAAGTAAAGTGATTGAAGCCTGTGGAGTAGGCCTCACTCTATCACTGCTCCTGAGCAGAACAGAAACTCTTCTTCTGAAATACTAGATTTGACCAATAACGAATCACCTTGAATTCTGCAACTGTCAATATCTCAGCCTAATCAATTTATCGAAGTTTCTTAGTTTAATTTTAAAAAAGCTAAGTGACAGGGGACAGGTCTTGGCTGCTTTTTGGTGCCGTGGACAATCCGAGTGGAGATAAGAGGGAACCAAACCGATCCGTCTCCTCCAACAGCACCAGCGGGGCTTGAGATTATCCAGCTGCAGCAGTTAAATAGTCACAATTACTGAACATAAATATAGAGCAAAATATATAATTGTTCTTCAAGTCATCACTTCCTGACTTTCACTGTTCAATCGCTCAGTCTTCTTTTGTGGAACCAGGCACAGAGCATGTTCAAACCATTTTGCTTTGCCATAACAATATTTGTTGTAGTTAATGGAATTAAAACCCAAGAGCTAATTCTTGGTGTTCATAGACTTGGATATTATTTCCAAATACGTATCATTGTGGAAATTTAAAAAAATGAATTCTATGTACCTTCAATGATCAATGGATTGAACGTAGCCAAGTTCTTGCCATAGTACTTTTCCTGAAAAAATGGCCTGTATACTCTATAGATATTCATTCTGATTTTGAGCCGAACAAGTACTGTTCAATTTATTGTATCACTTTAACTGCAGGTATTACAGACTCAAATTTATTGAACAGCAATCTTACTTTAATTATTATACAAAGAATAATTAGAAACCGTCTGTGATATCGGAATGAACAATCCGTTGACAATCACACTGTACAATGGAATGACATCTTCTTAGGTAGTTGTTGTGTTTAATGGACTGGAAACTAATTTGCCGTTTTCTATCTATGTTGCGCGAAACAATCAGTGGCCGTGTAATGTTTCTTGGACATTAACTTTATGAGCTATTCACTGTTTTAATTCAACCACGCAAGAAGGGATGAGATAATTGTTTATTCTAACTTACAATCAATTAATTTACCCTCTGACTATTTTGATTAACGATGTTTACTGATAGGCGATGAATCTTTGACAGAGAATCAATAAATAATTCAAGTATTAAACACTGAATGCGCAATAATTTCATACATATATGGGAAATACTAAGAATTGTTATCGTCACAAATTGGATTACGTTAACACTGCACTGAACTTACTGTGAGAAGCTGTGAAATACTGTTGGCACTCTGGTGATCATGAAATAAAACATTCCAAGCCTTTTTCACAGAGAATTATTAAATATTCATTTTCATTATTGGATGTAGTGTTTAACAGTTAGTATTTGATTCTTGGACTGATGCATCATTTGATGTTCATTTCGAATTGGAATCCAAGGACGAGAAAATGTGTTGGCTCTTGGGGCAATCAGACCAAAATTTTGAGCCTCTGAAAAGGCATCTGTTGCAGTGGACTTGATGCACAATCAATAACTCCTGAAGCAAGATTGGGCGACAATTGAAGCCTTTATTGAACTAGATGTTTCCCCCAGCAACGCAGGTACACAATGCAGCAGCTGGGGAGACAAAGACTCTTGTACTCTGCATTACTGGGCGGAACCAGCAGGCAGGCTTCACCAATGGTCTTACAGTATCAGGTACCTCCCACAACAATGATCTTACAGCATCGGGTACCTCCAAACCCAGGTATCTTAATACCCCTAATACCGACTACCACATTCACCCCCTGCTAAAAAAAGAGTCTGGCGGGGGTGGTGGTATCGCATTATACAGTGGTGGAGGTTATGGTGGAGATTACACATCGGGGGTACAGTGTTTTGCCTTATTACATGTCACAACTATTTACATTATTCATTTACAAATACATTTTAAACTGAAGCAATTAGTTGATTGGGGGCCCTGTTTGTCCTTTGTGATCGTCGCAGTTTCGCCGGTGATGCAGGCGCCGGCTCGGGCATCCGTGACTCCGGGAGCGTGACTCCGGCTTCTTCAGTAGCTTCATCACCCCTGGGTGAGACCAGTGGAAGGAACGATCCAGCTGGGAATGGGGTAACCGTGGATTGCGCCAGTGGGAGGGAGGGTGGGGTTGGTGAGGGGGGTGTGGGTGGGGATCAGTGGGTGCTAGGTCCCGTAGGAAGACCGTATCCTGCCGGCCGTTGGGGTATGCCCCAGAGGCATACTGAGGGTTAGCATGAAGGATGTGGACCCTCTCGGCCAATGGGTCCGACTTGTGCGGCTGCACGTGTTTGCGGAGCAGGATGGGTTAGAGCTAGGGTTAGGATTAGGGTCCAGGAGCTGCCAGCGAAGTTGGGAGCAAGGTCCCGGAGGAGGACTTCCTAGGGAAGACAAGGAGACGTTCATGGGGTGTTTCGTTGGTCATGGTACACAGCAGTGATCAAATGGAGTGGAGAGCATCCGGGAGGACCTCGTGCCAGTGGGAGACTGGGGGATTCCTGGACCATAGGGCCAGTAGGACGGTCTTCCAGACCGTTCCATTCTTCATCTCCAACTGCCCGTTTCCCTGGGAGTTATAACTGGTCGTCCTGCTGGAGGCAATGCCCTTGCTGAGCAGGAATTGATGCAGTTTGTCGCTCATGAAGGAGGATCCCCTATCGCTGTGTATGTAGGTGGGGAAACCGAACAGGGTAAAGATACTGTGGAGTGCCCTTATGACGGTGGCTGCGGTCATGTTGGGGCAGGGGATGGCGAATGGGAACTGGGAGTACTCGTCAATCACGCTCAGGAAGTACGTGTTGCGGTCGGTGGAGAGGAGGGGGCCTTTGAGGTCCATACTAAGGCGTTCAAAGGGGCGGGAAGCCTTTTTCAGGCGCGCTTTCTCTGGCCTGTGAAGTGCGGCTTGCACTTCGCGCAGATTTGGCAGTTCCTGGTGACGGTCCTGACCTCCTTGATGGAATGAGGCAGGTTGCGGGTCTTGATAAAATGGAAGAATCGAGTGACCCCCAGGTGGCAGAGGTCCTCGTGGAGGGCCCGGAGTTGCTCCACTTGTGCATTCGCACATGTGCCACGGGAAAGGGCATCAGGAGGCTCATTAACGTTTCTGGGATGATACAAGATACAAGTAGGTGGAGAGCTCGATCTTCCACCAGAAGATCTTATCGTTCTTTATCTTGCCCCGCTATGCATTATCAAACATGAAAGTTACTGACCGTTGCTCAGTGAGGAGCATGAATCTCCTGCCGGCCAGGTAATGCCTCCAATGCCGCACAGCTTCTACTGTGGCCTGGGCCTCCTTTTCAATGGAGGTTCACTGATTTCTGAAGCATGGAGGGTGCGTGAGAAGAAGGCCACGGGGCTGCCCCCTTGGTTGAGGGTGGCCGCCAGAGCTCCGACGGACGCGTCGCTCTCGGTTTGGAAGGGAAGGGATTCACGATTGCATGCATCGTGGCCTTTGCGATGTCTGCCTTTATGCCACTGAACGCCTTGCGGGCCTCTGCCGACAGGGGGAAATCCATGGATTGGATTAGTGGGCGGGCCTTGTCCGCATAATTGGGGACCCACTAGGCATAATATGAAAAAAATCCCATGCAACGTTTCAAGGCCTTGGAGCAGTGGGGGAGGGGAAACTACATGAGGGGGTGCATGCGTTCGGGGTCGGGGCCTATGGCTCCATCGTGCACTACGTAGCCGAGGCTGGTGAAAGAATCGGTGCTGAATACACATTTCTCCTTGTTATAGGTCAGGTTAAGGAGATTGGCAGTATGGAGAAATTTGCGGAGGTTGGTCTCGTGGTCCTGATGGTGATGTTGTAGAGATACGGAAACGTGGCCCGCAAAACGTACCTGCCAACCATTTGGTCCATGTCCCATTGGAAGACCGAGACTCCATGTGTGACATCGAAGGGAACCCTTCAGAAGTGGTAGAGCCGCCGATCTGCTTTGAATACAGTGTACTTGCAGTCGTCCGGGTGAATGGGGAGCTGGTGGTAGGCGGATTTGAGCTCCACCATTGAAAAGAACTTGTATTGTGCAATCTGATTGACCAAATCAGATATGTGTCGAGCTGTGTATACCTGTTGATGGTCTGACTATAATCGATGACCATCTTATGCTTCTCCCCTGTCTTTACAACCACTACTTGAGCCCTCCAGGGGCTGTTGCTAGCCTCAATAATACCTTCCTTCAGTAACAGCTGGACTTCCAACATAATGAAGGTCCGGTCCTGGGCACTGTACCGTCTGCTTCTGGTGGCGACGGGTTTGCAATCAGGGGTGAGGTTTGCAAATAGTGAAGGTGGATCGACAATGAGGGTCGCGAGGCTGCATGCAGTGAGGAAGGTGGGTGGGGCGTATCAGGCCGCCAAATTTAAAGGATGTAGAGGATGGCCCTGCGCTCCTCCAGTGCATCCAACAGTGACTCCAGGTCACTGTCCCTGAAGCGGGGTGTGGCGGGCCCCAGTGTTTCTGTGCGCCCCGTGCACTTCCTTATACGTGGCACGGCATCATTGTGGCACTGCGTGATGACACCGCCGCCGCTCCAGCGCTCCGCCCACCGCGTTCCTCGCGGTGCTGCTGCTGGCCCTCTCTCAGCCAGTGAATTGGCCGAGGCGGAGGCCTGTTCGCGCCTTAGTGGAACGCGACGGCGTTCACGGCAGCATGTGCACTTTGTCCACGGCGCGGAGAATCGCCCCTCCTGACATTTTCTGAGCAGCCACGGGCCACCCTGGGTCAGAAATATGTTTTGGGTCTTTTTAAAAATCTGGACAGAGAAGCAGTTTAGCTGAAACAGAGAGCTGCAAAGAGCAGACTTTCGAGGAAGAACAGAAAAATATCGGGAGGCCAGGGAGCTTTGACAAACGTATGTCAGATGAAAGCAATTATACAAAATGAATAAAGAACAAGAGTCAAGCAAAAGGGTCCCAAAATGTTCTGAGGTAAAGAGACAATTCATTTGAACATTTGAACTCAGCTATGTGAGAAGTAAAATATCTGAGGTAAATTAATTTATTTCTGACACCTAAATATAGCCTCAGAAGCCATGTGACCTGATGGCTTTGTATATGAGAGAATGCAGCTTGGTTCAATGCACATGGCAATCCAAGGCACAGACAGAAGGCAAGGTGTGAATGAAATTCTGGATTTAATTCTTGGTGAAGGCAAACAGAGCAGGAGATTGGAAGGAGATTCTAGCATTCGTTTAGCACGAGATTTTGAGGCGTGTTTTTGAACGTGGAGCTTGGAAGCACTCATGTGGACTAGGCTCACACTGTTATTAACATTTGGTGGCGTTTGGTCAGAATCCACAGTCGGTGCATTGGGTGGCATCAGCTACTCGGCTTCAGAGTGACTGAGTCAGACAAAAGCTGGTCTGCTCATCTACAGGAATAATTTGCTTATTCAGAACATTAGAGGTATATTACATCACTTGTCCTGAAAGCATCTGTACATCTTTGAATATATAGAATGGGTAAAGTCGTATTGTATTATTGTCAACATTTCGCTGCGTTATAAATATTTTATAATTCGAAAAGAATTGACAGTCGCGTGATTCTATTTATCCACGTATCTACACAGAGCAAACGTTATGGGTTGTTGAGTCAGGGTTCAGCTCTGGGATCTCTCTGTCTTGCAATAACATCAGCTTGGATCCAAGAATAAATGTTTAAAACAGCCAAGACAGAGTGCCACACCGGACACGCCCAAGACTCAAGGCGAAGTGCGCAAATCCCTTACACCATTACCGCCTCCCCATAGCAAATGGTCATTCCACACCCAATGAATTCGCAAAACCCTCGACCTGGCGTCCCATCAGCCAAAGCGACCCACATCCCCTAAATATCCAATACATGCGGATGCTGGTCTGATGAAAAAAGTAATATCGTTTGATGAGTAAAAGTTTAATAATATACAGTGCAGTAAACATCGTACATAAGCAATGTTTGTACAGTAATAAGTTAAAATCCAGCTAGCTTCGAATGGGGGGCGGGGGGCGGGGCGGATATCTACCTCACCCAGCAACCTACGGAGTAAATTCCAGATCCCCACCAGTCTGTGGTTAAAAGTTTGTCTTCATCCCCTCTGAATTATTCTACCAATTGCATTTAATCAATGAGCTTGGGAATCAACCACTCAAAAAGGAGCAACACGTGTTTTCTCTCGACCCTCTCTTGACCCCTTATAAATTTGAAATGTTAAATTAGTTTATCCATAACCTCCTCTGCTACTAAGGTAACCACTCTCGGCTTCCAATCTATCCTCATAGATGCAATTTTCAAACCAGGGAGACACATTGTAAATATGGGCTGCACACACTCCAGAACAATATTGTCCTGACTGTAATATGTTGACCAGAACTTCAACCGACTAGTGATTCAATTTCTCTCATGATCTAAAGAATTGAAGAATTTGTGTAAATGGATATATGAGCACATTCTTCAAATGTTTCCTGAACTGAGTCTGTGTCACCGCGTAAATTGCAGTGTTTGTGCAGCAACTCAGGAGCTGTAGCATAAAACCCAATTCCTGAACAAATACATCTAAATTTACATAATAATATCCCAAATTAAACATCCGTTTCCATATAGAATACACCATAAACGTTGACCATAATGAGATGAAATTGGCCGATATAAGAAACAGTAAAATTATGGATTTCTTTCGACTCTCCATCTCTGGGTCTCTGCGATTCTCCCCACTGTTGTGAGCCCGGAATCTCCTTCGGGCTCTGTTGCTCATTAAAATGTGTCTGACTGTGAAAACATTGAGCAGCAAAATCAGGACAAATGGAAGACATGGGGTTAGAATGCGGTGAAGGAACTCCATTGTTGTCCAGAACGGTGAGAACAGAGTACCATTTCTATAAGAACAAAACCAGGGAAGGTTCCACAGAGTATAGTCACCAGTTAACATAAAATACCAGAAAATGTTCTTCAAACAACTCAGAACACCCACAGCTCCCAAAACCACAGCTGCGGTTTTCTCGTTGCAATATTTACTTTTCAGCTTCGGGCAGCAAATTACCACAAATCTATCAAAGGTGAAAGTGACGGTGAACCACACAGAACAGTCAGCTGCTGCATAAAGCAGCACGGCGTGGATATTGCACACGCGAACAGACATCAGAAATAAGAACCGTTTCCGAAATAGAATCGGAATGTGTCTCAATATCAAGTCGAGGATAATGAGGAGTAGATCTGCCATTGCCATCGCCACCAGGTACCGAATAACACACTTGGAGAGACCACAGGTTTTGCGCTTCAGGATCAAAATTGTGATTAAGTTCACTGCAAGAAAAACACATAAACCATGGCATTACACATTACGCTGGGGAAGAAGTCATTAGCTTGGCTCAGGAGTTATTGACATTTTCAAAAATGTTACTGCATTTATTGATATGCTGAAATCAATGAACCTGGAAGAAAAGAAAAACACGTATTCTCTAATCCATTGTAAAGTAGCAGATATTAAATAAAATGCTGGAAGTGAGGTGGGAGTGGAGGTACGAATGGTGGAAGAATTGTAGGTGATGATGGTGTTATGGGCCAGGGATTAGAGAACCCCAAAGTGTATCAAAGAGTTCACCTGACCCACAACATTTAATAGAATATGGTTATGGGGAGCACAAGGGCTTACCTTACATGTGTGATGCACCAGAGATCCACAGTACTTTTAAATTAAAACACTGTTTATTTATGAAACCAGTAAACACTTTATAAACCCACAGTAAACATTGTAACAACTATCAACACCAATCATCCCGCCAAAGAATACAGTACTCTCTAAGTAACTCTTAATCTTTCCTTGCAGCATCCATAAGAAGCGTTTTGCAGAAAGACATTAGGTTTAACTTTCTCACAGAAAGAGGTATTGTTTTTAAATCACCAATTGAACATTACCCAGCCTGCAGAGATGCACGCACATCCTGCTGTGATTGCAGCTTCTCCAAAACTAAACCCAAAGTAAGCATACCTACTAGGAAAAAGCCTAATGCGAAAGTAAAAGCAGACAGACAGCCCAGCTCCACCCATACACTGACATCACTGATAAACACCCATTTCTTAAAGGTACATCAACGGCAGATATTTTTATAAACTTGGTGTTCAGGGTAAGATCCTGGCATGGATAGAGGATTGGCTGACTGGCAGAAGGCTACGAGTGGGCATAAAGGGGTCTTTTTCAGGATGGCAGCCGGTGACTAGTGGGGTGCCTAAGAGGTCTGTGCTGGGACCACAACGTATTACAAAATTCATTAATGATCTGGAAGAAGGAACTGAAGGCACTGTTGCTAAGTTTGCAGATGATACAAAGATCTGTAGAGGGACAGGTAGTATTGAGGAAGCAAGGCAGCTGCAGAAGGACTTGGACAAGCTAGGAGGATGGGCAATGAAGTGGCAAATGAAATACAATGTGGAAAAGTGTGAGGTAATGCACTTTGTAAGGAGGAATTTAGGCATAGGCTCTTTTCCAAATGGGGAAATGCTTCAGAAAACAGAAGCACAAAAGGACTTGGGGGTCCTTGTTCATGATTCTCTTGATGTTAATGTGCAGATTCAGTCGGCAGTTAAGAAGGCAAATGCAATGTTAGCATTCATGTCAAGAGGGCTAGAATACAAGACCAGGGATGTACTTCTGAGGCTGTATGAGGCTCTGGTCAGACCCCATTTGGAGTATTGTGAGCAGTTTTGGGCTCCATATCTAAGGAAGTATTTGCTGGCCTTGGAAAGGTTCCAGAGGAGGTTCACAAGAATTATCCCTGGAATGAAGAACTTGTCGAATGAGGAACATTTGAGGAACATCTGGGTCTGTACTCATTGGAGTTTAGAAGGATGACAGGTGGTCTTATTGAAACATAAATGATACTGCGAGGCCTGGATAGTGTGGATGCAGAGAGGATGTTTCCACTTGTAGGAAAAACTAGAACCAGAAGACACCATCTCTGATTAAAACAGTGATGAGGAGGATTTTGTTTCAGTCAGAGGGTGGTGAATCTGTGGAGCTCTTTGCCAAAGAACGCTATGGAGGCCACATACTGAGTGTCTTTAAGAGAGAGATAGATAGTTTCTTGATTAATAAGAGGCTCAGGGTTTAGGGGAGCAGGCAGGAGAATGGGGATGAGAAAAAGATCAGCCATGATTGAATGGTGGAGCAGACTCGATGGGGCAAGCGGCCTAATTCTGCTCCTAAATCTTATGGTCTTTTGGGGGTTTACTACAGACCTCCCAACAGCCAGTGGGAGATAGAGGGGCAGATAGGTAGAGAGATTTTAGAAATAAATAAAAGCAACAAGGTTGTTGTGATGGGAGACTTTAGCTTCCCCAATATTGACTGGGACTCACGTACGGCTCGGGGCTTGGACGGGTCAGAGTTTGTCAGGAGCATCCAGAAGGGCTTCTTAAAACAATATCTAGATAGTCCAATGAGGGATTGCTGTACTGTACTGGACCTGGTATTGGGGAATGAACCCGTCCAGGTGGCAGACGTTTCAGTAGGGGAGCATTTTGGGAACAGTGATCACAATTCAGTAAGAGTTAAAGTGCTCGTGGACAAGAATAAAAGTGGTCCTAGGGTCAATGTTGTTGTAAATTAGGGGAAGGCTAATTATAACAATATAAGGCGGATGTTTGAGGGTAAATCAACATCGGACATGTGGGAGGCTTCCAAATGTCAGTTGAAAGGGATTCGGGACCGGCATGTTCCTGTGAGGAAGAAGGATAAATATGTCAAATTTCAGCAACCTTGGATAATGAGGGATATTGTAGGCCTTGTCAAAAAGAGAAAGGAGGCATTTGTCAGGCCTAGAAGGCTGGGAACAGACGAAGCCTGTGTGGAAAATAAGGAAAGTAGGAAGGAACTTAAGCAAGGAGTCAGGGAGGCAAAAAGGGGTCATGAAAAGTCATTGGCAAATAGGGTTAAGGAAAATCCCAAGGCCAGGGAAAGGGTTGGCCCACTGAAGGACAGGGGAGGGAATCTATGCGTGGAGCCAGAGGAAATGGGCGAGGTACTAAATGAATACTTTGCATCAGTATTCACCAAAGAGAAGGAATTAGTGGATGTTGAGTCTGGAGAAAGGTGTGTAGATTGGCTGGGTCACATTGAGATCCGAAAAGATGAAGTGTTGGGCGTCTAGAAAAATATTAAGGTGGAAAAGTCCCCAGGGCCACATGGGATCTGCTCCAGAATATTGAAGAACAACAAAGACAATTACAGCATAGGATCAGGCCCTTCGTCCCTCCCAGCCTGTGCCGATCCAGATCCTTTATCTAAACCTGTTGCATACTTTCCAAGGATCTACTTCTCTTGGTTTCCCGCCCGTTCACATATCTGTCTAGATAGAACATAGAACAGTACAGCACAGAACAGGCCCTTCATGTTGTGCAGAGCAATGATCACCCTACTCAAACCCACGTATCCACCCTATACCCGTAACCCAACAAACCCCCCTTAACCTACTTTTAAGGACACTACGGGCAATTTAACATGGCCAATCCACATAATCCGCACATCTTTGGACTGTGAGAGGAAACCAGAGCACCCGGAGGAAACCCACACACACACGGGGAGGACGTGCAGACTCCGCACAGACAGTGACCCAGCCGGGAACCGAACCTGGGACCCTGAAGGATTTATGCTAACCACCATGCTACCGTGCTGCCTTGACAGAAAGGGGTAATGGGCAAGGTAGCCCCATCACTGGGAAAGGGGAAAAGGGGCAAGGTAGCCCCATCACTGGGAAAGGGGAAAAGGGGCAAGGTAGCCCCCATCACAGTTGGGCTTTTGATTGATTGTAAACCTACAGAGATGGAAATGGGAACGGGAGCGTTTGTTACCGGAATAGGAGAGACTGATGTTCAGCTCCCTGCAACGGGATGTTCAGCCTATGGATTGACCAAATTCTGGAGTAAAATTGGTGACCACATGGATGAGGCTACGAAGAAGATGAGTCCGACCAATGTACCAGTCAGTAATCTTCCCAACTCCCCGACAGTTTTATCAGACCGAGTAACAAGTCTACTGGGCCGCGATTGGTTCAAATAAACTGAATTGAATTAGACAGAAATATTTCAAATATAATCCGGTGACCTGATAGAATCAATAAAGAACTACAAACATGTACTTTGTGATTAGCTAAGTAAAATGTGTGATATGTACTCAGAATCGGGTAGACCCAAGGACAGACCCACATTTCTCCAGGGCCAACCCTGCGTCCTGTCATTTGTTCGGAAAGTTGGAGCCAGAATTGAACAAGTTGGAAAAAGTGGACATCATCCAGGATTTCCTGTTTATAGAATGAAGAGTCCTCAAACTGTCTGAGTTAAAATGACACAAGACCGCCCACATGTGGGAGGATTATAAATGGAGAGGGAATCAAGCTGCCAAGTTCTGAACACCCCATTCAAAAGATAGAAATGGAGCGTGCAAACCTGACCGGAGATCAATCTTACACAAATTAAGGCATGAATTTAGTTTATCGAGATCTTGTGTTGGACTATGCTTCCTGAAGTTATGTTACCATTGCAAAATTGTTTGCTCCAGTACACATGCATGGGTTCAGAGTGTGATCAACTTGTGCCATATTCCAGAGAATGGTGGAATGTTTGTTGCAATGATTGCCATGTGTAACAATATTGCTTGATGATGTATTGTTAACAGGATCAATAGAATTGGAAAACCTAGCTAACTTGGAAAACATGCTGAGAAGAATTCAAGTGGTGGGAGTTCACCTTCAGAACAAGCACTGTGTGTTCAATGCCAGTGAATTGGCTTTATCGGGTTAGCTCGTAGATTCAAATGGATTTCACACAACAGCTGACATGTTTATAGCATTAAAAGAGGCCCTGCTCCCCATAAACAAATGCAAATGTAATCTATTCTTAGAAATGGTGAATTATTATGGATGTTTTCTGCCACGTTTTTCGACATTGTTGTCTCCCAGAGTACTCAAGGAATTCGCCTTAGAAATAGTAGATTCATTGGTGGCGATTATCAAAAATCCTTTATACTCAGGAATGGTTCCAACACATTGGAGTGTAGTTAATATAATACTGCTTATCTGAAAGGGAGCTAGAGGTAAAACAGAGAACTGCAGACCAGTCAGCCGAAGGTCGGTAGTACTGAAGTTGCTGGAGACATTATGAAGGATTTAATCACACGGCATTCAGAAAGCAATGGTATAACAAGCAAATGGACTAACAAATCTGACAAATCTACTGCAACGCTTTGAAGATGTAAATAGTAGAGTTGACCCAAGGAACCAGTGGACATGGTTTATTTGGACTTTCAGAAGGCTTTCAATGATGGAAGTAAATTTGCAGATGATGCAAAGTTTAGTGGGAGTGGGAGCTGTCAGGAGGAGCAGAGATGCTTCAGCACGAGTTGGACAGGTTGAATGAGTGAACAAATCCATGTTGGTGGCAGTATACTATGGGTAAATGTGAGTTTATCTGCTTTGCAAAAACAGGAAAGACAGATTTTTGTTCATGTGGGCAAATTGAGAGCGGTGGATACTCACTGATCCCTTGAAGTCCACCAACTGAAATTATGTGCAAATGTACAGTAGTCAGAAAAGACGACAAATGGTATGTTAGCCTTCATAGGGTGAAGATTTGAGTATCGGAATCGAAATGTTTTACTGCAATTGTATAGGGCATTGGTCAGGCCACAGCTGGAGTACTGTGTGCAGTGTTGTCCATATCTGAGGAAGGATGTTCTTGCTCCTGAGTGATTTCAGGGATTGTTTACCACGCTGATTCCTGAGATGGTGGGACTGTCGTTGATAAGAGTTTGAGGTGATCTCATTGACTTAAAAAATTTGACCAGGATTAGACAGTTTAGATTCAGAAAGGATGTTCCCGATGTCAGGGAGTCTAGAATAAACGTTATAGCTTGAGAATAAGGTGTAAACATTTTAGGACAGGGGAGAGAAGTTTCTTCATCTACAAAGTCATTAATCTGTGTAATTTCCTACCACAGAATGTAATTGTGGCCAGAATGTTGTGTAATTGCAAGAAGGAATGAAATATACCCTTTAGGGCTGACGGCATCAAGGGACATGGCAGGAAGGCAAGGCCAGGGTATTCAACTTGATGATCAGCCATGATCATAATGAGTAACGCGGTGTCAGTTTTGGCCACGATGTTTTTGGGACTCAGAGATGGCTATTCGAAGTGGACGGAAATGCTCGAAATGAAGACACCAATGTTGCATGCCCCATTTTACAAATTGCATTACCGTTTTGAATTCCAAGGGGTGTCTGAATTAATTGTGTCAGGATGTACCAGTTTAACCCTCTCTAGATTGTTTCCAAAGCCGCTATATCTCTCCTTCGGTAATGGGACTAAAACTGCTCACAGTATTATGGTTAGATTCTAACGAGTGCCTTATACAGTTATAGCAGTATTTCCCTATATTTTACTCCATCCCTTTTAAATACAGGTCAACTTCAATTCGCTCGCTCCCATGGCACGTCCATCTCCATCGCGGAGCAGAAGCCCTGAACCCTGACACCGAGCAGGCAACATATCTGTAAGGAATCTGGCTCTTTGCTGCAGAGAACAACGTCAATATCCCTTCATTATATTTTCCCCTGCTGGCACTACTTATTATCTTCCCCCCGGTTTGGAAGGCTTTCTGTATCAGAGTGGCATGGATCGTCATCCACATTTCATTCCCCCATTTCAACCAAAAACGCTGAGAGAACCTCAAAGCTGTAGGGCAGTTGCAGAGACTGATACTGCTGAAAATGCTGCTCCCTTGGGTCACCATACCTCCCTCAGTTACAGACACAGCCCTCTGTTCCTGATCACTTTTCAAACCAGAAGCTATCCTAAGGTTCGCCTCCGCAACAAAATCGGCCAGGTAACTATATCCTTTCTTGATGTGTCCCAATGTCCGCAACTCGGACTCCAGAGCAATGACCCTGACCCGAAGCTCCCCAAGCCCCAGATATTTACTACAGATGTGTTTTCCCTGCATCATATTACCAGTGAGCTCTGCAGGCTCAGGGTTCGGGATAACATTTGTCCCGCGATACTTAAGATGTCTTAAAATCAAAGTCATTAAATCGGTGAACTATTTACGGTACATCTTACATTTTGTATGTAACTCCTTACGAGTGTGCACAGGTTTGAACCCTGGGGAAAGGACAGAGGCTGCCATTTACTAGATTCGCACTAAACAAATAATTGATTTCCCTGTTTAGTGTCGAAACCAATCATGAAGCTTCAGAAAGGTAGAAGGTGCCAAGGGAAACAAACAGTATAGAAAATTGAAGTGAGACGACACGCTCCATTGAAAGTGATTAAAGCGAGGGAAATATTCATTTCCCAGAGCTTTGGGAGCATTTACCCCGACTAACTGCGAGAATAAAAGAATTTAGCTTGTTTATAGAGTTATTTAAGGCAACTGCTTATGACATACTTGATTAGATTTGAGGAGCAAATTTAAGAAAAACATTGGGACTTTAAATTCCCTCCAGGAATTCACAGGCAGCCTTGCTTTACTCGATTGCTCCCGCCTGCAATAAAGAGCTGATGGTGGGGGCATGGGCCTCTTCGTGTGGAAAGGAACATCAGAGGCTTGGCTGTCATTTTTTAATGCAGCTTTGTAACTGAGAGTATGGCCTGAAGATGATTGGAATAGTTATTTCTGCCTATCACAAAGAACAGATATGCGTACTGTTTAGCAGCAATAGGATGCAATCCTTTGGAAGGGGTTGTAATGATTGAGATGGTATAAGGCGAAGTTCAAGGTGAATATGATTGCTCAAGTTGCTTGGAAGGCTGATGGGCCTGTTCCTGTGCTGTTTTGTTCTTTGTACTTTGATATTGGTAGTAAATTGCAGTCAGTGAATAGGCAACAGAGTTTCTGTTTTCAACTGAAGAGGATAATTTTGGTCATCCCATTTTTTGAAATAACAAGAATAAGAATGTACTGGCTAAACTGTCTACAGAACCTGAATAGAAGCAACAAGACCAATGCACAGGACAGAGTAAATGCCAAGTATAGTAATACAGTAACATGGTTTAAATAATGATTAACTATATAGAAAAACTTACCAGGCACGCCAACAATCGCCAGGAACGGATAGTAACCCACTTGAATTAATATAAGTATGTTTTTGATACGCTCTGCGGCAGGAATCCAACCAAATGAAAGCCAGAAAAGGGCCGAGGATAAACTCTTGTCCATTGTTGTTACTTCCCAGTGTGTTCTCAGATTCAGGTCCATTGCTGATACTTCCCAGTGTGTTCTCAGATTCAGGTCCATTGCTGATACTTCCCAGTGTGTTCTCAGATTCGGGTCCATTGCTGATACTTCCCAGTGTGTTCTCAGATTCGGGTCCATTGCTGATACTTCCCAGTGTGTTCTCAGATTCGGGTCCATTGCTGAAACATTCCAATCAATTGTTCTCGGGATCTGAGACATTGCTGGAACAGTCCAATCTACTGCTCGCAGATTCTGATCCATTGTCAGGACAATCCAATCAATTGATCTTCGAATCTGACCAGTTGCTGGAACATATTAGTCTATTGATCTAAGATTCAGCTTTCTCTTTTCCCTGGCTCTGGAGCCGCTGATGCCTGTCACTGTCGGTGGTAATGCTCCCGCAGACTCTATGGGATAACACAGTGACAGATGTTCTTTTAAATAGAAGCGGTAGGCATCCAGGGACACAATTATGATCCATGGAAACTGACAATTACATTCACTGAACAAACATGTTTATTAACCCAATTCCAACCTACATTTTGTATATTATAAGAATGTTGCAGGGCACTATAGGAACCAAAGAAATACATCGAAATACTAGAGTGAATGAGAATTTCCTTTTGCCCATTGAGTGTTCACCGGCACTCCGAAAGAGCTCCTTACCTAGGCTCACTCCCTATCACATTCCTGTCACCCCTCCTGACCTGCACATCTTTGGAAGCTTAGGGTTTATTTTAGCATGGCCATTTCACGTAACCTGTACGTATTCGCAATGTCGTAGGACACCGAAGCACCCGGACGAAACACACACAGACACCTGGAGAACGTGCAAACACCAAACAGACATTCACCCGAATCGGGAATTGGAACCATGTCCTGGATGCTGTGAAACAGCAGTGCTAACCACTGTGCCACCGGGCAACCCACAGTGCTGCACTCGTACCAACCCATAGTAACAGGTCATGAAGAGTTTATAAAAAGTTAGGAAATAGGACATTTATGATCAATGAGGAAAGAGTGTGAAAAAAAGGCTTGATGGCCGACATCCTCTGATGGTAAAGGAAGTTTCAGCTGAGATAATGGAGCCATTGGGTAAAATTGAAACATCGCTGGAGTTTGGAAGCGGTATAGTGGATTGGAAATATGCTAACGTGGCACCCTTGTTAAAAATAGGAAGCATGCACAATGTAAGAAACTATTTACCAGTTAGTTTAACACTTTCCATTGGGAAGTTATTTGAACCCATTAGCAAGGAAGCAATTAAGTGGACATATGAGTTAGAACGCAAACTATCTGTGTCAGCATGGTTTCATAGAACATAGAACATAGAACGATACAGCGCAGTACAGGCCCTTCGGCCCTCAATGTTGCACCGACATGGAAAAAATCTAAAGGCCATCTAACCTACACTATGCCCTTATCATCCATATGCTTATCCAATAATTTTTTTAATGCCCTCAATGTTGGCGAGTTCACTACTGTTGCAGGTAGGGCATTCCACGGCCTCACCACTCTTTGCGTAAAAAACCCAGCTCTGACCTCTGTCCTATATCTATTACCCCTCAATTTAAGGCTATGTCCCCTCGTGCTAGCCACCTCCATCCGCGGGAGAAGGCTCTCGCTGTCCACCCTATCTAACCCTCTGATCATTTTTTATGCCTCTATTAAGTCACCTCTTAACCTTCTTCTCTCTAACGAAAACAACCTCAAGTCCATCAGCCTTTCCTCATAAGATTTTCCCTCCATACCAGGCAACATCCTGGTAAATCTCCTCTTTTTTTGTTTTTGTTGGCAGCCCCCTCACCTAAACACTTATCCTCATCTGTGTGTGTGTGTGTGTCCTGCCACCTCTGGGATGAACCTGCCAGGGTGTGTTAGTTATTTCGCCCTCACGCGATGCGCCACTTCCCTCTGATGTAGACGTCTATTGTGAGTAGGCCTTGTGCACGTTGGAGAAGGCCTCCGTAGCTTTATTCCCCCTATCGCTGTGAACGCTACTTCCCTGCTAAATAAACCCCCCCCCCCCCACCTTACCCGCAATGGGTCCCTCTCTCTCTTAGATGCATCTCCTGGAGGAAGGGTACGTCCACTCTCCAGTTCTTGAATTGGGCGAGGACTCTGGATCCTTTCACTGGACCATTAAGGCCTCTCAAATTCCATGTAGCTAGTCTGACGGCCCCTCCGCTCCTGTGGGGTCAACCATACTCATCCTGTGGATTGCTGGATCCTCAGCACTTTGGGTGGCATTGCGTTCGATACTGGGTTGATTTGGGGGATTTTTCATTCTTTTGGTGCTCGTTCGTTGGGGTTAACCAAGGTTTCTGGACAAGAGCCTCCTTTTGTGCGACCGCTCAGCTCATGGGCCCCACCAGATGTCCTAATGGTGAATTTTTCTGCCCATTTTATCTCCAATAGAGATAAAGGTCCTGAAAGGTTACCCCTGTTCCTTTGATTTGCTGGAGGTCTTCGAACTGGAGAAAGGGGATCCCATATATGTGGTGTTGCTGAACGACCAGAAGGCATTTGATAAAGTGCTTCCAAAAGGTTTATGCACAATATAATATCACCTGGGGTTAGGGTTAATTGATTGG
The DNA here is from genome assembly GCF_902713615.1 of Scyliorhinus canicula. NCBI lineage: Eukaryota > Metazoa > Chordata > Chondrichthyes > Carcharhiniformes > Scyliorhinidae > Scyliorhinus > Scyliorhinus canicula. The sequence goes on along the minus strand of NC_052176.1, from coordinate 9,542,209 downwards.
CATGGGTAGAAGACTGGCTCACTGAAAGAAGGCAAAGAGTTGTGATATGCAGCATTTTCCTGGTTTGCCAGCCAGAAATGGTGGGGTGCCACACGTTGTAGTCCTCAACATTCCCTCTGGGTGATATATGGAAGGCATGGATGTGGGATACAAAACACTATAAGCAAATTTGCGGATGACAGTAAAATAGGTGGTATAGTAAGTTGCAATAAGGAAATAGGAAATTTACAAATCTATATAGCAAGATCGGGTGAGTAGGTCAAATTTTGGCAGATCGAATTGAACGTCGATAGATGTGACTATGTCCATTTTAGTCTGGAAAAATGGAAAGGGACAAATTGAGGGAAAGGTCATTCAGTCTTGAACTGGGTTTCTGCCTGTGGGATCTTCCTGTGCGGATTAAAGCTGGAATCTCATGTCCTGAAGCCTCCGCTTCCCCATTGAATGGGAGGTGTTGGATCTTCCTGGGATTGAACATTTTGCTAGAGAAACTTCACCTCGTTGAGGAAAAGTTAATGTCAGAACTGAGGTTCGACCCACGCCTCCAGAGAAGACTGCGAGTTTAACGCTGTGCCTTCGACCGCTCGGCCAACCTGACGCGCATGTGCTAAGGATATTCTCCGTGCACAAATCGATTCAAATGCTATCTTCATCGACATTTCATTTCAAACTAGATGTGCTTTTCATATTTTTGAACCCCAGCCACAGTCCTGAATCTGAGTGCCACCCTTGTCCAAGCCGCAGGGGTTTAAGGAGCTTCTCGTTGCTGCATTAATCAGTTTGCTCCAATAAACAAAGATCGAACTGCCGCCGACCTGTTCCTCATACGAAGGTATTGAGAGTCTGAGATCTGAGCAGCGGGAAGGATCCAATTGGACAGTTGCATCCTGGCGACTGGAATCTCTCTCCACAGCTGCTTCTGGGGCTGCTTTCACAGACAAGTAGCCAAATAACTCCTCCGGTGTCCAAGCAGGAGGTTGTTCACCCAGCACAGGCGACAGAAGAGAATTCTGGGAGAATTCAACTTCGTCACCTCACTATTCCAACCAGCCAGACTATTTCCAAGAACAGAAGAGGACATTTATCCGGAGTCCTGGGTTATTATTAATTCCTCAACCAGAGTCACTGAGCAGATTATCCTGTCAGTAACAGGGCTTTTGCCTGCGGGGTTTTTCCGGGCCAACGACCGCAGGATTCTCGCGTCCTGACTTCACCACTTCCCCATTGAATGGAAGGTATTGGATCTCCCTGGGGTTGAACATTTTGCTGGAGAAACGTAACCTCGTGGAGAAAAAGGTAATGTCAGAAGTGGGATTCGAACCAACGCCTCCTGAGAAGGCTGCGACCTGAACGCAGCGCATCAGACTTCTCGGCCATCCTGATGCGGTGCTGTTGAAACTAAGATCCGTGCGCAAGTCGAATTAAATTCTATCTTCATCGTCATTTCATTTCAAACAAGATATGCTTTTCCGACTTTTGAACGCCAGCCAGAGTCCTGTATCTGAGTGCCATCCTTGTCCAAGCCGCTGGGGGTAAGGAGCTGCTCATTGCTGCATTGATCAGTTTCCCTCAATCAACAAGGACCAAATTTCCGCTCTTTCTGATCCTCACAGGAAGATATTGAGAGTCGAAGATCTGAGCGACGTGAAGTATCCAATTGGAGAGTTGCATTCTGGCGACTGGAATCTCTCGCCACAGCTGCTTCCGGGGCTGCTTTCACAGACAAGCAGCCGAAGAACCCCACCAATACCCAAACAGGAGAACATTCATCCAGTGGAGGCGGCAGAAGAGTGTTTGGGAGAAGTCAACTTAGTCACCTCGACTGTACTGTGGGTAGCTGAAGAACAGGTGTCAAAGAGCGGATCAGACTGAAAGCAAAAGTTTGATGCTAATAAAGAAGAAGGCGGATGTTCTGCTGGGTGATCGCGACTTGTTTGCTTTTGGTGTGAGTGAGAAAATAAATAGCAGAGGATGGTTTTGATCCATTGACTTTTAGGTTATGGGCACAGCACGCTTGCGCTGCGCCACTCTGCTCGTGGTTGATGCCCTCCGTAGTCGTGCTTGAGGCAAAGTTTGAAGAAATCAGTAACAGGTTGATCAATGTTCCCAGAGAGGTGAAGCTGCCGCCCCGAACTTCCTTCTCTGAAGGTGATTCCAGTCACTCCCCACTTTCCCATCAGAACAACGTCACAGAAGTAATAACATCGCCTTCACAGAACAATCATTCAGCACCAAGGTAAAATATCTGAACTATGCTGACCAGAATCAGTGTGCTCAAACGTGTGTTCTTGTTGAAAAAACAAATGAAGAAGTGAATAGTTGTCTGGCTACCGCAGGGCAGTGATGTGGTAACTCCTGGTTTAAGGAACAGAGTGCCGCAGCGGAAGCGTGCTGGGCCATTAGCCCGAGGTCGAGGAAACGGGGCTATTCTCTGCTATTTACATTCTCCCTCACACCAAAAGCAAACATAACGCACGTTCCTGTTTTATTTGCAGCAAATACCTATCAGAATATTTATTGAAGTCTCATCCCGACATTTGTACCAGGAATGAAGGAGACAGCATGAAACATTGTAAAGGTCACAAACAGGGAACCACAGAGAACATGATGTAAAATATCAACATGCCTGGCAGCAACTGTGGAGAAAAAAGTGCTATCGTTTCGAGTCCAGGTGATCCGTTGTCTAAGCTGGACTGAAGCGCGTTCCAGTAGGACCCCGCAGACGGACAAAATAGATAGACAACGTTTTCCAGTAATACGTCACAGGGGCCAATAAGGAAATAAAGCATTATCGAGTAATAAATTACAATAGAAACCCAGCTCCCAACTTCCCCTCATGTACGGATGTGAACAATCCAACCAGCCACACTTTTTACAACAAGATAAGGCGATTATTCCCCGGAGTCAAGGAATCAATACTTATTCCTCAGCCAGAGTCACTGTGCCGATTACGCAGTAATTACCCAGGCTTTTACCTGTTGGTTCTTGCTGTGCGAAATTTAGCAGTAATCTCATGTCCTGAAGCCACCGCTTCCCCATTGAATGGGTGGTATTAGATCTTCCTGGGGTTGAACATTTTGCTGGAGAACTGTAATCTCGTGGAGGAAAAGTCTGGAGTCGTTTTCGAACCCACGCTTCCAGGAATAACTGCGACCACAACACAGCGTCTTAGAATGCTCACCCACCCTGACACTGCGCGGAGGAAGGTACGCTCCGCGCAAAACTCGACTTTAATTCTATCTTCATCGTCATTTGATTATAAACTAGATGTGTTTTTATTATTTGTGAGCCACAGAAAGAGTCCTGTATCTGAGTGCCATCCTTCCCCAAGCCGCAGGGGCAGAAGGAGATTTTTGTTGCTGCATTGATCAGTTTGCTCCAATCAACAAGGACCGAATTGCCGCCCGACCTCGTCCTCACAAGAAGGTATTGAGAGTCTCAGATCCGAGCAACATGCGGTATCCAATTGGAGCGTTGCAACCTGGCGACTGGATTGTCTCTCCACAGCTGCTTCGTTGCTGCTTTTAAAGACAAGTAGCCGAAGAACACCTCCAGTGTCCAAACAGGAGGACGTTAATCCAATAGAGGCGGCAGAAGAGTGTTCTGGGACAAGTCAACTGAGTCACCTCGACTGTACTGTGGGTAGCTGAAGAAGAGGTGTCAAAGAGCGGATCAGACAGAAAGCAAAAGTTTGATTATAATAAAGTAAAATTCTGATGAGCTCCTGGTTGATAGCGACGTGTTTGCTTTTGGTGTGAATGAGAAAATAAATAGCAGAGGATGGTTTCGATCCACCGACATCTGGGTTATGGACCCAGCAAGCTTCCGCTGCGCCACTCTGCTCGCGGTTGATATTTCCCGTGTCGGACTTGAGGCAAAGTTTGAAGAAATCAGTAACAATTTGATCAATGGTGCCAGAGAGCTGAAACTGCCGCCCCGAACTTCCTTCGATGAAGGTGATTCCAGTCACTCCCCAGTTTCCCATCAGAGCAACGTCACAAAAGAAATGACAGCACATTCACAGAACAACCATTCAGCACGGAAGTAAAATATCTGAACTATGCAGACCAGAATCAGTCTGCTCAAACGTGTGTTCTTGCTGAAAGAACAAATGAGGAAATGAATAGTTGTCTGGCTACCGAAGGGCAGTAATGTCGCAGATCCTGGTTAAGGGAGCAGAGTGCCGCAGCGGAAGCGTGCTGGGCCGTGACACCGAGGTCGAGGAAACGGGGCTATTCTCGGCTAATTACATTCTCCCTCTCATCAAAAGTAATCATAACGCCCGTTCCTGTTTGCTTTGCAGCAAATACATATCAGAATCTTTCCTGCAGGCTCATCCCGACATTTGTTCCGGGAATGAAGGAGACAGCATGACAGATAACAACATTGTAAAGCTCACAAATAGAGAACCACAGAGAAAATGCTTTAAAGTCTCAGCAGGTCTGGCAGCATGCGTAAATCTGGATTGTAAACGTTGTCCAGTATGACCCCACAGAGGAGCAATATAGATACATACTGATGTCCCTGAACGCTCACAATAAGGAAATAAAGCATTAACGAACAATAAATCACAATAGAAACCGAGGTCCCAAACTTCCCCTCTCGGACGGATGTTGAAAATTCAACCAGCCACAGTATTTACAACAAGAGAAGTCGAATTTCACCCGGAGTCCTGGGATCAATATTAATTTCTCAAGCAGAGTCCCTGAAGGAGAATATCGAGTCATTAACTTGGCTTTTGCCTGCCGGACTTGCTGTGCGTATTTAAGCAGGAATCTCCTGAGAACAAAGCTTTTCCTTTGAAAGGGAGATTTTTTATCTTTCTGAGGTTGAAAATCTACCGGAGAAATCTAACCTCGTGGAAGAAAACTCAATATCAGGAGTGGGATTCGAACCCACGTCTCCAGAAGAGACTGCGACCTGAACGCAGCGCCTTAGACCGCTCGGCCACCCTGATGCGCTGTGGTTTAAATTAAGATCCGTGCGCAAATCGACTTAAATGCTATCCTCATCGTCATTTCAGTTCCAACAACATCTGCTTTTCCTACTTTTGAACCCCAGCCAGAGTCCCATCCCTGTCCAAGCCGCTGGGGGTAAGGAGCTTCTCATTGCTGCATTGATCACGTTGCTCCAATCAACAAGGACCAAATTCCCGGTCTTTCTGATCCTCACAGGAAGATATTGAGAGTCCAAGATCTGAGCGACGTGAAGTATCCAATTGGAGAGTTGCATTCTGGCGACTGGAATCTCTCTCCACAGCTGCTTCCGGTGCTGCTTTCACAGACAAGTAGCCGAAGAAATCCACCGATACCCAAACAGGAGAACATTCAGCCAGTGGAGGCGTCAGAAGAGTCTTTGGGAGAAGTCAACTTAGTCACCTCGACTGTACTGTGGGTAGATGAAGAACAGGTGTCAATGAGCGGATCAGACTGAAAGCAAAAGTTTGATGCTAATAAAGAAGAAGGCGGATGTTCTGCTGGGTGCTCGCGACTTGTTTGCTTTTTGTGTGAGTGAGAAAATAAATAGCAGAGGATGTTTTTTATCCATCGACTTCTAGGTTATGGGCTCACCAGGCTTGCGCAGCGCCACTCTGGTCGTGGTTGATGCCCTGCGTAGTCGTACTTGAGGCAAAGTTTGAAGAAATCAGTAACAGGTTGATCAATGGTGCCAGAGATGTGAAACTGCCGCCCCGAACTTCCTTCGATGAAGGTGATTCCAGTCACTCCCCAGTTTCCCATCAGAGCAACGTCACAGAAGAAATAACATCGCCTTCACAGAACAACCATTCAGCACGAAAGAAAAATATCTGAACTATGCAGACCAGAATCAGTCTGCTCAAACGTCTGTTCTTGTTGGAAGAACAAATGAGAAAGTGAATAGTTGTCTGGCTACCGAAGGGCAGTAATGTCGCAGCTCCTGGTTAAGGGAGCAGAGTGCCGCAGCGGAACTGTGCTGGGCCGTTACGCCGAGGTCGAGGAAACGGGGCTAATCTCGGCTATTTACATTCTCCCTCTCATCAAAAGTAATCATAACGCACGTTCCTGTTTGCTTTGCAGCAAATACCTATCAGAATCTTTCTTGCATGCTCATCCCGACATTCGTCCCATGAATCAAGGAGACAGCATGACACATTACGACATTGTAAAGCTCACAAAGAGGGAACCACAGTGAAAATGCTTTAAAGTCTCAGCAGGTCTGACGGCATGTGTAGGGAGAGAAAACAACTAACGTTTCGAGTCCAGGTGACCCTTTGTCAAATCTGGATTAGAAACGTTATCCAGAAGTACCCCATAGAGGAGCAATATAGATACATACTGATGTTCGTGGATGGCTCACAATAAGGAAATAAAGCATTATCGAACAATAAATCACAACAGGAACCGAGTTCCCAACTTCCCCTCTCGGACGGATGTGAACAATCCAACCAGCCAGACTATTTACAATAAGAGAAGACGATTTTTACCCGAAGTCTTGGGCTCAATATTAATTCCTCAACCAGAGTCACTGAAGGAGATTATCGAGTCATTAACTGGGCTGCCGCCTGTCGGGTCTTGCTGTGCGTATTTTAGCAGGAATCTCATGTCCTGAGACCAACGCTTTTCCATTGAATTGGAGCAATTGGATCTTCCTGAGGTTGAAAATCTTGCTGGAGAAATTTAACCTCTTGGAGGAAAAGAAAACAATAGGTGTGGGATTCGAACCCTCGCTTCCAGAAACGACTGCGATTTGAACGCGGCACCTTTGACCGCGCGGCCATCCTGATGCATTGAAGTCGAATCTAAGATTCGTACACAAATCGACTTAAATTCTATCTTCATCGTCATTTCATTTCAAACAAGATATGCTTTTCCTACTTTTGATCGCCAGCTAGAGTCCTGTATCTGAGTGCCATCCCTGTCCGTGCCGCTCGGGGTTAAGGAGCTTCGCATTGCTGCATTGATCAGTTTGCTCCAATCAACAAAGACCGAACTGCCGCCGACCTGTTCCTCACCCGAAGATATTGAGAGTCCAAGATCTGAGCGACGTGCTGGATCTAATCGGAGTCGAGGAATCGAGGCTATTCTCTGCTATTTACATTCTTCCTTTCCTTCCAAACATGGCCGGGATTTTCTCAGACCTTACTTTCTTGCTATTCTGTTCGTTCAATTAAGTCTCATCTTGGTGCTTTGTTTAGATGCTAAGCAGTCAACACTATCTGTTTGATCTGAACAAATAATCGATGCTCCAATTAGAACAAAATGTTGTGTGTCAATCGGTTCAATCCAATCCTGTGGAGGGAATTCTAATCTCCTCAGGATGATGTTTAATGCTTTGCTGAATGATCTGTTTTTTGTTCACGGGGTGAAAGGTTATGTCACTGGATTGGAAATCCAGGGGACAGCAATAATCTTTGGGACAGAGAATAAATCCCAGGACGGCAGCTGGTGAAATTTCAATTCACTGATTTCGTGAATCTGGAATTTAAAGGCATCGGAGCTGGTTACATTTAGTCAGGTGCAAGCTGGCACATTTTCTGAATGGTTGTTTAATGCTCCGCAGTAAATACACAACTTCTTCAACGACTATCCACAATGTTTTCAATAACAGTTGAATTTCCACGATACTTCCAATGTAACTGAAATTGTTGCACAAATAATGTAATCAGAGGAACAGTGCGTTTAGGGAGCTGAGATTTTCCAATAGTTCAAGTGTTGGTCTCCAAATCCAATGGCCTTTTTCGACGGAGATTCAATCCCTTCTCACAGACAGATTGGGACTCCGGACATCGCATGAAAGCACTAACTTCCTAAAGTGATTTCAGGCTGGGATTATAATGCTTTATATCGAACAAATTGTCAATGACTGTACTGTTAAAAGCAGTTCAGATAGACGGAGTGGCTGTGGCTTTGTACTTGCAATCAAATGGGGCAGCACAGTAGCACAGTGGTTAGCACAGTTGCTTCACAGGTCGAGCGAGCTGTCTGTGCGGCGCCTGCGCGTTCACCTTGAGTCCAAGTCGGGAGCCAAGAAAGTCATTCAGAAACCAGCAGTAAAGGGCGGCAAGAAGCGGCGAAGGTCGAGGAAAGAGAGTTACTCCATCTACATCTACAAAGTGATGAAGCAGGTTCACCCCGACACCGGCATCTCCTCCAAGGCCATGAGCATCATGAACTCGTTCGTCAACGATATTTTCGAGCGTATCGCGGGTGAGGCTTCCCGCCTGGCCCATTACAACAAGCGCCACACCATCAGCTGCCGGGAGATCCAGACCGCCGTGTGCCTGCTGCTGCCCGGGGAACTGGCCAAGCACGCCGTGTCGGAAGGGACAAAGGCGGTCACCAAGTACACCAGCTCCAAGTAAAACTGCACAATGGACTGAAACCCACCCCAAACACAACGGCTCTTTTAAGAGCCACCCACAATCTCTGTGAAAAAGCTGCACCATCTTTCCCGCATTGACTTCATGAGAAATCTCTTTGTGGAGGATAGAGATTTGTCCCGTTCCAGAATGTTGTGAATGTGGCTTCATACCAGCCCGTCACAGAATTTCACACAGAAGAGACACTCAAACTGAAGTGAGAGCGGATTTTAAACCCAGTCTGGTATTTGTGACGGATAATGAGGAGAAACACAATTTCAGAAGGGAATTATATAAATTTAATGATAAATATATTCAGAGTTTAACAATTGGTGAGTTGAATTCATCAGGAAATTATTATTTTGTTTCTCTCGGGTGACCTGGTTCCCGCTCCCGGAACAGAGTAAAGGCGGGAATGAAGATGTTATTTTCGGGCTGATGTGTTTATTCCGCAGTTTCCCAGGGGACGGAATCAGCGAGATTTAAGCACACACAGGACCTGTGTCCATTGCAGCGCTTTACGATCTGCCTCTCCCCGGCCCTCCCTATTCTCCGGACACAAAGCTGCCTGTTCCACCGGCGGGATAGAGTCGGGGATTCTCTCCACACTTCCCAGTGCAACATTCCCGGCCGCTTTCAGGAGAGAGGCTCAGAAATCAGCCCTTTCTCTCTGTCCCTGTGTAGTTGTGTGAAGGAGTTGGTTGGTAATCTCTATGTTTCTGCTTTTGCAGAGAGTTGAGATTTGCTCCTTTTAAATTGCTGAACGGGGTTTTATTACCGCCGGTTACAGATAAGAGACTGACAAATTCAAACTGTTCCTAAAATAGAGCCAGGATTCTGGGAGGGAAAATCCAACAAACAGATCACAAAGTGTGAGATTCAAATAGTTTCCTGAACAATGATCCGTTCCGTTATTTGGGATTTTCTTGAACCGAAATTGGCGGGAGTTTCGAATTTGAAAATGTCAGCCAATCAAAACCTCCAGATTCTTCTCACTGGCCTGTGATTGGTTAATTCTTGACTGCACTTAAGTTTTCAAATATAATTTGTATCCACAGACAAATACCAAAATATTCTGAACATGAATAAATGTAACGTCTGCTCCACACAAGTTACAGGGAAGAGTGTCGCCAGCTCCTCACACACACATTGTCACTGACAGAGCACAGAGACACAGACAGGTCATCAGTTCCACAGTCTCAGGCAGCAGGAATAGTTCCAGAGGCACATTTTCAACCCATAAATCAAACAGCAGGAGAGACAGACGCTGTGTCCATGTCAGCCTAACTCAGTACCACTGACAGGAGACCACCTAAATCCCAGTACAAATTCTCATCCACTCTCATCATCACTGTATCAGTTCCACAATGGAGCAGGCTTAGTGAAATAATCAATATAAGAGAAAACTGGTTTCCGGTTAAGAATTACACAATTAACCTTAATAATGTACTCTGAGATTCGAGTTAAATACGAGTCACATCATTCACATCAGGGATGGCTGTACTAATCCCCAGAGTGTGTCCTCACAAATACATTAGATGCAAATCCAAATATCAGCTCCATTCTCAGATTGAGATATGCTGAATGTGACAAAGATACAAACTCTGATTCTGATTTAAAACTCACCTAATTTATGAAAATAAAAGATACAATATAATTTCGATGACTAAGAACTGAGCTGCAACTTGCAAACTATTGCAAAATCCTCACTCACTCAGTTCCAGATGGAAGACACTGCCGCAATTCCAGACTGTGGTCCATTTTACATTCATGTCAGAATTCTGACTCAGAATCAGTCTGAGTGTCACAGATCAAATCAATGTGAGCATCTTGAGTTAAACTTCCAGAACAATCCAGTATCAGATTGTAGGTTACATTATCTTTCACAATTGTGTTTGATATTAAATGCCAGTCCAAAGCTATCGCACATTGTTTGCTTAAAACCTCCCACAGCAATGGTCTCTTTCTGTGCTGGAAATTTACGTGAAATGAATGCAAACTTATAAACTGTCCCTGAGATTGAAAGGTCACATCCTGAATCGCATCCTCACATTGAGCCACAGAGCCTGACAAGTACAGGATAAATCTCAAACAGTTGTTGAGAGTAAGATCCATCCTCACACTAGAAATGGTTAAAAGACTCTCAGAGTGGAAACAATAATGACATACAAATGAAATGAAAATCGCTTATTGTCACGAGTCGGCTTCAATTAAATTACTGTGAAAAGCACCTAGTCGCCACATTCCGGCGCCTGTTTGGGGAGGCTGGTATGGGAACCGTGCTGCTGGCCTGCCTTTGTCTACTCTAAAGGCCAGCGATTTAGCCCAGTGTGCTAAACCAGCCCGAAATGGAAAGATTGGAAGACTGATGGAAGACTGCTCGCACACACACACAGGTATACACACACACAGATATACACACGTATACACTCAGATACACACACAGTATACAGGCCCTCACACATTATACACACAGAGTTACACACACACGTACACTCAAACATACACACACAGGTATATATATATACACGTGTACACACAGTATACAGAGCCACAGACAATAGACACACACAGTTGTACACACCCACACACACAGGTATATACACACAGACACATAAACATTCACACATATTCTCAAATACACATGCATATATAGAAACACATATGTGCACACACACAGATATACACAGAGACACTTATATTGCATCAGATAAATAATTTATCCAGCTACAGTGAAGTAACAGCGATATATTTCCAAAACAGGGTGTTGAGTGGCTGGAGGAAAGCCTCCAGGTCGTGGTGTCGCTCTGTGTCGGCCGCCCTTGTCCCTCTCTAGATGGTGGTGGATGTGGGTTTGGAAGGTGTTGCCAAAGGAGCCTTGGTGACTTTCTGCAGTGAATCCTGTAGCTGGTATACACGCTGCCAATCTGCATCAGTGGTGGAGCGAGTGAGTGTTTACAGATGGGATGCCGATCAAGCGGGATACCTTGTCCTAAGATGGTGTCAAACCTATTCAGTGTTGTTGAAATTGCAACTATTAATGGAAATTATTCCATTACATTCCTGATTTATGCCGTGTCGACAGGGTTTGGGGGAGCGAGTGACTCGCCACAGGAGTCCGAGTCTTTGACCTGCCTTGCAGCTGCAGTATTTATATGAACAGTTCAGTTCCTGGCCAATGGCAATCAGTAAGATATTGGGAGTAGGGTTTCAGTGATGGTAATTCCGGTGAATGTCAAGGGGTGATGGTTAGATTCTCACTTATTATGAAATATGAAAATATGAAAACCGCTTATTGTCGCAAGTAGGCTTCAAAATAAGTTACTGTGAAAAGCCCCTAGTCGCCACATTCCGGCGCCTGTTCGGGGAGGCTGGTATGGGAATGGTCTTTTCCTGGAAATTTTCAGCCCAAACCTGGATAATGTCCAGGATTGCTGCATTTGTACATGGACTGTTTCATTAACAGAGGAGTTGTGAATGGTGCTAAACATTGTGCAATCACGGAAAGCCTGAGATTGTGGGTGTTTGGAATATTTGCAGCGTGTGTCCCTGTGTGAGTACATGCCATTTCAGACATTGATTGCACACATTAAGTGTTTGCTGGCAGGGGGAAGCCGAGTAAAAAAAAACCCGTGTCCTGTAAAGAAATGTCAGATCAGACAGACTTGTGGCGAGCAGCTGAATATTTCTTTTACTTTAACGGGAAGTGTTTCGTTTTACTGTACCGGATATTAAGAAAAGTAACTAGCAGAGAATGGTTTCGATCCATCGACCTCTGGGTTATGGGCCCAGCACGCTTCCGCTGCGCCACTCTGCTCCTTGGTATTATTGTGTTGAAAGGACACAATTCTTCACTTCCGCAGCGTTGTTCATCAGGAGCACATGTGCTCGACAGCGCACCCTGGCGGCACAATTCCACTGTGTAACTCACCAACAATGGAACACACACAGCAGCAGGACACTGTCACCTTACACAGGATAACACACACCCAAAGGAGAATCGACTGACTGATCATATATAGAAAGTGTTCCCTCCTAAAATCTAGCCCTCTTTCCTCTTGTGTAACTGTGTTCTCTGCATCTTCGCTCTGTTATTGAAAGGTTTTCCCTGATGTTAATTAAACTGCTTTCCGATATTTAAGTATATTCTCTCCCGCAGAACTGTGATTTCTACCGTGGTACCGAGATCTCTACTGTGTAACTGCTCTCTGCTGTGGAATATGATCTCTGCTGTGAACTGGGCACTCCGCTGGGAAACTGCGATCTCTCCTGTGGAAATGTGCTCTCTGCTGTGGGACTGTGTTCTCTGCTGTCAAACTGTGCTCTCTGCTGAGGAAATGTGGACCAGATGTGATGCAGCTGAGGATGATGAGTGATGTATGGTGGACATTGTGAACTTACTGGCCAGAAACTTCAGAGTTCTATTTTTGTTTTTAATGGACAGCTACAATCCACGTGTTTATTCTGAGACACAACAATGAATAAAAGTGAATCAGTGCTCAGCAGATTCGAACATCCCACACCTCCGGTTTGTTCTTATTGAGAACCCCGTCCTCAATTGAAATTTTTGCTCTAAGAATTAGACCACCGCCGCCTGGGAATACGGCAGCAACACCTCCAAGATCTGATCTGTAACAGAATCACAGAATAATGCAATGTCCCCTCGTGACAGACCCTTCTCGTGAGGGGAACAGGCAGATCCCTATCCGCCCTGTCTATACCTATCATAATCTTGTGCACCTCGATCAGATCACCCCTCAGTCATCTCTGTTCCTGGGAGAGAAGAAAAACTAACCTCTCTTCATATCTTAAAAGCAAGCAAGCAACATCCTGCTGATTCACCTCCGCACCCCATTCAGTTCAGTCACATATTTCCTGTTATATGGTGACCAGAATTGCACACGGTACTCCAGCTATGGCCTCAACAACATTCTATACAACTCCAACATGACATGTCTGCTTTTGTAATTCATGCCCCGATTGATAAAGACAAATATCTTAGATGCCTTTTCCAGCACCCTATTAACCTGACCTTCAGCCTTCAGAGATCTATGGACAAGCACTCCAATGTCCCTTTTTTCCTCAGGACTTCCCAGTGTCAGGCCATTCACATTAATCCTATAATAATATAATATTCTTTATTGTCAAAAATAGGCTTATATTAGCTCTGGAATGAAGTTACTGCGAAAATGCCCTAACAAATGGATCACATCTCATTTGCAGCGTTAAAATCCATCAACCACTTTTCTGCCCATTTGACCATCTCGCCTACATCTTCCTGTAACTCAAGACACTCAACCTCACTGTAAGCTTGAAACTCAGTGAAAGGATTTCACCATCCTCTCGGAATCTGATCACCACCTCTATCCTAACATTCAGCTTGGGTGGGCAGACAAGACAACTTCCTTCCCGCAGCCCCCCAGCACAGACTTGATAATATCCCAAACTCCTATCCTGCTATTGTCACATTGCTCCCCCACCTTGTTCTCTTCACAAAACTCCAGGAATCTCCGACCAAATCTTCAGACCTTTGATTCTCTCTTCAAACGACATCTTGTCCCTGATTATGTCCATCCTGGGAAGAGGGGCTTGACATTAAGTGTTTCTCTGCAGACATCCAGTTGCTGTTGATGGACCAAAAGAGGCCTCAAACCTGAAAGGGTTTCAGGCCTGTGAGCATGTCTCCATTAGACAGTGCATTCAGTACCTGCAGAGTAGACAACAATGGAGAGAAGGTTGAGCAATTTCAGCGTCACAATTCTCTGGACATAGAGGATTCAAAATAAAAAAATTTGAAAATACTGAACAGATCCTCTGAGAGCAGGACTGAAGTCAAAGGGGAAAATTCAATGGATTTCTAGTGGAAAGATTTAACAACTGGATGATGGCAGCTGAAATTAGTCCTTGCGTTACAATCTCTGTAGATATTCTACTGAATTGAAACCTGCAAAAGGCATACTTTTCGACTAGAAGTCCAACACATTTCCCCGTTATGGAAGTTGTCAATCGCACAGATGGTCAAACGGAATAAGGCTCGGCTGGGATTTTAACCCATATTTTTCTTTAGGGAACAGACACTTCAATGGTCTAAGCTGCAGAGTGTGAGGATGTTCAGCTAATCACAACGGAATGCTGGAAATACTTTACTGATCAGTAGTGTCTGTGAAAAGAGAAATAGTTAACATTTCACATCCTGACCTTCCATTGCAATGACTTGTTTCTCTCTCCACAGTAGCTGCCGGATCAACTGAATATTTCCAACATTTTCTGTCTTTCTTTCAGATTTGCAGCATCCACAGTATTTTGTTTTTGGGTCAAAGGACAATGAGTTGTCTTTCCTGCCCTCAGGGTTATTGCAGATCTCTCTGGCTGTGGCTGTCGCTGATTCGGCCAAACATTTACAATCTATCATTAATTGTCCGTGAGAATGTGCGGTGGGTTGATTCTGGAACCGCTGCAAGTCCATATGGTGTATGTACACACACAGTGCTGTTAGGGAGGGTTCCAGGGTTGGTTGGTGCCCCGCGGAGGAAAAGTCAATGTCAGGAGTGGGATTCGATCCCTGACCTCCAGAGGAGACTGCGACCTTCAGTCGGCTATCCTGAAGTATTCGAAAGGTTCGGTGCGATTGGGCCGATATCGGGTGCTCTTTCCGAGGGTCGGTACCGACTCGATGGACCGAATGGCCTCCTTCTGCACTGGAGGCATTCTATGATTATTTAAACAGGGTGAAAATGGCAGCATCAGGACACAAGGACAAGTTAAGGTCGCAGACCCGAGTAAGTGTCCTATGTAATGACACATAGAATATGAGAAATAATTAGATAAATACATTTATTGTGGACTGGTGCCATCTGCTGGCTGAACGGGAGCCGTTCGACACGGACACTTTCATTCAGAAGCATTTTAAATTGGACTGAAATAACGTACGCAATGTAAGTATTTGTTACGGAAGAGTTTATAAAACTAATCTAAAGAACCAAAAGGACACAGACTGAATCAGTGAGCGATGGTGGTATAGTGGTGAGCATAGCTGCCTTCCAAGCAGTTGACCCGGGTTCGATTCCCGGCCATCGCAATAACAAATTAGTGCGCCCCTTCGTTAGTTTCAAACTGAGGAAGAAAAACAGTTTCTCACTCAGAATTTATGCCCAATTAGGGAGGGGAGTGAAATAAGTAACTTTCTCATCATTTTTAACGTGGTTTCAATATGGACAGTGTTCCACTATTCACCCACAAGCCGTCAAACAACAGCTAAAAGTCACAGCTTTTTCACCAGCCTCATGATGTGGACGAAAGACACAACAGACACGTTACAGACGAGGATGGGATTTGAAGCCACGTGTACAGAGCACAATGGATTATTGTGCATCACCTTTACTGCATGGCCCTTTAATATCCCTCAATCTGACGACTTTGCGTTTCTTTCGCACAGTTGGGTGTAAATAAAACATGAATCTATGAGGAGAAACACTTACTGCTCAGCAGTTGGGCTTGTGGCGCAACGGTAGCGCGTCTGACTCCAGATCAGAAGGTTGCGTGTTCAAATCACGTCAGGCTCACGGTGTTCCAGGAATTTCTCTCTCCGTGGTGATGTTCTGGAAATGACCGCAATGCTGGCAATTTTTTCCGGCTGTATCAGATTTACCCTCTCAGTTTATATTGTTGAGTAGTTTCATTAAATACAGTATCAGGGGACTCGGCTAGTTCAGTCGGTAGAGCATGGGACTCCACATCCCAGGGTCGAGGGTTCGAGCCGCATGTTGGGCGTTTCCACGTTATTATCTGAGAATATTGAACCAACTGTTTGGGCAGCATGGTAACACAGTGGTTAGCACAGTTGCTTCACGGCCCCAGGTTCGCTTCCCGCCTTGCTGCCCATGTGAGACCAGAACTACTGGTCAGATAAAAACAAGGATGTTGTGCTTTTCGGACGGAGATGAGGAAATTTCTCACTGTCAGAGAGTTGTACGTCTTTGGAACTCTGCCTCAGAAGGCGGCAGAAGCGGGACATTGATTATTTTTAAGCCGGAAATGGGGAAATTCATGTTCAGCAACTGCTCAAAGGTTTATCGGACTTACATACAACCATTCCATTCAGCCAGTTACCTGGGTGCGGCTTTTTATCTGATATATAAGTTCCAAACCATGGTGAAACGGTCTTAACATATCGCTTTCATTTCTTCACGTGTTCTGCACTGAAATATTCTCTGCAATACCTTCACTGGAGCGCCACCTTCCTCCCGATTTCAGTCAATGACACCATCCGGGCTCGTCCGGATTTTTGAACCCGGGACCTCTCACATTTTATCACAGCTGAGAATCAATGTCAATGTCAGGAGTGGGATTCGAACCCTCGTCTCCAGAGGAGACTGCAACCTGATGTATCCAAACGGATCGTAGGGGATTGCGCCGAGTTGGGGTGCGCTTTCCGAGGGTCAGTGCAGACTGGATGGGCCGAATGGTCTCCTGCACTGGAGGGATTCTATGATTACTTAAACAGGGTGTAAACGGCAGCATCCGGACACAAGGACAAGGTGAGGTCTCAGGCCAGAGCAAGAGTCCTAAATACATTTATTGTGGACTGTTGCCATCTCCTGGCTGAACCGGAACCGTCCGACACGGACACTTTCATTCAGGAACATTTTTAATTGGAGTGAAATAACATAAACATAGAAAGAAGTTTTTTACGAACAATTTATCAAACTAATGCAAAGCATCAAAAGGACGTAACATTTGACAGTAAGTGATTGGGGAATACTTGTGAGCATCGCTGCCTTCCAAGCAGTTGATGCGGGTTCGATACCCGGCCATCGCAATAATAATTTGATCGGAAACGTTTGCGTGATTCCGTGGGTTTCGAACTGAGGAAGAGAGCCTGGAGAAAGTGAAGTGGTTGGAGGGAGGAATCTTCCCTTGTTGTAAATAGTCTGGTTGGATTGTTCACATCCGTCCGAGAGGGGAAACTGTGATATCGGCTTCTATTGTGGTTTATTATTGGATATTGTTATATATCCTTATTACCCCTCTGTGGGGTATTCCTGGAAGTTATTACATAAACATTTCCCCTTCTGGCTGTTAAATAATTTCAAAACACTGAAAAACTCCTGGTTCTATCTTTACCAAATGACATGACTGTGTTAATAAAGCATAACCCATTTCAATCAGTGGAGATGTGATATTGGCATCATTAATACTCACACACCACAGCAGATGTTGTCTGTTTCCCTCAGAGAGTCAATTGAAGAGCTTCCCTATTTTGCTACTTTGAGCGTCACAATGCTTTAATGCTGTCTGCTTCATTCCTGGGACAATTGTCTGGATCACACGGGAAGCAAGACTTTGATACTAATTTACTGAAAGGAAAAGGCGGATGTGCTGCAGGGTGATAGCGACATGTTTACTTTTGGTGTGAGCGAGACTATAAATAGCAGAAGATGGTTTCGATCCATCGATCTCTGGGTTATGGGCCCAGCACGCTTCCGCTGCGCCACTCTGCTCCTTAAAGCCGCTGTGTTCGCAATTACTGCTCTGCGGTAGCCAGATAACTATTCACCTACTCCATTTTTTTCTTAAAGGAGAACCCACGTGTTATGAAGCTCACCTTTGCTGGGGAATAACAGGAAACATCAGCACGGCTGTAACAGACAGAGAAAGAAACACAGAGAAGCAGGAAGAGACTATCAGGGCACACACACAATGACACACACAAATGGTGCCGCGCAAACCAACAAGATTCTGAGATGGACAAACTGGTTATTTCGGAAAAAGGGATTGTCTGTTGAACAAAGACTAAAACGCATTTCCTGCTGTGCAACTGTGATCTCTGCTGTGTAACTGTTCTCTCTGTTGTGGAAATATTATCCGTCTGAAGCAGATCCTTTCTCCGCCATAATAGATTTACCATATCTTGACAGGAAAGATTAATTCAGGCCTCTGGATTTCCAGTCTAGAATGTTCAGGTTCACATGGAAGCGCCCAACGTGGGGCTCGAACCCACGACCCTAGGATTAAGAGTCCCATGCTCAACCGACTGAGCTAGCCGGGCTGCTACCAAAAAGTGCTATTAACCCACTTCCTGAGGAGTTAGAATTTGCTAAGCAGAGAAATTTGTATCAAACCGTTTACTAAAATTCCGATTAATTCTTCGGTCACAGTCGCTGGGAGCAGGGCTCGAACCTTCTGGGGAAAGTCCAACACCTTAACCACTCGATCATCGCAGCTATGTTCAGTTAGTCATTCATTAATAATGTCGTGGATACAAAGCATTATAAAACCAACCTGGCATCACTCCAGGAAGTTATTGCATTCCTGCGATGAACGGTGCCCCGGTGTTTATGTGGGGAGCGGTTGAATCGGCCTTAAAAATGACCATTGGATTTTGTGAGAAACTTTGAGAGACTCGAAATTCCCGGCTCCCCAAACGCACAATTCCACTGATTCAATTGTTTGCGTAAGAAAATCAGTTTCATTGGAAATATCCTAGAAGTTATTTTTTGCTTCACATGGAACAGCTCCGAACTTCCCAGTCTAGATCCAAATTAAAGCAATTCAATCAGAGAAACTGACAGCACAGAAGGAGACCTGTGCAGACCGAATGGTCACGTGATTACGTGATGACGCATCCACAATGATCAGCTGTTCTCCCCGGATCGCGCTCAGAGCACAAGCCTGGAGCCGCTGCTCAAACAGTAAATACATTATTTTTTGTTACAATCCTTGGTCGCCAGTCTTTGAGAGATCAGAATTTCTCCATGGTGTCAGGAGTGGGCAGTATGGCACAAGGGCTTCACCCCCTCAGCCCGCTACTGTCATAGAATCATAGAATCCATACAGTGCAAAAGAAGACCATTCGGCACAACGAGCATATACTGACCATCCGAAGGCTCACCCACCTGCCCTCCACTGGAATATTGGGTCCGAAGGAGAAACTCTGCCCTCCAATTCCAACCCCTGATATCCGTTCTCCCTCTCATGAGGGGGGGGGTGCAGGATTGGAGGGTCAGCGCAGACTCGGTGGGCCGAATGGCCACCTTCTGCATTGCACTGGTTTCTATGGAAACAGATATAATCACAGTATTTATTCAATTGGGATAAATATTGGCTCGCAGCTTACAGGCTTACAGGCCGCGTGGCCTAATGGATAAGGCGTCTGACTTCGATGAATTTGATGATGACAGCCGAATTATCCCTCCTCAGCAGAATGTTTCCATCCAAACATTGCAGGGCTTTTATTGGAATATAATTTCTTGTAACATTGTTCATTCAATTCGCTCTCATCCTACTATTTTGTTTAGCCCCTGATGAATCCACAGCATCTGTTTGACTTGGATAAAGTGTAGAATAAAATATTATGTATCAATCGGTTCAATAAAATTCTGTGGAGGAAATTCTAATATAGTCAGGAAGACAGACTCATACCTAAAGCTGGTGTCGTGATTTAAATCAATTATCAGACAGAGGATTAGTAATATCGGTATAGATATTTGTGCAAGACAATTCACTCCTCAGGCCAGTTGAACTCGGAATCTAAACTGCATCCTAGATCCGGATACACTACACCAATCATCAGGTGACCATCAATAAGTGGCCCAACGCAGAGACGCAGGAAATGGATCAACAACGGGGATGGATTCAGACCCGCAGATGCAAAGCACAATGGATTAGTAGCGCATCACCCATCACCTCTCGGCCAACTCGCCATGTAACCTGACTTCACCAAACCACCTCATGGACTTTTAACATCCACAATAACTAACGGAAGAAGGTTGTCCTTATACATTGGTCCTGATGTGCAGCCAGATGTGAAATGTTGGAAATATCGTTTCAGTCAGCAAATTACATTTCCATCATATCAGCTGAAGGATTGTTGTGAATGGACTGATGGGAAACACTTCAACACCATGTCCAACACGTTTCTATACATTGTAAACAAAACATTGCGGATTGACTGAAAGATACAAACATTTGATCGCATCATGATGGACATCACTCAGACGCCTTCAAAATCCGGTCAATGTCGGAGTTATTACGATTCTAATTTGTTATCCAGAGAATCCCTGCCGGACATTCGGCCTCTTGAATCTGCACCGAACTTCCGAAAGCGCACTCGCCCTGGGCCCACTCCTCCGCTTCTCCCCCTAACCCCGCACTTGCTCATGACGAAGCCACCTAACCTACACATCGTTAGACTGTGGGAGGAAACAGGAGGACCCAGAAAAAAACCCACGTAGACACGGGAACAACGTGCAACTCCACACTGATCGTCACGGAAGCTGGAATCCAACTATTGTGAAAGGCCAACTGACAGGATGAATTGTTCAACCTCCGCATGAGTTTGGTGAGTGGGAAAATCAATGACCGATGAATGTATAATTTATAAAAATGTGAGGGAGCAAAATCTGGAAGCGAGATTATCATCTGAATGTCCATGAATAGGAGAGGGGAATGTGCAACGAGACCTGAGTGTCCTCGTACACCTGTGGCTGAGGGTAAGCTTGCAGGTGGAGCAGGCATTGAAGGAAGCCAACAGTATGTTGGCCTTGATCACGATAGGATTTCAGTGCAGGAGCAGGAATGTCTTGGGGCAATTATACAGGGCTTTGTGAGACCACGTCTGGAATATCGTGTGTACATTTGGTCTCCTTTTCTGAGAAAGGGTGTTGTTTCTGTTGAGGGAGCGCAGAGAAGGTACAGCAGACTGATTCCTGGGATTAAAGGTCTGATGTCTGTAGAGAGATTGAGCGGTTGCGAGCGTATTCGCTGGCATTCAGAAGAATGAAGGTGGTCTCACAGAAAGCAACCGAATTCCAAAAGGACTGGGTAGAGGAGATGCAGGAAAAATGTTCCTGATGATGGGATGTTCAGAACCAGGGGTCAGAATCTGAGGATATGGAGTAGACCGTGTTGGATGGAGAAGAGTATAAATGCCTACGCAGTTTGGTCAGGTTGCAATTTGCTCCCACAGGAATTTGTTAAGGCAAAACCACTATATTTTCAATAAACAGTTTGACAAAGCACGTGGGGTGAATGCAATCAGCAATACGGGAGGGGAGGCGGGGGAAGGAGGGATTCAGCCTATTGAGTTGGATGATCAGCCATGATCACAATGAATGGCAGAGAAGGCTCGAAGAGCAGAATGGCCTCTTCTTTCTCCTATTGTCTATGTTTCTATGATTGGCGAAGAGCGACTTGAAGGCTGCGAGGCGGGCGATTCTAAAACCAGCCTGGAACCACTCCAGGAAGTTGTTGCATTCAAGCGATCAACGGAGCCCCGGGGTTTATGTGAGGAGGGGTTGAATCTTCGTGGAAAATGACCATTGGATTTGGAGAGAAGCCTTGAGATACTCGAAGATCTCAGTTCTCTACACGCACAATTCCACTGATTAAATAGTTTGGGAACAACATCAGTTACATTGGAAATATATTAGAAATTCATTTTTCTTCTGAAATGCTGCAGCACAACACTTCCCAGTCTGGAAGAAAATTAAAATGATGAATCGAGTAATTAGAGCACAGAGAGAGACCTGTGCAGGCCGAATGGTCACGTGATGACACAACTAAAATGATCAGGTGTCTGGACTCCGGCGGTTCTCCCCGGATCGCGGTCACAGCACAAGCCAGGAGGAGATGCTCAATTGTTAAATCAGTTATTTTTTATTCCAACTCCTTGGTTGCCAGTCATTCAGAGACGAGCATTTCTATATGGTGTCAGGAGTGGGCAGTATGGCAGAAGTATTCCAGCGCATCAACCTCCTTGTATCATAGAATCGTAGAATCTCCAGCGCGGAAGAACATTCGGCCCAACGAGTCACCACTGACCCTCCCAATGAGTACCGCAGCTACTCTGCTCAAGAAGAGGGTTAATAGACATTGTGACCCCTCAGCCCGGCTAGCTCAGTCGGTAGAACTTGGGACTCTTAATCTCAGGGTCGTGGGTTCGAGCCCCACGTTGGGTGCTTCCATATTATTATCTGAAAAGATTGATGCTGAATGAACTGTTTCATTACAAGAATGCAAGGTTATGTCGCTGGACTGGGAATCCAGAGGGCTGAACTAACCCTTAGTGACAAGGTTTAATAAATCTGGAATTTAAATTTCGTCTCAGTAATGGCGCAGAAAGGTTCTGCTTCAGACGACAACTGGGAACACATTCCACAGGGAATGATTTGTCACCGGCAGAGTCACGGTTCCGGCAGAGACCACAGTTACACAGCAGAGAGCTGTTACACAGCAGAGAGCACAGTTACACAGCAGAGAGCACGGTTGCACAGCAGAGAGAACAGTTACACAGCAGAGACCACGGTTACACAGCAGAGAGCACGGTTACACAGCAGAGAGCACAGTTACACAGCAAAGAGCACAGTTACACAGCAGAGAGCACGGTTACACAGCAGAGTGCACGGTTACACAGCAGGATAAACATTTACAAACAGGGCCTTTCTGTGTGCCGCAGAAAGCACATTTCCTAAATAACCAGTTTCTCCATCTCGGCACCTTTTCTGTGTGTCACTGTGTGTGTCCTGATAGTCTCTTCCTGCTTTTGTGTGTGTCTTTCTCTGTTATAGCCGTGCTGATGCTATGTATTAATCTCACTTTTCCCAAACAGTAATTGTGATTGATAGATACGGAAAGATTTCGACAGTGACTTTCAGCACCACTGTCTGACAGAGACTGAATCCCACCCTCACATACAGTACCAGACATTGACTCATAATGAAGGAATCAGCTCTCACAAACTGTGCCAGAGACTGAGGTGCAGAGTGTTCCCTCCACTCGGGAACACTACCTGTGATTTACAGATACAGAGCAAATCTCTGTCAGGTGAGTGGCAGAGTTTGATGGGTTCGACATGTATTCACCAATC
Organism: Scyliorhinus canicula; assembly: GCF_902713615.1. Lineage (NCBI taxonomy): Eukaryota > Metazoa > Chordata > Chondrichthyes > Carcharhiniformes > Scyliorhinidae > Scyliorhinus > Scyliorhinus canicula. Next base: position 9,519,005 of record NC_052176.1, on the reverse strand, counting down.
ACCTTCTCTGCGCCACATAACCAGATGCAGTGGGCACTCGGTGTCTGTTGGTTTAACAAGGGTTTTACACAAGAACCAGAACACATTTGCACAAGATCAGGGTATAAGACGAAGGAGCATGAGTAGGTCATTCAGCCCATCGACTATTTCAATGAGATCATGGTTGATCTGATATGATATGACGTGTTGTGATGTCGTTTGGTGACACGTTGTCACAGTGGCTATCTCACAGCGCCAGCCATCCAGGTTCAATTCCAGCCTTTCGTCACTGACTGTGTGGAGTTTGCACTTTCTCTCCGTGTCTGTGTTTCCTCCGGGTTCCTCCGGGTGCTGCGATTTTCTCGCACAGTCCAAATGTGTGCGGGTTCTACGTGTCTACGTGTTCAATGCTAAATTGCCCCTTAGTGCTCAGAAAGTTGGGTGGCGTTGCAGGGATGTGGTGGGGTCATAGGGACTCTTTCAGAGTGTCGGTGTAGAGTCGATGGGCCGAATTGCCTGCTTTTGCATTTCAATGATTTAATGATAATCCTCATGTCCATTTTCCTGGCTTTTTATCTCTAGATTTTATGATGAACCTTTAAAACCAACATTCCAACCAAGCCTCAGGTACCAGTAAGTCCTCAATGGTCGTTAATTTCCCTTCTGTCAATCATTCGATCAGTCTGAGGGAAGTCACATCCTGGATATAACATACGTTTATCCAGTTCTAAAGTAAATTAAGTCGCTTTAGTCCCTGATGACCAGCGGCTGCTTTCCCTTTGAGGGTGAGATCTGACTGGTGGTGATTTAACCTGAGAATCACCATACCTCAGGCGAAGGGCAAAAGTGTGAAGGCGGGGTTTTCATGATTCAGTTCTATTATAACCGTGTGATCAGAATCTCATTAACCTGGTTTTCTCTCTGTTAATATTGTCTCACGGTGAGGCAAACCTCACCGATTGGATGGACGAGTGATCGTTCTTCAGTCTTGTCACGGACGGCCCCGCTGAATATTAATGCACTTGCTGAAAACCATACCTTTCAACCAGGAATAGTCTGATCCTGACACAATAATTTATCTTTAATCTGCTCCAAGTATACATTCAAGACTCGCCGAAAGAATATAATCTCCGTTTCCTGGGGAATGAAGCCAGGCAGGACAAGATACCCGTAACTCAATGATCAGACAATGTTTATCGTGAAGTGTGTGTTCCAATGATCGATGGATTCCTCTGTGAAGCCGGGAGGGTTTGATTTTGCTGTCAAATGATGGCTGATTCCAGCCTTTCATCGGGGGCTTTTCACACTGTGTGGAAATATCTTGAACATAATATTGAAGTGTTTCACATCAGTCCATTCACAAATGTCCCTGAATGTGATGGGAATACATTTTACTGACGAAAACTGCATTTCCAACACTGAACACCGGGCTGAAGAGAAAGAGGCGGATATTTTCCATCAATTCATGGATGCAAAATGAATTAAGACTTTTTGACGCATGCACTCGTGGGTTGACTCACCTGACTGAGATTTGCTCTGTATCTGTAAATCACAGGTAGTGTTCGGGAGTGGAGGGAACACCCTGCACCTCAGTCTCTGGAACAGTTTGTGAGAGCTGATTCCTTCATTATGAGTCAATGTCTGGTATTGAATCTGAGGGTGTGATTCAGTCTCTATCAGACAGTGGTGCTGAATGTCAGTGTTGAAATCTTTCTGTACCTATCAATAACAACTACTGTTTGGGAAAAGTGACGTTAATACGTAACATCAGCACGTCTGTAGCAGACAGAGAAAGGCACAGAGAAAAGCAGGAAGAGACTATCCGAACATACACTCCTATTTATTCTCCCCGTGTCTGCGTGGGTTATATCCGGGTGCTCCGTTTTCCTCCCACAGTCGAAAGATGTGCAGGTTAGGTTTATTGGCCATGATAAATTGTCCCTTCGTGTCCAAAAGGTTAGGAAAGGTGGTTCGGTTGCGGGGATGGGGTGGAAGTGAGGGCTTGGGTGGGTCGGTGCAGTCTCGATGGGCCGGATGGCCTCCTTCTGCACTGTATGTTCTATGATACAATGACACACAGAAAAGGTGCAGTGCAAACCAGCAAGATACTGAGGTGGAAAAACTGGTTATTTAGGAAAATGTGTTTTCTGCTGCACACAGAGAGGCCCTGTTTATAAATGTATTCCCTGCTGTGTAACTGAGCTCTCTGCTGTGTAACTGAGTTCTCTGCTGTGTAACTGAGCTTCTGCTGCGTAACTGAGCTCTCTGCTGTGTAACTGTTCTCTCTGTCGTGGAACCGTGACTCTGCCGGTGACACATCTTCACTGTGGTTGTATCAAATCACTCCCTGTTGTGTACAGTAATGTGTTCACAGTTGTGGAAATATGATCCGTCTCAAGATGAACATTTCTGCACCATTAATGAGACGAAATTTCAATTCCATATTTATTAAATCTTGTCACGAAAGATTCGTCCAGACTTCTGGATTCCCAGTCCAGCGACATAACCTTGTGTTTCTGTTATGAAGACAGTTCATTCAGCGTCAATATTTTCAGATAATAATATGGAAGCACCCAATGGGGGGCTCGAATTTACGACCGGGAAATTAAGAGTCCCTCGCTCTCCCGACTGAGCTAATAATTGATCAGCTGCTCCTGGCTTGTGCTCTGACCGCAGTCCGGGAAAAACTGCTGGAATCCAGACACGTGATTATGTTAGTTGCGTCATCAGGTCATCATGTTGGATTGGATTGGATTTGTTTATTGTCACGTGTACCGAGGTGCAGTGAAAAGTATTTTTCTATAAGCAGCTCAACAGATCATTCCGTACATGGGAAGAAAAGGGAATTAAACAAAATTCAAGAAAATACATAATAGGGCAACACAAGATATACAATGTAACTACATAAGCATTGGCATCGGATGACGCATACAGGGTGTAGTATTAATGAGGGCAGTCAATACGAGGGTCATTTAGGAGTTTTGTGACAGTGGGGAAGAAGCTGTTTGTGAGTCTGTTCGTCCGTGTTCTCAGACTTCTGTATCTCCTGCCCGATGGAAGAAGTTGGAAAAGTTGGTAGCCGGGTGGGAGGGATCCTTGATTATGCTGCTCGCTTTCTCCCGGCAGCGGGAGGTGTAGATGGTGTCAATGGATGGGAGGCAGATTCGTGTGATGTACTGGGCGGTATTCACGACTCTCTGAAGTCCCTTACGGTCCTTGGCCGAGCAGTTGCCACACCAGGCTGTGATGCAGCCCGATAGGAGTCTTTCTATGGTAAAAGTTGGTAAGGGTTAATGTGGACATGCCGAATTTTCTTACTTTCCTGAGGAAGTATAGGCGCTGTTGTGCTTTCTTGGTGATAGCATCGATTGAGTGGCCCAGGACAGATTTTTGGTGGTGTGCACCCCAGGGAATTTGAAACTGCTAACCATCTCCACCTCGGCCCCGTTGATGCTGACAGGAGTGTGTACAGTACTTTGCTTCCTGAAGTCAATGACCAGCTCTTTAGTTTTGTGACCGTTCAGCCTGCACAGGTTTCCCTCTGTGGGGTAATTTCTACATTTCATAATTTTAATTTTCTTCCAGACTGGAAAGTGTGGTCCTGTTCCATTTGAATTTCTAATATATTTCCAATGTAGTCCATATTGTGACATAAACTATTTAATCAGTGGAATTGTGCGTTTAGGGAGCTGATATTTTCGAGTCTCTCAATGCGTCTCTCCAAATTAAATGGTAATTTTCCACGAACATTCAACCCCTCCTCACATAAACCCCGTGGCCCCTTTGATCTTCCCTGCAGTGCCATGCAACATCTCCCCGGAGTGATTCCAGGCTGGTTTTAGAATGTGTTCTATCGACCAAATTGCTAATGAATGAAGCATTTTCCGCAGCTGCGATGGCCGAGTGGTTAAGGCGTTGGACTTGAAATCCAATGGGGTATTCCCGCGCAGGTTCGAGCCCTGCTCGCAGCGACTGTGATTCGAAATGTTTGGTCAACTCCCCCCACATGCCGTTGACTGGAAAAAAAACTCTGACCTTCCGTTTTCAAGTCTTATCGAGTTCAGTCAGATATTTTGGAAATATTTTTTTGGAACTTGAACGAATTATCAAGATGAATAAGGTGCCCACAATCAAAACAACAATCTATAAATAGTAACGTTTTCTGCAATGTTGGGAAGCATAAGCAGCAACGGCAGCGAATAGAAACGGGGTTTGGTTTCATTCAGCTGAATTTATTTCTGTGTAAAAAGATCGTGGCAGAAATGGAACATATTTTCTCTCCCTATCTGTTTGTTTGTTTCTTTCCCTCTCCCTCACTCACTGTTTTTGTGCTTCTCCGGGGACTGATTGGATACACAGTGAAACTCAGCCCCATCTCACCCCAACTCTTTGGACCGATAGTTCCTGGTGATGGACGGTCCTGAATCAGTGGAAGAATCGACAAACTTCCATCCGTGGCTCTGTAAGAAGTTCCATTCCTGGTTGTGAGGTGGCTCTGAGATAAAGAGAGCGAGAGAGAACGAGATGACTGCAGTCTGACTCTTCCTCTGAAAACCAGTTAGTGCGCATTTGTAAAAAGTGGGTGTGTCTGAGACCAGGAGAGAAGCAGATCATGGGACTGTGATTGATTTTATTGAGCCGAACCTTGAAAAGTGAAGGAGACTTCTAACCAATCAGTGCCTGTCTGAGAACTGGCAAGGAATTGCGGCTGACATTGAAACGGTTCGCAGTGAATTGTTACAGCAAATCGAATCTTTATGAGGTGTTGGTATATTGTTTTCAGAGACACTGTCATAGTTTCTTAAAATATGATTTGTGCTTGATTTTGTTTTGTTCAGTAATTTGGGGAATATATTTGGAGCGGGTGCAGTTGGTCAATAACTGGCAAGAAAGTTCCGAATTCTATTTGTGTTTTGAATGGACAGCTACAATCCACTTGTTTATTCCAGGGCACAACAATGAATGAAGTGAATCAGTGCTGCGCAGTTTCTAACGCCCCCACCTCCAGTTTATTCTTATTAAGAAACCCGTCCTCGATGGGAGATTTTTTGCTTTAAGAATGAGACCACCGCCTCCTGGGAATACAGGAGCGATTCCTCGAGGACCTGAGCTGTAAACGTGAAATTCAGTGAAAGGATTTCACACTCCGCACGGAATCTGATCACCACCTCAACCCCAACATTCAGCTTCGGTGGGCAGACAAGACAATTTTCTGCCCGTAGCCCCCCAGCACAGACTGGATAATATCCCAAACTCGTATCCCACTATTATCACATTGTTCTGCAACATCGCTCTCTTCCCAAAACTCGAGGAATCTCACCCCAAATCCTCAAACCTTTTATTCTGTATTCAAACAACATTTTGTCCCCTGATTAAGTTCATCCTGGGAAGAGAGGTTCGGTATTCCGAGTACCTCTGCAGATATCCGGTTGTTGTTCAATGACCAAAAGAGGCCTAAAACCTGAAAGAAAGCCCCTCTCACAGCCCTGTGAACAGGTCTCCATTAGACGGTGTAGTCAATACCTGCAGCGTAGGTGACAATGGAGAGAAGTGTGAGGAATTCAGTGCCAACATTCGGTGCAAAAAGAGGTTTCAAAACAAATTATTATTTTAAATACTGAACAGATCTTGTGGGAGCAGGACGCAAGTCAAAGTGAAAAATCCAGTTGATTTCTCGTCGAAAGTTTTAACCATTGGACTGAATTCAGTCCTTTTGTTGATATGTCTGTAAATTATCCACTGGAAAATGAAGAACCAATTAAACCTGCAATTCTGGAACAAATACCGATTTTACGCTGTTATATTATTGGGGAGAATTAAAGAACAAAGAGATCGAGGGTGACAGGTTCGGAGCTCCTTGAAGATGGAGTCTCAGGGGGACAGGGTGGTGAAGAACCCATTCAGTATGCTAGGTTTTATTGGTCAGAATATTGAGTAAAGGAATTGGGACGTCTTGTTGAAGTTGTACACGACATTGGTAAGAGCGCACATGGAATAATATGTTGAATTCTCGTCACCCTATTATAAGAAGTATATTGCTAAATTAGAAAGAGTGCAGAAGAGATTTATACCAGGACTTGATATTCTGAGTTATAAGGAGAGGCTGGATAGGCTTGGACTTTTGCCCTGGAGTGTAGGAGGCATAGAGGGGACCTGATAGAGGTCTATAAAATAACGAGGAGCATAGATCAGGCAGAGAGTCAACCAGATGTTCCCAGATGCAAAGGCCGAAAACTAGAGGACATTGGTTTAAGGTGAGAGGGGAGAGATGCTAAAGAGACCAGAGGGGATTTTTTTTCACACATTGGGTGGTGAGCTTCTGGAACGGGCAGCCAGAGGCAGTGGTAGAGGCGGTATAATGTTTTCCTTTCAAAGACAGTTAGCTATTTATCTGGGCAGGGTGGATACAGAGGGATACAGATCAAATGTGGGCAAGTGGGACTAGCTTAGTGATATAAATAGGGCGGCATGGACCAATTGGGCCGAAGGGCGTGTTTCCTGCTGTAATAATCGATGACTCTGACTCTATGGAGGAAGTGGCCAATCACACAGATCAGGTCAAACGCAGTAACACTCTGCTGGGATTGATCTCAGCTACAGAGTGTGAGGATGTTCAGCTGAACAAAACGGAATGCCTGAAATATTTGACGGATCTGTGGTTTCTGTGACAAGAAATAGTTAACATTTCAGATCCTGATCTTTCATTGCAATGACCTGTTCCTCTCTCCACAGAAGCTGCCGGATCAGCTGAATATTTGCAGCATTATCTGTCTTTGTTTCAGATTTGCAGCATCGGCAGTATTTTGCTTTTGGGCCAGAGGACAATGAGTTGACTTACCTGCCCTCAGGGTTATTACACGTCTCTCTGGCTGTGATTATCGCTGATTATCCATCTTTGGGATCTTTATTAATTAATCTTTATTAAATTTGTGGAGGGTTTCTGAAATCCTGTCAGGGACCTGGTTTTAAAATACACGGAGCCCTTACTCAATCTAAATGTCGGGCAGAACCGTCTCGAGGTGCTCAGCGACCAGCCCAGTCTCTTTGTTCCTCTGAATACAACAGGAAAGAAACAGGGACAGCGGCAAACACATGTTGCATTTTATTCAGAGGGGCTGGTTTAGCTCACCAAGCTAATTCGCTGGCTTTTAAAGCAGACCAAGCAGGCCAGCAGCACGGTTCGATTCCCGTACCAGCCTCCCCGGACAGGCGCCGGAATGTGGCGACTAGGGGCTTTTCACAGTAACTTCATTGAAGCCTCCTCGTGACAATAAGCGATTTTCATTTCATTTCATTCATAAAGTCATCGAAACATACAGCACAGAAATGGCCCATCTGCCCATCGGATCTGTGCCGGTCAAAAACAACAACCGAACCATTCTCATCCCATTCCCCAGCACTTGGTACATAGCCTCGTGTACCCTGGGATCGCAAGTGCCCATCTAAATATGTCTTAGATATTATGAGGGTCTCTGCTCCACCACCCTTTCAGGCAGCGAGTTCCAAACTCCCGCCTCCCTCGAGGTAAAGAGGTTTTCCAATAAAAGGTTTGACAAGAAACGCCTCTGCAGTCAGGAGCTGAAAAGGGAGAGATGACCCCTCTGTCATCTTGTACTCTGTGCCGCTATTAATAACGTAATGACACGGTTTGACTTATAAACGACTCTTACAACCTGCCGTGTCACCTTCAATGATTTGTACACATGTCCATCCATTTCTCGCTGTTCCTGCACTCTTTTTTGTAAATAGACACTTTATTTTATATTGTCTACTTCTGTTCTTCGTACAAAAATAAATCACTTCATTCCTTGTCTGCTACATGTCCTCCCATTGCACCAACCTGTCTGTGTCCTTTCGGAGTTCTACTGGAATTTCTGTAGCGCTTTTCACAACCACAGGGCGGCCCAAAACATTTCCAGACAATGAAGTACATTTGAAATGTGGTCACTGTGCGAATTACTGAACTTTTGAACAGCCTGTTGGACAACTACAGAAATCCCCATGTGGGGATGGAGTGCGGCAGCCGTTGTGACTCTGTGGCGCAAAGGGTAGCGCGTTGGACTTCTCGTCGCTCACGTGATCAGGCATTCAACGGTTGTGTGTTTTAATCCCACCAGAGTCGATTTTTAGGCAAGGTTTGAAGAAATCAGTAGCAGGTTTATCAATGTTCCCAGACAAGTGAAACTGCCGCCCCTAACTTCCTTCCAAAAGGTGGCTCCAGTCACTCTCCGCTTTCCCATCAGAGCAAGGTCACAGAAGAACACTCTTCACATTCTCAGAACAACCATTCAGGACACAAATAAAATCTTTGAAAGCTGCTGACGAGAGTCAGTCTGTTCCTTCCTCAGACAGATTGCAACCTGGGCATATACATCAGCGGACACTGCTCAGGCAACTTTCCAGAGTATTTCTGACAGGCAGCTCCAAACAAGGATGATGTGAATCTGCACCACAGAATCCTAACACCACCACGTTTGTCACAGCCGTAATGAAAAGATCATCTTGCAGCTTCAAATCAGGCAAAGGAGGATTGTCACAGGCGCTCTGTCAGACTGTATGTTCCTTCAGACAGGTTTCCGACTGGACACATGGAATGAGCGGCTGTGTGAACATTAGTTGTTCAGGGGGAGATTTCTCTCTTACCATACAGGAGTTCCGGTTCCATTCCCAGACATTACCCTTTGTCTTTCCGTCCAAAGATGTGCAGGTTAGGTGGATTGGCCATTATAAATTGCCCATAGCCACCAATTAACCCTTAGTGTTGGGTGGGGTTACTGGGTTATGGGGATAGGGTGGCGGTGTTGACGTTGGGTAGGGTGCTCTTTCCAAGAGCCGGTCCAGACTCGATGGGCTGAATGGCCTACTTCTGCACTGTAAATTATATGATAATCTATGATAATCCATCCTTGTCCTCTTGCTGATTTGCACTTTTCATTGTTCCATCAATGGCTGCCGCGTCTTCAGCTGTCTGAGCCTTGAGCTCTACAATTCATTCCAGAAAAATCTCCAGATGTCTCTCCGCTGCCCAAGTACAAAATGAATGAATGAAATTAGAAGCAAAAACAAACAAACGGACGGGCAGGAAACACACCAAACAAAATGCAGAGCGGTTTTCTAATCTAAAATTACTGAACTCGATGTTGAGGACGGAATTCTGTCGGTGGCGACATAAAAGTTGAGATGTTCTTATTCGATTTCCGTTAATCTCCATTGGAACATAGATGGCCAAGGACAGAAAGGTCAGAGTGGGTGAGGTGGACAATTGAAATGACAAGTGGCAGGAAGCTCAGAGTCAGGATTGTGGATTGAACAGAGATTTCACAAAGCGGTCACAGTCTGCAAAATAAACCAATTCACCACTGGTGTTTGCAACGGTAGGCTTAAGTGTAACTCCATACATCTTTCCTCACTGCCTCTGCATCTACTGTTTATCCCATTCTCAGACTGTATTCTACATGCACATATCAGTTTATTTCATTCTACCCGGTGCAATTCTCATGTTCCTTCTTTAAATCTCGTCAAATCTATATTCCAGAAAGGATGCGGGCAAATGATAGAAAAATATAAACTATTCGTCTTCCTCCGGCAGAAGAAGGCACTCCGATGGCATCTTCAACATAACTGTTGCTGGTATTGGATTATATCAAGCTCTAAATAAAACAATATTTATGATTCCTATTGCGATGTTTGCAATTGAATTTTGTGCGTATCAGCGTGATAGTGCTGAATAATTGTGTGTTTGTCTCTGTCATGTCGCAATCTATTTGCATTGATCTCCTTTGTGTATAAATGTATTTTGACGTGCTTGAAAAACAGAAGGAAAGGCTGAGTAAAACCCTGCCCGATTAAATACGATTCAATGTTAATGCCGAGTCAGATAACGATCAGAATGCTGACACACTTTCATGTGCAGCACCAGAACTCAAAATTGCGGCAGTGTATTTTTGAGGATTGCTTTCCCAGCAGTAAGTGTCATTTTGCATAAGCCAGCATGTGTAGTCATGGCCGAGTGGTTAAGGCGATGGACTAGAAATCCATTGGGGTTTCCCCGCGCAAGTTCGAATCCTGCTGACTACGTGTCTTTCCTTTCTTGTACAAATTCACGGAAGTTTCTTTGTTTGAGTTGTGCCTGACACGAAGTGCTGTTGAAAAAAATGTTCATGGAAAACTGTCTGACAGCAATGCCTCCCTCCGGTTCTTCACGGCCGCTGATCCCGCCGACAAATGAGCAAAATGCCTGGATGTCACCTTATTGGTGAAATCGGAAACAAATGGATGAATAGAATAGGAAGCCAGCCGGCAGGGGGACCTCAGTATTGCACCTGATTCCTCGCACAGTCCAACCATCTGCAGGTTAGATGGTTTGGCCATGTTTATTCTCCCCTTAAATTCCAAGCATTAGCTACTAGAGATATGGGGTCGGGCATGGATAGGGCCCAGATATGGTGCTCCTTCGGAGGGTCAATGCAGACTTGATGGACTGAATGCCCTCATTCTTCACGGTAGGGAATCTATGTTTCCGTTAATTCCAGCAGCGCATTGGAGGAATTTGTCCAGACATTGAGCTGGAGGAATGAATGTCTCCTTTGATATGACAGCCATATGATGAGAACTAGAAACTAGTTATCGGATATTTCGACTGACGGTGAATGACTCCGTATCGAGTATCTCCAATCGCCTTGCTCCTCCACGGTCCATCGTTTCCCACCTTCTGCAAAATGCACCAATTTACCACTGGTGTTTGCAACGTAAGGCTTTTGCGTAACTCCGTCCATCTTTCCTGACTACCTCTGCATCTACTGTTTATCGCATTCTCAGACTGAATTCTACATGCATATATCAGTTTATTTCATTCTACACATTGCAATTCTCATGTTCTTTCTTTATAGCTCGTCAAATCTATATTGCAGAAAGGATGCGGGCAAATGATAGAACAACATAAACTCTTTGTGTTCCTTCCGCAGAAGAAGGCACTCCGATGGCATCTTCAGTATAACTGTTGCAGGTATTGGATTATATCGTGCTCTAAATAAAACAACACTTATGATTCCTATTGCGATGTTTGCAATTGGATTTTGTGTGTATTTGCGTGATGGTGCTGAATATTAAAGTGTGTCAGCATTCTGATGTTTATCTGACTCGGCAGTAACATTGAATCGTATTTAATCGGGAAGGGTTTATCTCTGCCATCTCGCAATCTATTTGCATTGATCTCCTTTGTGTATAAATGTATTTTGACGTGATTAAAAACAGAAGGATAGACTGAGTAAAACTCTGCCCGATTGAATACTATTCAATGTTAATGCCGAGTCAGATAAACATCAGAATGCTGACACACTTTAATATGCAGCACCAGAACTCAAAATTGCGGCAGTACATTTTTGAGGATTATTTTATCAGCAGTAAGTGTCATTTTACAGCGGGTGGTACATGTAGTCATGGCCGAGTGGTTAAGGCGATGGACTAGAAATCCATTGGGGTTTCCCCGCGCAGGTTCGAACCCCGCTGACTACGCATCGCTCTTTTCTCGTCCAAATTCCCGCAAGTTTTTTTGTTCTGCGTTGTGCCTGACACGAAGTGCTGTGAAACCTGTTGAAAAAAATGTTCATGGAAAAATGTCTGACAACAATGCCTCCCTCCGGTTCTTCACGGCCGCTGATCCCGCCGACAAATGAGCAAAGTACCTGGATGTCACCTTATTGATGAAATCGGAAACTAATGGATGAATAGAATAGGAAGCCAGCCGGCAGTGCGACCCCGGTATTGCACCCGATTCTCCGCACGTGTTGGCATCGCTGAAATGCTCCGCAGATCGCGGACAGAGAATAAAACTTGAATAGCTGCTGAATTAGTAAATAGATAATAATACTTTTTCTTGATGTCACAAGTAGGATAACATTAACACTGTAACAAAGTTAGTGGGAATAATCCGAGTCGCCACACTCCGGCGCCTGTTCGGGTTCAATGAGGGAAATTTCTGAATGTCCAATTCACTTAATAGCACGTCTTTCGTGGCTTGTGGGAGGGAACCTGAGTACCCGGCGGAAACCCACGCAGAAACGGGGAGAACGTGCAGACCCCTCACAGTGACCCAGTGGGAAATGAAATCCGGGACCCTGGCGTTGTGAAGCAACAGTGCTAACCACTGAGCTGTTGTGCCGCCCATTGTTGTTTCTCACAAGTCCTTGGTCGCCAGTCTTTAAGAAATTAGCTGATCTACATGTTGTCAGGAGTGGGCTGTACGGCACAGGGACTTCACCGCATGACCCACTTGTGTCTGACCACCACATTGCGTACAGTTGGGTGCATTTCGGGAAGGAGTGGCGTATTTACTGTGGTGTCTCTGACAAGTCAATAAAGTTACATGTTGTCACGTTACTAACCTTAGCTGTTTCCGATGGCAGCCAGAAGTTTGGATTGTTTGTTTTTCAAATGGAGGCGGAGAAAGTTTGACCCAAGAAGTAATTTTTTAAAAACAAGAAAATATTTGCCTTCCGGTGAAGAAGATAAAACTCAGCAGACACGTGTTTAACTTGACAAACCAAAGAACAGATGAAAAATACAATCATGTTTGGCAATCTCGAAAATCTTAGCGAGAAATGTATATGTGAAACCATTCCCAATGAGTTAGTCAGGGATTGAATAGTCTGCTGGGGCCACAGCCATTTGCTCCACAGGCCGCTGTCACGAGAGAAAGATTTAAAACGATTTAAAGAATAACATCTGCATGTGAAATCACAATCAAAAAGCAACAATGATGTCAAGCGGTGACATAAGCTTTCATCCCCGTGAACAAACAAACAGGTAATTCAGCTCATTCCTGAGGAGAAAGGAATTCCCTCCCCAGGATTTTATTGAACGATTGAGACAAAGCATTTTGTTCTAGTTGGAAGCATCAATACTTTATCCGGATCAAACATATATTGTGGATTCGTTCGGAGGCAAACAAAGTATCAAGAGGAAAGAGAATTATCGAACTAAATAACAAGGAAATGCATTCTGAGAAAAGCCGTGCAATGTTTGGAAGGAAAGGCGGAATATTGAGCTGACGAGGGAAAACTTCAGCAAGATCCATTGGATTTCGGTAAGAAGCAACCGCGGCAAGACTCGAATTTGCAACCCACTGATATCATCGAAGTCAGGCGCCTTATCCAACGGCGGCACGGCTTTTTCAGTTTTCATGATCCGCTGTCACCCAGATCCCAGAAAATAGAAGAGAGAACTCCAGCTGCCGAACGTGGCCATTTTCCATGAAGATAATATTCTTCACACCGTGAGCCGTGAAGATTTTTGGAGCATCAACCACAAATGTGGCTGCTCACGGACATGTGTTACCATCCTCTGCACGAGAACAAGTCAAAATTAAAACTGTATCAACTGTTATAAGGATCAATGAGTAAACGCTGAGAACTCCGAGCATCATCAGTTCATCCACCAGAAAGACTCACAGATTGATTTGGTGCAAGATGTTTCTCATGTAAACCTCAAGTCACGAAAATTCACCTGAACAGCACATTGTGTTTGTGTGTCATTCCCTCATTATCAGTCTGTATGTGAGTGTGGATTAAACCCGTATATGCCCTCACAGACACTGTGATCCTCTTCTTGCGAATTCCAGAGAAACACTTAAATAACCTGAGACCCTGGTGGGCGGGTGAAGGGGCTGGTTTGAAGAAACTGCCGCAATATGTGAGTCAGAAAGTGAACAGTGGAGTTGTCTCTGAAAAGCTCACAGGAAAGCTGTGAAAAGGTGACAGAAAAGCTGTGCCTGGAGCTGTGCCCAGCAGCCAAGTAATGTGTTACATGCCTGGATATTACTTTGGTGCTCAAATCAGAGGCTAATGGATCAATAGAATGGGAAGCGATCCGGCAGTGGGGCCTCGGTACTGCAACGGATTCCTCCCACAGTCCAACCATCTGCAGGTTAGGTGAATGGGCCATGTTTAATTGCCTCTTATTTTCCAAACATTAGTGAGAGTTATGGGGTCGGCCATGCATAGGACAAGTGTGGTGCTCCTTCGGAGGTTCGGTGCAGACTTGATGGATTGAATGCCCTCATTCTGCCCGGTAGTGAATCTATGTTACCATTAATTTCCGCAGCACATTCGAAAGATTACCCCCGATATTGAGCTGGAGGAGTGGATGTCTCCTCTGATATGACAGCCTCGAATTGGAGAGCTATAAACTAGTTATCGGATATTTCCACTGATAGTGAATGACTCCGTCCCAAGTGTCTCCAATCCCCTTGCTCCTCCACGGGCTGTGCGCACATCTTTACTGACTGCCTCTGCATCCACTCTGCATTGTATTCCCAGCCTGTATTCTGCATGCACATATCAATTTATTTCGTTCTATCCGATGGAATTCACATTTTTTTTTTCATATCTCCACAAATCTAAATTGCAGAATGGATGCGACAAATGATAGAAAAATGCAAACTCTTCACGATAATCTCGGAGAAGAACGCACATTTTCAACGTAGTTGTTGCAGGTATTGGATTACATCATGCTCGAAATATAACAATATTCAGTAGAATTCTTTACTGCAGCGGGCTGTTCAGGCTGTGTTGTTAAGTACGTTCAACGCTGCGAAAGACTGATTTTTAGTCAGTAAGGGAATCAAGGGTTAGGATGATAAGGGAGAAAAGTGGAGTTGAGGTTTTCTCACTAGGTCAGTCGTTCTTATTGGCAGCACGTTGGTTAGCACTATCGCTTCGCAGGTACAGGGTCCTAGATTCGATTCCCGGCTTGCGTCACCGCCTGCACCTTGTCCTCGTGACTTCGTGGGTTTAGTCCCACAGTCCGAAGACGTGCAGGTTGGGTGGGGTTGCAGGGTAATGGGGATACAGCAGCGGTGTGGGCTTTCCAAGGGACGGTGCAGACTCGAAGGGCCGGATGTCCTCATTATGCAATGTAAATTCTAGTCTGTGTCATTGAATGGCGGAGAAAACACGTTGGGCTGAACTCCTCCTGCTCTTTTGTCTTCTGGCCTTATACAATAAGACGTCATACAACACCAGGTTAAAATCCAACATGTTTGTTTCAAACACTAACTTTCGGAGCACTGCTCCTTCCTCAGGTGAATGAAGAGGTATGTTCCAGAAACATATATATAGACAAATTCAAAGATGTCAGACAATGCTTAGAATGCGAGCATTAGCAGGTGATTAAATCTTTACAGATCCAGAGATGGGTGTAACCCCAGGTTAAAGAGGTGTGAATTGTCTCAAGCTAGGACAGTTGGTAGGATGTTGCAAGCCCAGGCCTGATGGTGGGGGATGAATGTAATGCGACTTGAATCCCAGGCCCCGGGTGAGGCATCACTCATGTGTGCGGAACTTGGCTATAAGTTTCTGCTCGGCGATTCTGCGTTGTCGCGCGTCCTGAAGGCCGCTTTGGATAATACTCACTCGGAGATCAGACGCTGAATGCCCCTGACTGCTGAAGTTCCCAGACTGGAAGGGAACATTCCTGCCTTGTGATTGTCGCGCGATATCCGTTCATTCATTGTTGGAGCATCTGCATGGTCTCGCCAATGTACCATGCTTTGGGGAGTGTCTGGCATCACCTTCATAGAACGAAGTTCGGGGCGGCAGTTTCACCTCTCTGGGAACATTGATCAACCTGTTACTGATTTCTTCAAACGTTGCCTCAAGTCCGACGCCGAATACAGTCAACCACGAGCAGAGTGGCGCAGCGGAAGCGTTCTGGGCGCTGAACCCAGTAGCACCCTCTGCTATTTATATTAACACCCACACCAAAAGCAAACAAACCGCTATCACCCAGCAGCACATCTGCCTTTTTCATTATTAGTATCAAAGTTTTTCTTTCAGTCTCATCCGCCCTTTGATACCTGTTCTTCAGCTCCCCACAGGACAGTCGAGGTGACTAAGTTGGCTTGTCCCGGAACACGCTTCTGCCGCTTCTACTGGATGAATGTTCTCCTGTTTGGACACTGGAGGGGTTCTTCGGCTACTTGTATGTGAAAGCAACAACGGAACCAAATTTGGAGAGAGATTCTAGTCGCCAGAATGCAAATCTCCAATTGGAACCTTAACGGAGCTCATATCTTAGACTCTCAATTTCTTCGTGTGAGGAACAGGTAGAGCGGGAATTCGGTCCTTGTTGATTGGAGCAAACTGATGCAGCAATGAGAAGCTCCTTAACCTCCAGCGGCTTGGACAAGGATGGCACTCAGATACACGACTGTGGCTGGGGTTCAAAAGTAGGAAAAGCGTATCTTGTTTGAAATGAAATGAAGATGAATATAGAATTTAATTCGATTTGTGCACGGATAATAACTTCAACTGCGACGCATCAGGATAGCCGAGCGGTCTAAGGCGCTGCGTTCAGGTCGTAGTCTCATCTGGAGACGTGTGTTCAATCCCACTCCTGATATTAACCTTTGCTCCACGAGGTTAAATTTCTCCAGCAAGATTTTCAACCTGAGGAAGATCCAATATCTCCCTTTCAATAGCAAAGCGTTGGTCTCAGGACATGAGATTCCTGCTTAAATACGCACATCAAGACCCCACAGACAAAGGCCCAGTTAATGACTCGGTGATCTGCTTCAGTGACTCTGGGGCAGCACGGTAGCATTGTGGACAGCACAAATGCTTCACAGCTCGAGGGTTCTAGGTTCGATACCGGCTTCGGTCGCTGTTTGTACAGAGTCTGCACACCCTTTCAGTGTGTTCGTGGGTTTGCTCCGGTTTTCTCCCACAACCCAAAAATGTGCAGGTTAGTTGGATTGGCCATGATAAATTGCCCTTAGTGTCCAAAATTGCTCTTCGTGTTGGGTGGGGTTGCTGGGTTATGGGGATATTGTCGCGTATACCGAGGTACAGTGAAAAGTATTTTTCAGCAAGCAGCTCAACAGATAGGGAAGAAATAGAATTACACAAAATTCAAGAAAATACATAATAGGGGAATACGAGATATACAATGTAACTACATAAGCAGTGGCATCGGATGACGTGTGTAGGGTGCAGTGTAAATGAGGTCAGTCAATAAGAGGGTCATTTAGGAGTCTGTTGACTGTGGGGAAGAACCTGTTTTTGACTCTGATTGTGCGTGTTCTCAGAGTTCTGTATCTCCTGCCCGATGGAATAAGTTGGAAAAGTAAGTTAGCCGGGTGGGAGGGATCCTTGATTATGCTGCCCGCTTTCGCCCGGCAGTGTAGCGTCCATGGATGGGAGGCAGGTTTGTGTGATGGACTGGGCGGTATTCACGACTCTCTGAAGTTCCTTGCGGTCCTGGGCCAAGCAGTTGCCATACCAGGCTGTGATGCAGCCCAATAGGATGCTTTCTACAGTGCATCTGTAAAAGTTGGTAAGGGTTAATGTGGACATGCCGAATTTCCTTAGTTTCCTGAGGAAGTATAGGTGCTGTTGTGCTTTCTTGGTGATAGCGTCGATGTGAGTGGACCAGGACAGATTTTTGGTGATGTGCACCCCTAGGAATTTGAAACTGCTAACCATCTCCACCTCGGCCCCGTTGATGCTGACAGGGGTGCGTACAGTACTTTGCTTCCTGAAGTCGATGAAAAGCTCTTTAGTTTTGCTGGCATTGAGGGAGAGATTGTTGTCGTTACACCACTCCACTAGGTTATCTATCTCCCTCCTCTATTCTGACTCGTCGTTATTCGAGATCCGGCCCACTATGGTCGTATCGTCAGAAAACTTGTAGATGGAGTTGGAACAACGTTTTGCCACGCAGTCGTGTGTGTACATGGAGTAGAGTAGGAGGATAAGTACGCGGCCATGCGGGGTACCGGTATTGAGGACTTGTTGTAAATAGTCTGGCTGGTTGGAATGTTCACATCCGTCCGAGAGTGGAAGTTGGGAACTTGGTTTCTGTTTTGATTTGTTGCTCGACATAGCTATATTTCCTTATTGGCCCCCTGTGAGATATTCCTGGATATCTTTATGTATCCATATTGCCCCTCTGTGGGGTACTACTGGAAAAGGTTTCTAGTCCAGCTGTGGCAAAGGGTCACCTGGACGCGAAACCTTAGCGCTTTTCTCTCCCTACAGATGCTGTCACACCTGCTGAGACTTTATAGCATTTTCTCTGTGGTTCTCTATTTGTGATCTTTAAAATGTTTTGATGTGTCATGTTGTCTCCTTCATTCCAGGGACTAATGTTGGGATGAGACTGCAGGCATGATTCTGATAGGTATTTGCTGCAATGCAAAGCGTTATGTTTGCTTTTGGTGTGAGGGAGAATGTAAATAGCAGAGAATTGCCTCGATTCGTCGACCTCGGTGTAACGGCCCAGCACGCTTCCGCTGCGGCACTCTGCTCCTGAAACCAGGAGCTACAACATTACTGCCCTGCGGTAGCCAGACAACTATTCACTTCCACATTTTTTCTTTCAACAAGAACACACGTTTGAGCACATTGATTCTGGTGAGCACAGTTCAGATATTTTACTTTCGTGCTCAATGGTTGTTCTGTGAATGTGATGTGATTTCTTCTGTGACGTTGTTCTGATGGGAAAGTGGGGAGTGACTAGAATCACCTTCATAGAAGGAAGTTCGGGGCGGCAGTTTCACCTCTCTGGGAACATTAATCAACCTGTTACTGATTTCTTCAACGTTGCCTCAAGTCCGTCCCCGGAAAGTGAACCACGAGCAGAGTGGCGCAGCGGAAGCGTGCTGGGCCCATTACCCAGAACCATCCTCTGCTATTTATTTTCTCACTCACACCGAAAGCAATCACCCAGCAGCACATCTGCCTTTTTCCTTATTAGCATCAGTTTTGCTTTCAGTCTGATCCGCCCTTTGACACCTGTTTCTTCAGCTAGCCACAGTACAGTCGAGGTGACTCAGTTCACTTCTCCCAGGATGCTCTGCCGCCACTTGTACTGGATCAAATGAAATGCAAATCGCTTAGTGTCACGAGTAGGCTTCAATGAAGTTACTGTGAAAAGCCCCTAGTCGCCACCTTCCGGCGCCTGTCCGGGGAGGCTGGTACGGGAATCGAACCGTGCTGCTGGCCTGCTTGGTTGGCTTTTAAAGCCAGCAATTTAGCCCAGTGTGCTAAACCAGCCCACTTCACCCAGTTTGGACACTCGAGGGTTTCTTCGGCTGCTTGTCTGTGAAAGCAGCAAGGAAGCATCTGTGGAGAGAGATTCCAGTCGCCAGGTTGCAACTCTCCAATTGGATACCGCATGTTGCTCAGATTTTAGACTCTCAATACCTTCTTATGAGGATCAGGTCGGGCGGCAATTGGTCCTTGTTGATTGGAGCAAACTAATCAACGCAGCAATAAAAAGCTCCTTAAGTCCCTGCGGCTTGGAGAAGGATGGCACTCAGATACATGACTTTGGCTGTGGTTCAAAAATAGTAAAAGCACATCTAGTTTCAAATCAAATGATGATAAAGACAGAATTTAAATTGATTATTGCGCGGAGCGCACATTTCGCAGCAACGTGTCAGGATGGCTGAGCGACCTAAGGCGCTGCGTTGGGGTTGCAG
The DNA here is from genome assembly GCF_902713615.1 of Scyliorhinus canicula. Lineage (NCBI taxonomy): Eukaryota > Metazoa > Chordata > Chondrichthyes > Carcharhiniformes > Scyliorhinidae > Scyliorhinus > Scyliorhinus canicula. The sequence continues at coordinate 9,499,546 of NC_052176.1, read as the reverse complement.
ACGTTTCTGGAATCGTGGGTTCGAATAACACTCCAAACATTGAATTTTCCTCCACGAGAATACATTTCTCCAGCAAAATGTTCAACCCCAGGAAGATCCAATACCACCCATTCAACGGGGAAGCGGTGGCTTCAGGACATGTGATTCCTGCTAAAATTCACACAGCAAAACCCACAGGCAACTGCCTAGTTAATGAGTGCGTAATCTGCACAGTGACTCTGGCTGAGGAATAAATATTGATTCCTGGACTCTGGGGAAAAATCGTCTTTTCTTGTTGGAGAAAGTGTGGTTGGTTGGATTGTTCACATTCGTACATGAGGGGAAAATGAGAACTCGATTTCTATTGTGATGTATTACTTGGTAATGCGTTATTTCCGTATTGGCCACCTGTGAGGTGTTACTGGAAAACGTTGTATATGTATTTTGTCCGTCTGCGGGGTCCTACTGGAACGAGCTTCGAGTCCAGTTTTGACAACGGGTCACCTGGACTCGAAACCTAGCTCTTTTCTCTCCACACAGTTGCTGCCGGACATGCTGAGATTTTACATCATGTTCTCTGTGGTTCCCTGTTTGTGAACTTTACAATGTTGTAATATGTCACGCTGTCTCCTACTTTCCTGGTACAAATGTCGGGATGAGACTGCAAGCAAGACTCTGATAGGTATTTGCTGCAAAGCAAACAGGAACGTGCGTTATGTTTTCTTTTTCTGTGAGTGAGAATATAAATACAGAGAATGGCCTCGATTCCTCGACCTCTGAGTTATGGCCCAGCGCGTTTCCGCTGCGGCTCCTCAAACCAGGAGCTGCGACATTGCTGCCCTGCGGTAGCCAGACAACTATTCACTGCCTCATTTTTTCTTTAAACCAGAACGTTTCAGCAGACTGACTCTGGTCAGCAAAGTTCAGATATTTTACTTTCGTGCTGAATGGTCGTTCTGTGAAGGTGATGTGTTTTCTTCTGTGACGTTGTTCTGATGGGAAAGTGATGGGTGACGGGAGGCACCCTTTCTGGAAGGAGGTTCCGGGCGGCAGTTTCCCTAATCTGAGAACATTGATCAACCTTTTTCTGATTTCGTCTAACATTATTCAAACTCTGATGGGACTCGAACCCACAACCTTTGAATGCCTCTTTACGACAGCGACTAGAAGTCCAACGCGCTATCCGTTGCGCCACAGAGCCACACTTGCAGTGAGCGCCCATCCCCACATTGGAATTTCCGATGTTGTCGAACAGGCAGTTCGAAAGTTCAGCAATTTGCACAGTTCAAAGAGTACATTTCAAGAGTACTTTATTGTCTGTGAAATGTTTTGGGCCGTCCAGTGGTTGTGAAAAGAGTTCCAGAAATTCGAGTCGAGCTCTGAAAGGACATAGACTTGTTGGTGCAATGGAAGGACATGTGGCAGACAAGAAATGAAGTGATTCATTTCTGTAGGAAGAACACAAGTAGGCAATATAAAGTAAAGGACATAATTCCAAAAGTCTGTGCAGGAACCGCGGGAAATGGATGGACATGTGTATGAATCATTGAAGCAGGCAGGACAGGTTGTAAGAGCTGTTAATAAAGCAGACGGTATCCTCGGCATTATTAATAGGGACACCGAGGACAAGATGACCGAGGGGTCATCTCTCCCTTTTCAGATTCTGATTGCAGAGTTATTTGTTGTGAAATATTTTATTGTGAAAACCTGCTTTCCCGCTGCCTGAAAGGGTGGTGGGGCTGAGAGCCTCATAATATTTAAGAAATATTTAGATGTGCACTTGCCATCCCAGGGCACACAATGCTATGGGCCAAGTGCTGGAAAATGGGAAGAGAATGGTTAGGTGGTTGTTTTTGAACAGTATAGACGTGACGGGCCGAAGGGCTATTTCTGTGCTGTATGGTTCTATGACTCAATGAATGAAATGCAATGTGTGTTTTCAGCTGCTTCTCTTGATATTCTGTTGTATTCACAGGAACGAACAAACTGTGCTGGCCATTCAGCGCCTCCTGACTGTTCCGCTCTTCATTTACATTGAGTCAGGGCTCAAGTGCATCATAACTCCAGCTCCCTCAAACGATTTCAGTAACAATCAGACCAGAGCTGGTTTAAAATAAATTAAATATTCAAAACTATATTGTTGACTCTCAGTTTCACTGGCTTGTTGGGCGCCGAGTTCCTAATTTCCGTTCCCTTTTGTGTGAAGAAAAGTCTCTTTACCACATTCAACTCTCATGTCCTGCTTTTCTCATTGTTCTGTAGTGAAGTCCACACTGCAGAAAAACAACCTTCCCTCTGATCCTGTCTCTCGGGCTTTGTGTTGAGGGACTGGGTTAGCACAGTGGTCGAAACAGCTGGTTTGTAATGTGGAACCACGCAAGCAGCGCGAGTTCAATTTCCATACCGGCGTCCCCGAACAGGCGCCGGAATGTGGCGACTTCACAGTAACTTCAATGAAGTCTACTTGTGACAATAAGCGGTTATTATTCGTCCTATTTGTCCCATGATGATGATCTGACTCTGTCTCTGCAATTGGTTTTGTTGCTGGTCACAGGCAGCAGGCGGCAGCAGCGAGTGTGACCTGCTCACTGACAGGAATGCTGCTTCTGAATGCAGTAAATGGAACCAGCTCACGATAAATCGTTCAATGTTTCCCGGAGGAGTTTCACTGAGTGATGTGTGTGATTCCCTCATTGAGGAGCCTGTCCAAATTCGGCAAAAGACGGAGATTTAAAAGGTTTACAAGGAAATCATGTCAATCCATCTGAATGTCTCGCGCTCACTCCCAAATAGCGGCAAAGTCGGAGATTCATAAAAAACCCAGAGATGGATAATCAGCGATAATCACATCAAGAGAGAGGTGCAATAACCCTCAGAGCAGGAAAGGCAACTCATTGTCCTTTTGCCCAAAAGCAAAATACTGCGGATGCTGCAAACCCGAAATAAAGATAGAAAATGCTGGAATTATTCAGCTGTTCCGGCAGCTTCTGTGGAGAGATGAACAGGTCGTTTCAGTGAAAGGGCAGGAACTCAATGGTTAACTATTTCTCTTTTCACAGATACTGCAGTTCCGTACAGTATTTCCAGCATTCCGCTGTGATTCGCTGAACATCCCCACACTCTGTAGTTCAGTCCGTTAAAGTGTCTGTTCCCTAAAGAAAAATATGGATTGAAATCTCAGCCGAGCCTTATTCCCTTTGACCATCTGTGAAAATGAGAACACCCTCCATAAAGGGGGATGTCTGTCTTTTGCAAATTCGCCTTCCCTTTCCTGTGGAATATCTACAGGGATTTTAATACAATGACTGATGTCAGCTGACGTTATCCAGTTGTTAAATCTTTCGACTAGAAATCGACCGGATTTTCCCCTTTGATTTGAGTCCTGCTCTCTGAGGATCTATTCAGTGTTTTTTTAAATATAAATTTTGAGTACCCAATTTATTTATCCAATTAAGGGGCAATTTAGCGTGGCCAATCCGCCTACCCTGCACATCTTTGGGTGTGGGGAGGAGACGGATACAAGCACGGGGAGAATGTGCAAACTCCACACGGACAGGGACCCAGGGCCGGGATCGAAAGTGGGACGTCTGTGCCATGAGGCGGCAGTGCTAACCACTGCGCCGCCGTGCTGCCCTGTGTTCTGTGTTTTTAATAATGTTGTATTTTGAATCCTCTGTTTATACAGAGGCGTTTGGATAATCAGAGGCTTTTGGATAGTCAGAGGCCTCTTCCCAGGGTAGAGGGGTCAATTCCGAGGGGGCATAGGTTTAAGGTGCGAGGGACAAGGTTCAGAGGAGATGTACGAGGCAAGCTTTTTGCATAGAGCGTAGTGGGTGCCTGGAACTCGCTGCCGGAGGATTGGATTGGATTGGATTAGTTTATTGTCACGTGTACCGAGTTACAGTGAAAAGTATTTTTCTGCAAGCAACTCAACAGATCATTCATTACATGGAAGAAAAGGGAATTAAATAAAATTCAAGAAAATACATAAGAATACATAATAGGGCAACACAAGATATGCAATGTAACTACATTAGCATTGGCATCGTTTGAAGCATACAGGGTGTAGTGTCAATGAGGTCAGTCAATAAGAGGGTCATTTTGGAGTCTGGTGACAGTGGGGAAGAAGCTGTTTTCGTGCGTGTTCTCAGACTTCTGAATCCCCTTACCGATGGAAGAAGTTGGAAAAGTGAGTAAGCCGGGTGTGAGGGATCCTTGATTATGCTGCCCGCTTTCCCCCGGCAGCGGGAGGTGTAGATGGAATCAATGGATGGGAGGCAGGTTCGTGTGATAGACTGGGCAGTATTCACGACTCTCTGAAGTTCCTTGCGGTCCTGGGCCGAGCAGTTGCCATACCAGGCTGAGATGCAGCCCGATAGGATGCTTTCTATAGTGCATCTGTAAAAGTTGGTAAGGGTTAATGTGGACATGCCAAATTTCCTTAGTTTCCTGAGGAAGTATAGGTGCTGTTGTATTTTCTTGGTGATAGCGTCGACGTGAGTGGACCAGGATAGATTTTTGGTGATGTGCACCCCTAGGAATTTGAAACTGCTCACCATCTCCACCTCGGCTCCGTTGATGCTGACAGGGGTGTGTATAGTAGTTTGCTTCCTGAAATCGATTACCAGCTATTTAGTTTTGCTGGCATTAAGGGAGAGATTGTTGTCGTTACACCACTCCACTAGGTTCTCTATCTCCCTCCTGTATTCGGACTCGTCGTTATTCGGGATCCGGCCCACTATGGTCGTATCGTCAGCAAACCTGTAGGTGGAGTTGGAACCAAGTTTTGCCATGCAGTCGTGTGTGTACAGGGAGTAGAGTAGGGGGCTAAGTACGCAGCCTTGCGGAGCACCGGTATTGAGGACTATTGTGGAGGAGGTGTTGGTGTTCATTCTTACTGACTTGGGTCTGTTGTTCAGAAAGTCAAGGATCCAGTTGCAGAGTGGAGAGCCAAGTCCTAGGTTTTGGAGCTTTGATATGAGCTTGGCTGGGATTATGGTGTTGAAGGCGGAGCTGTAGTCAATAAATAGGAGTCTGATGTAGGAGTCCTTGTTTTCGAGATACATGAATAGGATGGGAATAGAGAGATACGGAGCCAGGAAGTGCAGAAGATTTTAGTTTAGACGGGCAGCATGGTCGGCACAGGCTTGGAGGGCCGAAGGGCCTGTTCCTGTGCTGAACTTTTCTTTGTTTTCTTTGATCACAGAATTTTTACCGGAAATTGCTCACACTTCTCTCCTTTTTTATCTACTCTGCAGGTACTGTCTGCGCCGTCTAACGGAGCCATGCTCACAGAGCTGTGAGAGAGGCCGTCTTTCAGGTTTTAGGCCTCTTTTGATTCATCAGCAGCAAGAGGCTGTCTGCAGAGGAACTCGGAATGTCGAGCCCCTCTTCCCAAGCTGGACTTTATCAGGGACAAGATGTTGGTTGAAGAGAGAATCAAAGGTCAGAAGACTTCGTCTGATATTCCTGATGTTTTGTGACGAGAAAAAGGTGGTGGACCAATGTGACAATAGCAGGATATGAGTTTGGGATATTATCCAGTTCTCAGGAAACTAAGGAAATTCGGTATGTCCACATGAACTCTTACCAACTTTTACAGATGCACCATAGAAAGCATTCTATCTGGCTGCATCAGAACCTAGTATGGCAACTGCTCGGCCCAAGACCGCAAGAAATTTCAGAGAGTCGTGAATACCGCCCATTTCATCACACGAACCTGCCTCCATTGACACCAACTTCACCTCCCGCTGTCTGGGGAAAGCGGGCAGCATAATCAAAGACGCCTCACAACCGGCTTACTCACTGGTCCAACTTCTTCCATCGGGCAGGAGAAACAGAAGTTTGAGTACACGCACGAACAGACTCCTAAACGACCTACTTATGGACTGACGTCATTAACACTACACCCTTGCCTGCTTCACCCGATGCCGGTGAAAGTAGTTATATTGTGTACCTTGTGCTGCCCTATTATGTATTTTCTTTTATTTCCCTTTATTTTCATTTACTTAATGATCTGTTGAGCTGCTTGCAGAAGAATACATTTCACTGTACCTTGGTACACGTGACAATAAACAAAATAAAATCCAAGGAGAACGTCCTAATATATTAGCCAGAAAACCATGGGCTCTTAGCTTCTTAAGTTAACTTATGTGCGGCATCATATCGACATCAAAAACGAGCGTTTTTGGATATCCAAGTGTATTAAACCTTTTGGGTCTCCTTTATTTATCCTGATCAGTACCGCCGCAAATAATTCTAATTAATTTGTCGTCCATGACGTCCCCTTCATAAAGCCATGCTGAATCTGCTTGATTCTGAGATTCTGATTTTACACCCATACAAACTTTGCCTGCAGCCTGGAGCTCAATGTCTGAAGATAGTGTTTGACTTTGTAATGAAAACGGTTGTAGTTTGATCAATTTCCTGTCCTTCCTTTGATTATCTCCAGGCCTGTCGGGAAGTTGCTGGATGACAGGTACAATATTGAAGAGAGGAATATAAAGAAGATAAGAGAGGAATATGGAAAAGAGAATTGGTGCAATGACGCACCCTTTGTCTGTCTGCAGTTTTTAATGAGCGGGGTTTGTGTTGATTCACTTTGTGAGGATCACTGACTGCATGTGATCGCGGAGCAGGCAGAGGATGTGACACATGTCCGTGAGCAGCTAAATTTGAGGATGATGCTCCATGAATCTTCACGGCATTCAGTGTGAAGGACTTTTCCGACATCGAAAATGTCCATGTCCGGCAACTGGAGCTTTCCGTGTATTTTCTGCGATCTGGAAAACCGGGTATCATCAAAAAACAGAACTGAAATGAATATATTCACAGTGATTATTAACATGGTGCAACCATCAGCTTCCTCTTTGCAGCGGATGGAAAGGGCGTCTGACTTCGGGGAATCTAACGTTGAGTCCAGGTTCCAGACCTGCCGCGGTCACTTCACACAGAAATCTGGTGGAACTTCCTGACAACCCAGTCATCACGTGACCACTCGGTCTGCGCAGGTCTCTTCCTGTGGTGTAAGCTTCTATGATTTAATTACTTTAATTTTGATTCAGACTGGGAAGTTCTGTACTGGTCCGTTCAAAAAACATGAATTTATCGCATATTTCCACTGCAACTGATATTGTGACACAAAGTAGAACAGTGGGTTTTGGAAGATGAGATTTACGTGCAGCTCAAGGCGTTGCTCCAAATCTCACGGTCTTTTTTCCACGTGAATTCTCCCGTTCTCAGATAAATACTGGGACACTTTTCATCGCGTTACTGCAATACCTGGAGCGTTTGATTTTACAATGCTTTCTCCAAACGAGCTGTCAGCTGCGATGGCCGAGTGGTTAAGGCGTTGGACTCGAAATCCGATGGGGTTTCCCCGCGTAGGTTCGAATCCTACTCGCAGCGGCTGTGATCCGAAATCTTTACTCCGTTGAGAGCAAACTGCTTGCAGAACACGATGTCAATTAGAAGTTTTTGTTCATTCAAGGTATTCTAATTAAATGTCTGTCTGTCATGACAGAAGAACCTTCCTCTGATCCTCATTCTGCTTTCGCTCTGAATTTCATTCAGTAACTTCACCGGGCAGCAGTATTGTGAAAATCGATGATAACAAAGCTTCAAATTTATTTTTGCCTGTCATTTCTTGGATCTTTTTATTCTCTTATTTTGAAACAGGCCAGCCCGCATAAATTTCCAAATAAATCGACACAACTATGGTAGGCAATCGAACGCTGTTTAACGACCGGGAACACAGCGCTGCTCCCGAACATACCGGTTCAGGCGATGAAGCAGAAATCCATTGGGCTTTCCCCGCGCAGGTTCGAATCCTGCTGGCGACGTGTCTTCCTTTACTCGTGCAATTTCGAAATTCACGTAAGTTTCTTTGTTGTAAGTTATGCCCAACACGGAAAGCTGTGAGGTGGTGTAAAACAAAAAAATGTCAAACGAACTTTCGTGAAAATGTGTCGAACGGCAAGTTTTCTCTGCGGTTCTTAGTGGCCGCTGATCTCGCCGACAAATGAGCAAAATGACTGGATATCACTTTATTGCTCAAATCATAGGCTAATGGAAGAATAGAACGAGGGGAGAGCAGCAGTGGGACCTCGGCACTGCACCGACTGCCTCCCACACTCCAACCATCTGCAGGATAGTTGGATGGGCCATGTATACTTGGCCTTTACTTTCCAGACATGACATGGAGTTATGGGCAGGGAATGGACAGGGCCTCGGTATGATGCTCGTTCGGAGGGTCCGTGAAGACGTGATGGCCCCACTCTGCCCTCCAGGCAATCTATGTTTCCATTAATTGCAGCAACTCATTCTAGAGAGTTGCCCTGATAACGAACTGGAGGAATGAATGTCTCCTCTGATATGACAACCTAGAAGTTGAGAGCTAGAAACTAGTTATCGGATAATTCCACTGACGGTGAATGATTCCGTACCCAGTGTCTCCAATCGCCTTGCTCCTCCAAGGTCTATCGTTTCTCACCATCTGCAAAATACTCCAATTTCCCACTGGTCCTGCAATGTAAGGCTGTTGTGTAGCACCGCACATCTTTACTGACTGCCTCTGAATCTACTATTCATTGCATTTCCAGCCTGTATTCTACAGACACATATCAGTTTATTTCGTTCTAGCCGATGGAATTCACATGTTCCTATTTAAATCTCCGCAAATCTAAATTGCAGAATGGATGCGACAAATGCCAGAAGAATATAAAACATTCGGGTTCCTCCCGGAGAAGAACGCACTCCGATGGCATCTTCAACGGAGCTGTTGCAGGTATTGGATTATATCATGCTCAAAATAAAACAATATTCATGATTACTATTGCGATGTTTGCAATTGAATTTTGTGTGTATCAGCGTGATAGTGCTGAATAATTGTGTGTTTATTTCTGTTATCTCTCAATCAGTTTGTGTTGAGCTGCTTTGTGTATCAATGTATTTTGTCGTGATTGAAAACAGAATGAAAGGTGTTGCTTTTTCTTTAACTGTCTTTTTCTATGGCTCTGTTCCAATTATGGCAATCAGTGAGTTTACCCTCCTTTCTTTTGATATCTATGTTCTAATATTCAGAGTCGTCACGTATCAAATGATACCACCACAAGGTACAACCGGCTGTCGATCAAAGAGCCAAACACGAGTTAGTTAGTTCAAGGTCAAGCTACTTTATTTACACACAATTAGTCATGCAACACAAACACTGCTAGTTAACTCACCTATCGACTAAGACAACCTGCACTTAACTTCAGGCACCCGCCTTAGGTGAGAGCAACAGTGGCCGCAGTCGGATTCTGGAGCAATCGAGTCTGGAGAAGTAACTGCTGCTCTGCTGGGCTCATCCGTCTGGCAGCGAGCGTTGAACTTGGAATTGCTTCTGGTGTTGCTGCACTTGGAAATGGTCGTGGCCGGGGCGCCAAGTCCAAGAGAGGACGAACATATGGCGAACTCTTCTTCTTATACTTGGGAGTTTTCGCGCTCTTTTGGGCGGCCAATTTCGGACCCCACTAATTGGGTGATCCCGTTGTTTACGCTTCCCCTCAACAGGGAGTGGCGCCGAAATGTCTGGGACTGTACCGTTCGCTCGAGTACTAGTCCTTTGTTTTGATGAAGATGGGCCATCAAATGTTAATCGGCCCCATCAAAATGCTAATTGGTCGGAGTTTCGATACCGTCTGGAATTCTTCCTTGCAAATCTATTTCAGGCTCTGAGGCTGTCTGAGTCTTGCCTTCTCCGTTTTACCCGCTAGGCTTTGGGAGTTTCTCTGTCCCTAGTTGTAAGAGACCTTCCCAGATGGCTACACTCCGTCCTCTTGATCCTCAACGCGCACCGTGACGGATCACAATACTGGGTCTTCTGTTCTCTGAAATGCCGGGTACCCTCAATCAAGGAAAGATTCTACCCTACTCTGTGATACGGGTCATAAGCATTTACCCAAATTTCCATAATACAACACATAACTAAAAATTCCGAAGGGGCCATTTAACATTCAATCCTGTCTTCCATTCTCCTTGTAAATAACAAAAAAGGGGACCTCTAACTGTCTCTAACTACACTACACTCATGCTGCTTCTTAACCATCAAAGAACTTATCTTACAATACAAAAACCCAATAGCAGCATCACATTTTCTCTTATCGCGAACATTCATGAACAGAAAATAAGCTTTAATAATGAAACAACAACCGCGGAATTTAAAAAAAAAAAATGTTTTTTTTTAAATTTAGAGTACCCAATTATTTTTTCCAATTAAGGGGCAATTTAGCGTAGCAAATCCACCTATCCTGTCCTGCACATCTTTGGGTTGTGGGGGTGAAACCCACGCAGACACGGGGAGAATGTGCAAACTCCTCACAGACAGTGACCAAGGGCCAGGATTCGAACCCGGGTCCTCAGCGCCCTAGGCAGCAATGCTAACCACTGTGCCACCGTGCCGCCCAACCGCGGAATTTATTAAAGGAAAAGGTTCAGAAAGTTTGTGGGGTTTGCTGAAGTCCGAGGAAAGGGGCTCCAAAGGTGTGTACTGGAGGGCGGGAGGCTCTCCTTCTCCATTTCCGCAATCTGATTGTCTGGATGACACTGCACAATATGACTCCCACTGGGAAAGCCTCTGCTGTGTATCACAGGGAGTAACATTTAATGAGATTCTCACACCATGTGGGGGTATCGGTGGCTGGGTCTATGTGTTGTGTAGTGTCCGGGCTGGGGTTGTTGTTTTGGGTATTCGTGTTCGGGGCCTGTGTGGTGAGGGAGGTAGAGATAGGTAACACGTGCAACTGTACTGTTTCAGCGACGATCATGATCTTGATCATCAGGGTGGTCTTCATCTTGTTCAGGCTTTTCTCCATCTGAAAGTATCTTTGTATCTTCCTCGGGAGGAAGCATAATATCTGTTATTATCTTGTTGCTTAACATCTCGTCTGTCTGTCTGTTTCTCCTTAACGCCAGTATCCTGTTAGAATCGTCACCATATCAGCCTCCTTCATTTTTTTTAAACCAACAATTTGCGGAGACAAGACATCCGAAATGAAAAATTCTGTCACGGTGCGAGCACTCTCGCAGCCTGTGTTAGATGGGCTGAGTGGGTGGACAATTTCTCCGTCCTCTGCAAACTCGTTTCTAACCAAGTGATTCTGACATGTAAATAGTAGGTGGGGGGATAGCACCCGAAGGGTTGGTGGAAAGAGGCAAAGTTGTTGCAAAATGCATTCTTTAAACCACAGGAATGAAAAAGAACAGCAAATGAGTTTCGCAAACAATTCTCCGAATGTGGTGTGTATGATCCGTGGCAGGGTAAGAATGGGTGGAATCCCCGGGCAGGATGGTGACCAGTGCCGTTACTCCACTACCCCAGCTTGGCTGACCAGATGTATAGGGGGTCCTCAGGCAGGGCGGGGATAAGTGCCATATACTCCACTGCCTGAGTGACCTTCCAAGAGCGGTAAGAATTTGGAAATATATGGGCTCGAACAAACTTGTTTCCTTATCTGCCATGTGCGTCAGAAATTATTACTGTATCAGGAAATGATTCCTGAGTCTGACACACAAAAACGTACAATATTTAAAAGCAAACTAAAGAAGAAAAGCGGGCAGGTTCCATCAGATTATAGGACACCGTAAATCCCAATCGGTTCCTGTCACTAATCATCTGGACACCTCAAGATTCCATTCCAAAAAGGGTTTGAAAGGTGTTACCATGGTGGGAGTCAGACTCGAAGTCATCGCCATCTACCGGGTGCCAAACTCGCGTGTAGAGTTTTTGTGCTAACGCGGCGTGTGCCGATGTGGGGTCCATTTCATCATTCCGTGTCAGACGAGAGGAATTATCATGGTGCCAGTGTTTCCTTTTCCGTATGGCGGTCTGGGTAAGGGGGGTTGTCGCTATCGTCGGGTGGTGGGTCTGTTTCCGATGTGGGCAAATAAATGGTCACAAAGGGGCTGAACATATCCTGTCGGTGTCTCTGGGGCTGTAGAGACTGGGACCTGGTCTGAGTGTCCATTGTTCAGTTTTCCCAGGGGCTTCAGTTGCCCTGTCGCTGTCACTAGCAGCCGAATCAAGCTTCGGGGTGAAATTTGATTCTGGGCGCGGGATCAAGGTTGTGTCTCTGGACGTGTTGCTGCTGCTGGGGGAGTGGGGGATTGGGTTATCTGTGGGCGGGTCTTCATTGTGTGCAAACGCGCGAACGAGAGTTGGTGCGAGTGGCTGAACTGCGTTCCATAAACCTTAAGCTGAATTACATTGAACCATCCTGATTTTCCGTTCGGATACGTGATTTTATAAACTGATTTGCTTACTTTGTCCGAGTTTGAATAGGGGCCTGCAAACCCAGGGGAGAGAAATGAGCTGGGGTTGTATAAGCTGATCATTAATTGCTGTCCGACTGTATGCACTGTCGGGTGTACTGTCTTATCAAAGCAGGCCTTACTCTGCTTTTGTTTAGCGCCTAGTCGAACAGCTGCAGCGAATTGTGCTGCTTTAATATTTTCTACCATGTGCTGGACTGCTTTCTCATGGGTCAGGGCGGTGACTGCGGGGCTGGCCAAATCAAGCCCAAATAAATACTCGGTACCCTTCGTGGGCCGTCCTGTCATGAGGGTTTGGTGGGTATATCCTGTTGAACTCGACACTGTTTTCCTAACAAACATCAGTGCGAATTGGAGCGCTGCGTCCCATGTCATGTTGTGCTGCTGCACCATTTTTCTAAGTGTGGCCTTTAGTGACCAATTCATGTGTTCCACAGTGCATCATACCAAAATTAATAATAAATTCTGAGTTGGAAAACGTTCCTTTCCCTCCTTTTGAAACTCAGTATGTCGTGGAAAAGATAAGTTCAGAAAATATAGGAGCAGAATTAAGCCATTAGACCCATCCAGTCTGCTCCGCCATTCTATCATGGCTGATATGTTCCCCATCTGCTGCCGAACAATGTTACAGCTGAAGAGGTCGTTTGCGATATCATCCAGAGCACCTAAGACATGGCGCAGGAGCGGGTGTAGGCTATTTAGCCTCCTGAGTTATTCTTCAGCTACCCACAGGACAGTCCAGGTTACCGATTTCACTTCTCCCATAATTCTCTTCAGCCGCCTCTCTTGAATGAACCTCCTCCTGTTTGTACACTGGAGGTGTTCTTCGCCTACTTGTCTGTGAGAATATCGTATATTAAAGTTCTATTGAAGTAAAGGAGTTGTACCATTTGGTTCAGGAGATGCATTATAATCCATTGTGCTCTGCGCACCTTCCACGCTGATCCCATCCTGGCCTCAGCTCCACCGACCAGCCCGTTCTCCATATCCCTTCAACTCCTTACCAATAAAATATTCTCTAACTCCTCCTTAAATTAACTCACTCTTCCTGCATTCAGCGCACGCTGGGGAAGCGAATTCCACAGACTCACAACCCTTTGGATGAAGTAGTTTTTCCTGAAATCTTTTTTAAATACGCAATCTCATATTCTAAGAGCATGACCTCTGGTTTCAGAATCCCCACAAGAGGAAGGATCACCTCCAGGTGTACTTTCTCCATACCTTTTGACATCTGATACAGCTCAAATTGATAATTGCACATAAATTGTGAGGTTAAAAGCTGTTGGTGAGCCTTACACAATTTGAAACTCACCATGTCGCGGAAAAACATCCAATACAACTGGTACTGCGATGGCCGGGAATCAAGCCCAGATCAACTGCTTGGAAGGCAGCTATACTCACCACTATACCACCATCACTGCATTTCTAGACTTTGGCACCATGGTGAATAGAAAGAGGCAGATAATTTCCATCAGTTCATGGATGCTAACCGCAATTAGCCGTATTGATGTGCATGAATGTGGGACGAGGTGGCCGAGTGGTTAAGGCGATGGTCTGCTAATCCATTGTGCTCTGCACGCGTGTGTTCGAATCCCACCCTCATCAACTTTTCATCCAATTGCTCTCGCTAGTGTGGCTCATTTTCCAAGATGGATCTGCAATCACTGATGTGAAAATCTATTCCAAGTTGACAGGACAGATTGCATCGGGTTGGGTTCCAGGAGGGACGAACGGAGGCAGACGTGTTTGGTGCCGAACCGCTCATTGCCACCAGTTCTTCTTCAGCTACACACAGGACAGTCCAGGTTCCCGGTTTCACTTCTCCCAAAATTCTCTTCAGCCACCTCTCCTGGATGAACCTCCTCCTGTTTGTACACTGGAGTTGTTCTTCGGCTGTGAGAGGATCGTACATTCAAGTTCTATTAAAGTAAAGGAGGTGAACCATGTGGTTCAGGAGATGCACAATAATCCGTTGTGCTCTGCGCACGTGGATTCCAATCCCATCCTCGTCAAAAACGTGTCGGTTGTTTCTCTGTTTGTTCCACTTCATGAGGTTGAAGTACAAATGCTGCGTTTTGTTGCTTTTATGTAAGGTCTTGGCGGGTGGTGAATAGTCGAACACTGTTCATGTCGAAACCACAGTATTAAAAGCTGAGAAAGTTACTTATTTCACTCCCTGCCCTAATCACGCATAAATTTTGAGTTGGAAACCGTTTCCTTCCCTCCGTTTAAGCTCACGATGTCGTGAAAAAGATAAGTTCAGAAAATACAGGAGCAGAATTAAGCCATTAGACCCATCGGGTCTGCTCCGCCATTCTATCATGGCTGATATGTTCCCCATCTGCAACCTGCATTGTTACAGATGAAGAGGTCGATTGCGATATCAGCCTGATCGCCTTCTCCCAATCTGAAATGGCGCAGGAGCTGGAGTCGGCAATGTAGGCTCCTGAGCCTAACACCTTCCATGCAGATCCCATCCTGGCCTCAACTCCACCGTCCTGCCCGTTATCCATAACCTTTCAATCCTTACCAATAAAAAAAAATTCTAATCCTCCGTAAATTCACAACACATCCTGCATTCAGTGTACGCTGGGGTAGCGAATTCCACAGAATCACAACCCTCGGGAAGGAGTAGTTTTCCTCAAATCTTTTTTTAAATGCGCAATCTCTTATTCTAAGATCATGATCTCTGGTTTCAGAATGCCCCGCAGGAGGAAGCATCAACTCCAGGTCTACTTTCTCCAAAGCTTTTGACATCTAAGACATCACAATTTAGATAATTGCGCATAAATTCTGCACGAAAAACTGTTGGTTATTCTTCCTCAATTTGAAACTCACCATGTCGCACAAAAACATTCAGTACAACTGTTACTGCGATGGCCGGGAATGGAACACGAGTCAACTGCTTGGAAGGCAGCTATGCTCACCACTATACCACCATCGCTGCATGTCTGGATTTTAACCCCATGGTGAATAGAAAGAGGCAAATAATTTCCATCAGTTCATGGATGCTAACCGAAATTAGCAGTATTGATGTATAAGCATGTGGGACGAGGTGGCCGAGTGGTTAAGGCGATGGACTGCTAATCCATTGTGCTCTGCACGCGTGGGTTCGAATCCCATCCTCGTCGACTTTTCATCCACTGTTTCTCTGTCGTGGGGCTCATTTTTCCAAGATGGATCAGATTGCGTCGTGTTGGGTCCCAGGAGGGGCGAACAGAGTCAGACGATTTTGGGGCCGAACCGATCATTGCCACCAGTTTTTCTTCAGCTACCCACAGGCCAATCCAAGTTACCGGTTTCACTTCTCCCATAATTCTCTTCAGCCGCCTCTCTTGAATGAACCTCCTCCTGTCTGTACACTGGAGGTGATCTTCGGCTACTTATCTGTGACAAGATCGTATATTAAAGTTCTATTAAAGTAAAGGAGGTGCACCATGTGGTTCAGGAGATACACAATAACCCATTGTGCTCTGCGCAAGTGGAATCCGATCCCATCCTCGTGAAAAACGTGTCTGTTGTTTGCCTGTTTGTTCCACTTCATGAGGATCAAGTACAAATGCTGCGATTTTTATCTTTTATTTAAGGGCTTGGCGGGTGGTGAATAGTCGAACACTGTCCATGTCGAAACCACATTATCAAAAGCTGAGAAAGTTACATACTTCGCTCCCTGACTTAATCGCGCATTAATTCTGAGTTGGAGACCGTTTCTTTCCCTCAGTTTGAAACTCACGATGTCGTGGAAAAGATATGTTCAGAAAATATAGGAGCAGAATTAAGCCATTAGACCCATCGAGTCTGCTCCGCCATTCTATCATGGCTGATATGTTCCGCATCTGCTACCTACAGTGTTACAGATGAAGAGGTCGATTGCGATATCAGCCAAAGCACCTACTCCCCATAATACATGGCGTAGGAGCGAGGGTAGGCTATTTAACCTCCTGAGGTCTTCTTCGGCTACCCACAGGACAGTCCAGGTTACCGGTTTCACTTCTTCCATAATTCTCTTCAGCCACCTCTCTTGAATGAACCTCCTCCTGTTTGTACACTGGATGTGTTCTTCAGCTACTTGTCTGTGAGAATATCATATATTAAAGTTCTATTGAAGTAAAGGAGTTGTACCATTTGGTTCAGGAGATGCATAATAATCCATTGTGCTCTGCGCACCTTCCATGCTGATCCCATCCTGGCCTCAGCTCCACCGGCTTGCCCGTTCTCCATATCCCTTCAACTCCTTACCAATAAAATATTCTCTAACTCCTCCTTAAATTAACTCACTCTTCCTGCATTCAGCGCACGCTGGGGTAGCGAATTCCACAGACTCACAACCCTTTGTAAGAAGTATTTTCTTCTGAAATCTTTTTTAAATACGCAATCTCTTATTCTAAGATCATGACCTCTGGTTTCAGAATGCCCAACAAGAGGAAGCATCAACTCCAGGTCTACTTTCTCCATACCTTCCGACATCTAATACATCTCAATTAGATAACTGCGCATACATTCTGTGGTAAAAACTATTGATCAGTCTTCCTCAGTTTGAAACTCACGATGTCGCGCAAAAATAACCAATACAACTATTACTGCGATGGCCGGGAATCGAACGTGGGTCAACTGCTTGGAAGGCAGTTATGCCCACCGCGGTACCTCCATTGCTGCATTTCTAGATTGTGGCACGATGGTAAATAGAAAGAGGCAGATAATTCCCATCAGTTCATGGATGCTAACTGAAATTAGAGGTATTGATGCGTAAAAATGTGGGACCGAGGGACCGAGTGGCCGAGTGGTTTTGGCGATGGGCTGCTAATCCATTGTACTCGTCACCCGCGGGTTCGAATCCAATCTTCGTCGATTTTTCATCCACTGTTTCTCGGTAGTGCGGCTCATTTTTCCAAGATGGATCTTCAATCACTGATGTGACAATCTGTTCCAAGTTGTCAGGACAGATTGCATAGAGTTGGGTTCCAGGAGGGACGAAACGGAGGCAGTCGAGTTTGGTGCCGAATCGCTCATTGCCCCCAGTTCTTCTTCAGCTACCCACAGGACAGTCCAGGTTACCTGTTTCACTTCTCCCATAATTCTCTTCAGCCACCTCTCCTGGATGAACCTCCTCCTGTTTGTACACTGGAGGTGTTCTTCGGCTACTTGTCTGTGAGAAGATCGTATATTAAAGTTCTATTAAAGTAAAGGAGGTGAACCATGTGGTTCAGGAGATGCACAATAAACCATTGTGCTCTGCGCACCTGGATTCCAATCCCATCCTCGTCAAAACCTGGCTGTTGTTTGTCTGTTTGTTCCACTTCAGGAGGATCAAGAAAAAATGCTCCGATTTTTAGCTTTTAATTAAGGGCTTGGCGGGAGGTGAATAGTCGAACACTGACCATGTCGAAACAACATTATAAGAAGTTGAGAAAGTTACTTATGAACTTTACTATGTTGTAATATATCATGCTGTCTCCTTCATTCGTGGGACTAATGCCGGGATGAGGCTGCAAGAAAGATTCTGATAGGTATTTGCTGCAAAGCAAACAGAAACGTGCGTAATGTTTATTCTTGGTGAGTGAGAATGTTAAAAAACTGAGAATAGCCTCGATTCCTCGACCACGGGGTAACAGCACAGCACCGTTCCGCTTCGGCACTCTGCTCCTCAAACCAGGAGCTGCGTCATTACTGCCCTGCGATAGCCAGACAACTATTCACTTCCTCATTTGTTCTTTCAACAAGAACACACGTTTGAGCACACTGATTCTGGTCAGCATCGTTCAGATATGTCAGATATGTCCGTGGTCTCTCAATACCTTCGTGGATAACGCGACTGGTCTGGCTACATCTGTGGAGCGAGAAAAACAGTTCCAGTTCCAAATCCAGGATGACCCTGCTTCCCATTCTCTGTTTCCATATCCACAGCTGCTGCCAGCCTGTTGAGATTTTCCAGCATTTTCTGTTTTTACGACGGGACTACACGTCATCTCTAGGCGACTGACATGGACACGGTGGGCGGAATGGACGAACCATTAATCTGGAATCTTTATGATTCTGTCAACAACAATGCAAGATCAGAGCAACGTGAAGTATCCAATTGGAGAGTTGCATCCTGGCGATTGGAATCTCTCTCCCCCGCAGTTTCCGATGCTGCTTTTACAGACGAAGAACCCCTCCAGTGGACAAACAGGAGGAAATTCATTGTTGAGGCGGCAGAGGAGGATTATGGAAGAGGTCAACTGAGTCACCTCGACTGTACTGTGGGAAGCTGAAGAACAGGTGTCGAGGAGCAGTTATGCCCCAAACACGTTCTTACCTCCTTTTCCTCCAAACTGCCCTCGAGTTCAGTCAATGGCACCATATCGATAACAGAGATGTTAAAAAGTGCTTTGCTGGGCTTGTCCGGGATTTGAACCCGGGACCTCTCACATTTTACCGCAGCAGAAGACCCTAAGTGAGAATCATACGCCTGGACCAACGAGCCAGACGGCGATCATGTCCCGCTGAAACCATCTTACCATTGCCTCCCAAAGCAAAGCTTATTTTGTCAACTCAATGGGCTTCTTAATTCCTGTTGAATTTGGTTTGATTGTTAAAGTAACATCAAAATAAACTCTTTTTTGTCCCTTGCTTTTCTTATCGGGATCATTGGGTCAATTTGGTTCTTTCTGGTATGATGGCCTCCACTCGAACAGAACAATAGACATACGGGACCAGTCATTATAAATGGAAGAATGGACCACAAGGGCAATGCCGCAATGGAGATTCTTCATCAAATCCTGAAAGAGCAATTGAAAATGTTGGGGAACTCGGCTGGTCTGGCAACATCTATGGAGAGAGAAAAACAGTTTCAGTTCCAAACCCAGTATGACCCTGCTTCCCATTCTCTGTTTCCCTCTCCACAGCTGCTGCCAGCCTGTTGAGATTTTCCAGCATTTTCTGTTTTTATCACGGGAATACACGCCAGCTGCAGGCGACTGACTTGGACACGGTGGGCGGAATGGACTCACACTGATCTGTAACCATTCTATGATTCAAGAAACGAGAGTGTAAAATCTGAGCAACGTGAAGTATCCAATTGGAGAGTTGCATCCTGGCGATTGGAATCTCTCTCCCCCGCTGCTTCTGGTGCTGCTTTCACAGACAAGTAGCCGAAGAACCCCTCCTCTGAATCCATCCTCGTCGATGATCCCTTCGCTACTTCTCCGCATTGGGCCACTTATTGAGGGTGACCTGATGATTCGTTTAGTGTATCCGTAACTAGGATGAAGTTTAGATTCGGATTTCAACAGGCCAGAGGAGTGAATCGTCTTGCACCATTCTCTATACCGATATTCCTAATCTGGGCAGCAGGGTAGCACAAGTGGCTAGCACTGTGGCATCACAGCGCCAGGGTCTCTGGTTCGATTCCCCGCAGAGTCACTGCCTATGTATAGTCTGCACGTTCTCCCCGTGTCTGCGTGGCTTTCCTCCGGGTGCTCCGGTTTCCCACAGTCCAAAGACGTGTAGGTTGGGTGGATTGGCCATGATAAATTGCCCTTAGTCTCCAAAAACGCTAGAAGTGTTATTGTGTTACGGCGCTCGGGGAGGGGATAGAGCGAGGGCTTAAGGGTGGGTCAGTGCAGACTTGATGGGCCAAATGGCCTCCTTCTGCACTGTACGTTCTGTGTTCTAATCCTCTGTCTGATAATCGATTTAAATGAGGACTCCAGCTTTGGGTAGTTTGGCATGGTGAAAACATGCGGCTTCCGAAGCTCCAAAACAGACGCCAGCTTCATCTGGGGCATTTCTGGCAGTTTTCGTCTTTCCAGATCCGGACGCCCAGCCGTGAAAAAATATTCATCAGATGATCTCATTACACTGTAAGACGTAGGAGCAGAAGGAGCCCATGCGGCCCATCCTGTCTCCACCATTCAACCAGATGATGGCTGACCTGATATAATCCTCAAACCCACTTTCCCGCCTCATCCCCATAATCCTTGATTCCCTTACTGATTATCAGCCTCTATATCAGCCTTGAACATATTAACTGACCCAGCCTCCACAGCACTTTTCGGTTAAAAAAAAAACATATTTCCACAGATACACTATACTCTAAGAAACAAATACTCATCATTTCTGGTTTAAATGGGCGACCCTTACTCTGCGATCATTCCCTCTGGTCCTAGACTCTCCCACATGGAGAAACAACCTCTCAGCATCCACCCTGTCAACTCCCTGAAAATCTATTCATTCAGTGAATTTGAATGGTGGGATTTGTTCCGCGTCCCAAAGGTTATTTCGGGCGTCTGGATTCCCAATCCAGTGACATGATCTTTCATCCATCTGAACGAAAAGCAGTTGATACAGCTCATTATTAAACATTTTGGGCCAGTGGGCCAATGAATGGCAGATGGAGTTTAATTTGGATAAATGTAGCGTGATCCATTTTGGTCGATCCAATCAGGGCAGGACCAACTCAGTTAAAGGCAGGGAGTTGGGTAGAGTTACAGAACAAAAAGATCAAGGCGTACAGGTCCATAGCTTCTTGAAGATGGAGTGGTAGTTGAACAGAATGGTGAAGAAGGCATTTAGCATGCTAGGTGTTTTTGGTCAGAATATTGAATACAGGAGTTGGGACGTCTTGTGGAAGTTTTACAAGACATTGGTTGGACCACACATGGAGGACTGTGTTCAGTTATGGTCACCTATTATAGGAGGTTATTGTTAAACTAGAAAGAGTGCAGAATAAATATACGAGGATGCTACCAGGACTTGGTAGTGTGAGTTATAAGGAGAGGCTGGATAGGCTGGGACTTTTCCCCCGGAGGTCTATAAAATAATGAGGGGCATAGATCAGGGAGATAGTCGACATATTTCCCCAAAAGTAGAGAAGACTAGACCTAGAGGTAATATGTATAAGGTGAGAGGGGAGAGATACAAATTAGACCAGACAGGACATTCCTTCACGCTGAGGGTGGTGAACATCTAGAACGGGCTGCCAGAGGCAGTGGCAGGGGCGTGTGCAATTTAATATTTTAAAAAGCAGTGAGACAGTTACATGGGCAGGGTGGGTAGAGAGGGATATGGGCCAAATACGGGCAAGTGGGACTAGCTTAGTGATAGAAACTTGGCAGCATGGTCAAGCCGGGCCGAAGGGCCTGTTTTCATGCTGTAAACATCTATGACTCTGTGACTCCATTTGTCGTCCTGAGGACATTAGAATTGCCTCCACAGAATTGGATAGAACCGATTGATACATAATATTTTATTCTACACTTTATCCAAATCAAACAGATATTGTGGATTCACTCGGGGCTAAACAAAATACAAAGATGACAGAGAATGGAATGAACAAAGTTACAAGAAACCCCTGCAATGTTTGGATGGAAAGGTGGAACTTTGAGCTGAGGGGGGAAAATTCGCCTGTCAGAAAGTTCCACCGGATTTCTGTATAAAACGACCACGGCAGGACTCGAACCTGCAATCTTCTGATATCGTTACGAAGATTCATCGAAATCAGACGCCTTATCCATTAGGCGACCTGGCTACCGGCTGCAATATGCGAACCAATGTTTATCCCATGTGAATAAATAGTGCGATTATATGTGTTTCATTTCTCTTGTTTGGTGATCCGCTATTTCCCAGATTCCAGAAAATACAAGGGAAAGCTTCAGCTGCCGGGAATGGTCATTTTCAAAGTGGAAAAAGCCCTTCACTGTGTGAGCTGTGAAGATTCATGGAGGCTCGGGGACTCTCAGGCCGGGCAGGGATCTTTAACCGGCTCCATTCACAGGAAAAGTGACTTCAGTTTCCACAATAACAATGACAAAGAATGATCGGACTCGAAACGTTAGCTCTTTTCTTTCCCTACAGATGCTGACAGACTTGCTGAGATTTTCCAGCATTTTCCCTTTCGTTTCAGATCCCAGCACCTGGGGACAGCACAGAACAGTCCCTTCGGCCCTCAATGTTGTGCCGAGCAATGATCACCTCACTCAAACCCACATATTCACCCCATACCCTTAACCCAACAACCCCCCCCCCCCCCTCCGGCTGAAACTGTACAAGGTGCAAGTGACACCACACCTGGAATATTGTCTGCAGTTTTCATCCACTGATTTTAGGAAATATATACTGGCATTTAGGGGGACTAAAGAAACCTTTTCACAGATTAATCCTGGGTTTGGATGGGTTTTCTGGTGAGGAATGATTGACTAGGTTGTGCCTGCACCCATCGGAGTTGAGAGGTATGAGGAGCGGCCTTACTGAGACATATAGGACTCGTTGATGGTTGATAGGATTCATGGTGAGAGAATGTTTCCTCTTGTGGACGATTCTCGGACCAGAGGACATAATCTGTGAGTGAGGGAGTAGGCCATTTAAAACAGAGATTAGGAGGAATTAATTCTCTAACCGGGAAGTGAATCTATGGAATTCTTTACCGCAGAGGCGTGAGGAGGTTGGGTCGTTAAGTATGTTCAAGGGTGAGATAGATTTTGAATCAGGAAGGGAATCAAAGCGATGGCCAACAAGAGGCTGTTTAGCACAACGCTAAATCGCTGGCTTTGAAAGCAGACCAAGTAGGCTAGCAGCACGGGTCGATTCCCGTAACAGCCCCCTCGGACAGGCGCCGGAATGTGGCGACTAGGGGCTTTTCACATTAACTTCATTTGAAGCCTACTCGTGACCCAAGCGATTTTCATTTCCTTTCATTTTCAAGTGTGCTGCATGGTAGCACAGCGGCAGGGTTGGATTTCCGCTTGGGTCTGCACATCGTCTGCACGTTCTCTCCGTGTCTGCGTGGGTTTCCTCCGGGTGCTCCAGTTTCCTCCCACAAGTCCCGAAAGACTTGCTGTTCGGTAATTTGGACATTGTGAATTCTCCCTCAGTGGATCTGAACAGTGGCGACTGGAGGATTTTCGCAGTACCTTCATTGCGGTGATCATGTAAGCCGACTGGTGACAATAAAGATTATTATCAATAATTGGAGTTGAGCATCATCGTATCAGATCAGTGTTGATCTCCATGACTCGTGGAGCAGACTCGGTATAGGCTTTATGGTCCAACATCCCTCAGCAAGGACGGTTGAGCCGGGACACTTACACTGAAGTTCCCCAAGGATGCATCAGCGAGGAACATCCTGGATGCTGTTTGAAAGGACGACATAAATGGATGAGGTAAATAGTTGAATTGGAGGGCGACTGGCAGGGCGATGGGGCCCGTGCAGGGTAGCGGCAGTAGGATGGAGGGACGTGGTGTCAGCAAGGTTATAGGGGTGAATGGGCTATGGTGGGATAGGGGAGGAGGTGAGGGTTGTACCAGCGAGGGGTCGTGAAGGTGCTGATGAATGCGTATTTATTTGGGCCTTAGTGGGGGAGGGGTCATACTGGAGGGCTGTATTGCAGAAAGCGGGTTCGGTTGGCGAGGTTTATGACCGTGCATGGTTGGATTGGGGTTGGGAGGGGAGTGGTCCCGAGGGCGACCCGAAACGGAGGATGGGATCACAAAAGAAAGGGTTTTCAGACAGGAGTTTCGACCGGACCGGTTTATCGATGGGTTTCGGTCTCTCCGCGCACATTGCCCGATGGAGGATCAGGAATGTGGGAAAATGGCCTGATGGACGTGTCAGTGGAACTGGTGTTAGGAAGATTTGGTTCGGTCAGTTCTATCAGGAGGCGGTGGTCGTATGTGGTTGGAGGAGTTGGGACAGAGAGCAGATTCAGGACGGGTAGATTTGGAGCACAGTGGGGTGTGTGGGAGAGAGGGAGGTGTCAGGGGTGGGGCTGGATCTAGGTTTTGATATCGTTACTGTGGTGTTGGATGGGATGTGTTGTCCCTTCTAAATCTCTGAGTAACCACCTGCATAAAGCGGTCCTAAACCATCGGAAATTTGGCATTTCAATCGCGTCGCCCGATTGTTGAAAACCCACCGCAATTATTCTGAGAAAAGCAGCGCTTCCGGAAAATTGCAGTGTCAGCCCTTATATTGGAACTTCCCAGAGGGATACCCCGGCATCTCACTTACTTATGCCCTAAATGCAAAGATGGAGAGTCAGTAAATTATGGGTGAATGAGTCTCTCTATAACTACAGATTTTACCTATCCCGCTTGGTGGACTGGGTCATTCAAAGTGCAAACTCTCTCAATCAGTCATCCTTTCTTTTTCACAATATCTGTTGGAATAATAACCATTCCCGGAGTACGTGTGGGACTGAACAGTGAAGCTTGCTTCCAAGGTAACGTTGAAAGCCGATATCAGTAGGGATTTGTAGAATAACCTTGCTTGGTGTATTTTAGAAGCCGATGCCACATACAGCTTCCTGGAGGGCGGCTAAAAGATCGATTATTTTCCAAAAGGGATCTGTCACTTTAAAAATAAGGAATATTTATCCTGCAATTGTCAGGTCCCTATTGAATTCAACACTGAGGTTAGATTTTCTAATTGTCGGTCTAGATATGAATAAGGGAGTTGTTTGAACAGTGGTTAGCACTGCTACCTGACACCGCCCGGTGCCCGGCTATCGTTCCTTTTATTGAAATAATTGTAATGCACACATTCCCCCCCAATTATGTTGCAGTTCACCGTGGCCGATTCACCGACCCTGCACTTTTGGAGTGTGAGGCTGATACTGAAACATTCATGTGGAGAATGTGCAAACTTCACAGAAACAGTGATCCGGGACCAGGATCAAATTCGGGTCCTTCGCGCCGTGAGGCGCCAGTGCTAACAACTACACCACTATTCTGCCTGGATCTGGCACGGTTCCGACCTTGGATGACTGTCTGCAGTTTATACGTTCTGTCTCTCTGAGATTGTTACCTCCGGGTGCTCCGGTTTCCTCCCATAGTCAAAAGATGTGAAGACCAGGTTATTGTCGAGCGATGTTCAGGTTATGTGGGGTTACGGGGATACGGAAAGGGAGAGGAGCCAGGGTGGATGCACCCAGAGGATAGGTGTGGACTCGATGGGCGGATAGACCTCCTTTAGCACTGTACCGATTCAGTGCTTCTATTCTATTGTTCTAACTGTTAAGCCGTCTGATTTAGGTAACATTTTAGAGTATCGTGTTCCGTTCTGGGCAATATACGTCCTGGATGATGAGATTGCTGCAGAGGAAATGTAACATTCATTCTCCAAATGTTCCTGGGGCTCTGAGGGACACATTATGTGGGACGCTCTGTGACAGCGTTGCATTTAGTGGGATGTTTGAGATTGAGATATGTTTTGATTTCAGATCTATTCTTCTAACAATAACTCCAAGGAGAAAGACATATCTTTTTGTGAATGGAAAGGTGTGGTCCTCGATCTCATCGGCTTAACATCAGAAGCAAGCCATCCAGGAGAAGGGAGAGGACACATTTTTTTTTTCAAAAAAGAGTGGTGCATTGCAATCCACCTATTGGCAATGGCGGGCACATTGAGCATAACCACTCCACCTAGTCTGCACATCTCTCAACACTGAGGGGTCATTTAAGCAGGGCCAATCCCTGCGGGAGAATCCAGCTAAGAAGGTTATGGTGCGCTGGTCCGAGGAGACAGAAGAGCTCTTACGTGACTGCTTAGAGACAGTGGATTAGTCCATATTTAAGAAGTCAGCGACTAACTTAAATGAGTATGCCACCACCGTCACAGACTTCATCAGCAAATGTGTGGACGACTGCGTGCCAAAGAAAGCAGTACGTACGTTCCCCAACCGGAAACCATGGCTCAACCGGGAGATTGACTCCCTACTGAAGGACAGATCTGAGGCGTTCAAGGCAGACGACCCTGCCCTATACAAGAAATCCAGGTACGACCTCCGCAAAGCCATCCGAGATGCCAAGAGAGAATATCAAACTAAGCTAGAGTCACAGACAGACTCTCGGCGGTTGTGGCAAGGACTAAACAACATAACGGGCTACAAAGCGAAGCCGAGCAGTATCTCTGGCAGCAGCGCACCCCTCCCCGATGAACTTAATGCATTCTATGCTCGGTTTGAGCAGGTAACCAAAAATCCGCTGTCGAGTGCCCCAGCAGCCCATAATTCACCTATACCCACCATCACAGTTTCCGAAGTCAGATTGGCCTTCCTGAAAGTGAACCCACGGAAGGTGATGGCCCCGGACAAGATCCCTGGTCGTGCACTCAGAGCCTGCGCAGACCAGCTGGCAGAGGTATTCACAGACTCTCTTTAACCTATCCCTACTCCACTCCGAGGTCCCCACCTGCTTCAAGAAGACCACCATCATACCGGGACCAAAGAAGAACCAGGGAACGTGCCTCAATGACTACCGCCCGGTGGCCCTGACGTCAGTTGTAATGAAGTGCTTCGAGAGGCTGATCATGAAGCGCATCACCTCCATACTCCCGGAACGCCTTGCCACACTTCAATTCGCATACCGTCGCAACCGGTCCACATCAGACGCCATTTCCCTGGCCCTACACACATCCCTAGAGCATCTCGAAAACAAGGACTCCTACATCAGACTCCTATTTATTGACTACAGCTCCGAATCCAACACCATAATCCCAGCCAAGCTCATATCAAAGCTCCAAAACCTAGGACTTGGCTCTCCACTCTGCAACTGGATCCTTGACTTTCTGACCAACAGACCACAGTCAGTAAGAATGAACACTAACACCTCCTCCACAATAGTCCTCAATACCGGTGCCCCGCAAGGCTGCGTACTTAGCCCGCTACTCTACTCCCTGTACACACACGACTGCGTGGCAAAACTTGGTTCCAACTCCATCTACAAGTTTGCTGATGATACGACCATAGTGGGCCGGATCTCGAATATCGACGAGTCCGAATACAGGAGGGAGGTAGAGAACCTAGTGGAGTGGTGTAACAACAACAATCTCTCCCTCAATGCCAGCAAAACTAAAGAGCTGGTCATCGACTTCAGGAAGCAAAGTACTGTACACACCCCTGTCAGCATCAATGGTGCCCACGATGTTGCGCCAAACTTTTGTCCTAGGTTAATCATAGAATTTTGGACAATTTTTCATGGCCAATCCACCCAACCTGCACATCTTTGGACTGTGGGAGGAAACCGGAGTACCCGGAGGAAACCCATGCAGTCACGGGGAGGATGTGCAGACCACACAGACAGTGACCCAAGTCGAAATCGAACTTGGGACCCTGGAGCTGTGAAGCAATAGTGCTATCCACAATGCTACCGTGCTGCCCTTAAGAAGTTAACCTACACTCCATTATTCTACCCTAATCCAAGTACCTATCCAATAGCCGCTTGAAGGTCCCTAACTTTTCCGACTCAACTACTACCACAGGCAGTGCATTCCATGCCCCCACTACTCTCTGGGTAAAGAACCTACCTCTGACATCCCCTCTATATCTTCCACCATTTATCTTAAGTTTATGTCCCCTTGTAATGGTGTGTTCCACCCGGGGAAAAAGTCTCTGACTGTCTACTCTATCTATTCCCCTGATCATCTTATAAACCTCTATCAAGTGGTCCCTCATCCTTCTCCGTTCTAATGAGAAAAGGCCAAGCACCCAACCTTTCCTCGTATGACCTACTCTCCATTCCAGGCAACATCCTGGTAAATCTCCTTTGCACCTTTTCCAAAGCTTTCACATCCTTCCTAAAGTGAGGTGACCAGAACTGCACACAATACTCCAAATGTGGCCTGACCAAGGTTTTGTACAGCTGCATCATCACCTCACGGCTCTTAAATTCAATCCCTCTGCTAATGAACGCTAGCACACCATAGGCCTTCTTCACAGCTCTATCCACTTGAGTGGCAACTTTCAAAGAGCTATGAACATAGACCCCAAGATCTCTCTGCTCCTCCACATTGCCAAGAACCCTACCATTAACCCTGTATTCTGCATTCAGATTTGTCCTTCCAAAATGGACAACCTCACACTTGTCAGGGTTAAACTCCATCTGTCACTTCTCAGCCCAGCTCTGCATTCTATCTATGTCTCTTTGAAGCCGACAACAGCCCTCCTCACTATCCACAACTCCACCAATCTTCGTATCATCTGCAACTTTACTGACCCACTCTTCAACTCCCTCATCCAAGTCGTTACTGAAAATCACAAACAGCAGAGGACCCAGAACTGATCCCTGCGGTACGCCACTGACAACTGGGCTCCAGGCTGAATATTTGCCATCCACCACCACTCTCTGTCTTCTATCGGTTAGCCAGTTTATTATCCAACTGGCCAAATTTCCCACTATCCCATGCCTCCTTACTTTCTGCATAAGCCTACCATGGGGAACCTTATCAAATGCTTTACTAAAATCCATGTACACTACATCCACTGCTTTACCTTCATCCACATGCTTGGTCACCTCCTCAAAGTATTCAATAAGACTTGTAAGGCAAGACCTACCCCTCACAAATCCGTGCTGACTATCCCTAATCAGGCAATGCCTTTCCAGATGCTCAGAAATCCTATCCCTCAGTGCCCTTTCCATTACTTTGCCTACCACCGAAGTAAGACTAACTGGCCTGTAATTCCCAGGGTTATCCCTATTCCCTTTTTTGAACAGTGGCACGACATTCGCCACTCTCCAATCCTCTGGTACCACCCCTGTTGACAGCGAGGACGAAAAGATCATTGCCAACGGCTCTGCAATTTCATTTCTTGCTTCCCATAGAATCCTTGGATATATCCCGTCAGGCCCGGGGGACTTGTCTATCCTCACGTTTTTCAAAACGCGCAACACATCTTCCTTCCTGACAAGTATCTCCTCAAGCTTATCAGTCTGCTTCACACTGTCCTCTCCAACAATATGGCCCCTCTCGTTTGTAAATACTGAAGAAAAATACTTGTTCAAGACCTCTCCTATCTCTTCAGACTCAATACACAATCTCCCGCTACTGTCCTTGATCGGACCTACCCTCGCTCTAGTCATTCTCATATTTCTCACATATGTGTAAAAGGCCTTGGGGTTTTCCGTGATCCTACCCGCCAAAGATTTTTCATGCCCTCTCTTAGCTCTCCTAATCCCTTTCTTCAGTTCCCTCCTGACTATCTTGTATATCTCCAGCGCCCTGTCTGAACCTTGTTTATTCAGCCTTACATAAGTCTCCTTCTTCCTCTTAACATGACATTCAACCTCTCTTGTCAACCGTGGTTCCCTCACTCGACCATCTCTTCCCTGCCTGACAGGGACATACATATCAAAGACACACAGTACCTGTTCCTTGAACAAGTTCCACATTTCACTTGTGTCCTTCCCTGACAGCCTATGTTCCCAACTTCTGCACTTCAATTCTTGTCTGACAGCATTGTATTTACCCTTCCCCCAATTATAAACCTTGCCCTGTTGCTCGCACCTATCCCTCTCCATTACTAATGTGAAAGTCACAGAATTGTGGTCACTACCTCCAAAATGCTCCCCCACTAACAAATCTATCACCTGCCCTGGTTCATTACCAAGTACTAAATCCAATATGGCCTCCCCTCTGGTCGGACAATCTACATACTGTGTTAGAAAAGCTTCCTGGACACACTGCACAAACACTACCCCATCCAAACTATTTGATCTAAAGAGTTTCCACTCAATGTTTGGGAAGTTGAAGTCGCCCATGACTACTACCCTGTGACTTCTGCACCTTTCCAAAATCTGTTTCCCAATCTGTTCCTCCACATCTCTGCTGCTATTGGGGGGCCTATAGAAAACTCCCAACAAGGTGACTGCTCTTTTCCTATTTCTAACTTCAACCCATATTACCTCAGTAGGCAGATCCCCCTCGAACTGCCTTTCTGCAGCTGTTATACTATCTCTAATTAACAATGCCACCCCCCTCCACCTCTTTTACCATCCTCACTAATCTTGTTGAAACATCTATGACCAGGGACCTCAAACAAACATTTCTGCCCCTCTTCTATCCAAGTTTCCGTGATGGCCACCACATCGTAGTCCCAAGTACAGATCCATGCCTTAAGTTCACCCACCTTATTCCTGATGTTTCTT
>NC_052176.1:9266987-9468860 GCF_902713615.1 Scyliorhinus canicula | reverse complement strand
CGTGGTTGATGGCCTCCGTAGTCGTACTTAAGGCAACGTTTGAAGAAATCAGTAACAGGTTGATCAATGGTGCCAGAGATGTGAAACTGCCGCCCCGAACCTCCTTCTGTGAAGGTGATTCCAGTCACTCCCCACTTTCCCATCAGAACAACGTCACAGAAGAAATAACATCGCCTTCACAGAACAACCATTCAGCACGAAAGTAAAATATCTGATCTATGCAGACCAGAATCAGTGTGCTCAAACGTCTGTTCTTGTTGGAAGAACAAATGAGAAAGTGAATAGTTGTCTGGCTACCGAAGGGCAGTAATGTCGCAGCTCCTGGTTAAGGGAGCAGAGTGCCGCAGCGGAAGCGTGCTGGGCCGTGACACCGAGGTCGAGGAAACGGGGCTAATCTCGGCTATTTACATTCTCCCTCTCATCAAAAGTAATCATAATGCACGTTCCTGTTTGCGTTCCAGCAAATACCTATCAGAATCTTTCTTGCTGGCTCATCCCGACATTAGTTCCGGGAATGAAGGAGACAGCATGACACATTACAACATTGTAAAGCTCATAAATAGGGAACCACAGTGAAAATGCTTTAAAGTCTCAGCAGGTCTGACAGCATGTGTAGGGAGAGAAAACAACGAACGTTTCCAGTCCAGGTGACCCTTTGTCAAATCTGGATTGTAAACGTTATCCAGTAGTACCCCACAGAGGAGCAATATAGATACATACTGATGTCCGTGAATGGCTCACAATAAGGAAATAAAGCATTAACGAACAATAAATCACAATAGAAACCGAGTTCCCAACTTCCCCTCTCGGACGGATGTTGAAAATCCAACCAGCCAGACTATTTACAACAAGAGAAGTCGAATTTCACCCGGAGTCCTGGGATCAATATTAATTCCTCAACCAGAGTCGATGAAGGAGAATATCGAGTCATTAACTGGGCTTTCGCCTGCCGGGCTTGAACAGGAATGTCCTGAGAACAAAGCTTTTCCTTTGAAAGGGAGATTTTTTTATCTTTCTGAGGTTGAAAATCTCGCCGGAGAAATCTAACCTCG
Organism: Scyliorhinus canicula; assembly: GCF_902713615.1. NCBI lineage: Eukaryota > Metazoa > Chordata > Chondrichthyes > Carcharhiniformes > Scyliorhinidae > Scyliorhinus > Scyliorhinus canicula. Next base: position 9,467,808 of record NC_052176.1, on the reverse strand, counting down.
TGGAAGAAAACTCAATATCAGGAGTGGGATTCGAACCCACGTCTCCAGAGGAGACTGCGACCTGAACACAGCGCCTTAGACCGCTCGGCCATCCTGATGCGCTGGCGTTTAAATTAAGATCCGTGCACAAATCGACTTAAATTCTATCCTCATCGTCATTTCTATTCCAACAACATCTGCTTTTCCTACTTTTGAACCCCAGCCAGAGTCCCATCCCTGTCCAAGACGCTGGGGGTAAGGAGCTTCTCATTGCTGCATTGATCACGTTGCTCCAATCAACAGGGACCAAATTCCCGGTCTTTCTGATCCTCACAGGAAGATATTGAGAGACTAAGATCTGAAGTATCCAATTGGAGAGTTGCATTCTGGCGACTGGAACCTCTTTCCACAGCTGCTTCCGGTGCTGCTTTCACAGACAAGTAGCCGAAGAAATCCACCAATACCCAAACAGGAGAACATTCATCCAGTGGAGGCGTCAGAAGAGTCTTTGGGAGAAGTCAACTTAGTAACCTCGACTGTACTGTGGGTAGCTGAAGAGCAGGTGTCAAAGAGCGGATCAGACTGAAAGCAAAAGTTTGATGCTAATAAAGAAGAAGGCGGATGTTCTGCTGGGTGCTCGCGACTTGTTTGCTTTTGGTGTGAGTGAGAAAATAATTGCAGAGGATGGTTTTGATCCATCGACGTCTAGGTTATGGGCTCACCAGGCTTGCGCTGCGCCACTCTGGTCGTGCTTGATGCCCTCCGTAGTCGTACTTAAGGCAAAGTTTGAAGAAATCAGTAACAGGTTGATCAATGGTGCCAGAGATGTGAAACTGCCGCCCCGAACCTCCTTCTGTGAAGGTGATTCCAGTCACTCCCCACTTTCCCATCAGAACAACGTCACAGAAGAAATAACATCGCCTTCACAGAACAACCATTCAGCACGAAAGTAAAATATCTGATCTATGCAGACCAGAATCAGTCTGCTCAAACGTCTGTTCTTGTTGTAAGAACAAATGAGAAAGTGAACAGTTGTCTGGCTACCGAAGGGCAGTAATGTCGCAGCTCCTGGTTAAGGGAGCAGAGTGCCGCAGCGGAACTGAGCTGGGCCGTTACGCCGAGGTCGAGGAAACGGGGCTAATCTCGGCTATTTACATTCTCCCTCTCATCAAAAGTAATGATAACGCACGTTCCTGTTTGCTTTGCAGCAAATACCTATCAGAATCTTTCTTGCAGGCTCATCCCGACATTCGTCCCAGGAATCAAAGAGACAGCATGACACATTACAACATTGTAAAGCTCACAAATAAGGAAGCACAGTGAAAATGCTTTAAAGTCTCAGCAGGTCTGACAGCATGTGTAGGGAGGGAAAACAACTAACGTTTCGAGTCCAGGTGACCCTTTGTCAAATCTGGATTGGAAACGTTATCCAGTAGTACCCCACAGAGGAGCAATATAGATAGATACTGATGTTCGTGGATGGCTCACAATAAGGAAATAAAGCATTATCGAACAATAAATCACAACAGAAACCGAGTTCCCAACTTCCCCTCTCGGACGGAAGTGAACAATCCAACCAGCCAGACTATTTACAACAAGATGTGGAGATGCCGGCGTTGGACTGGGGTGAGCACAGTAAGAAGTCTTACAACACCAGGTTAAAGTCCAACAGGTTTGTTTCAAACACGAGCTTTCGGAGCACGGCTCCTTCTTCAGGTGAATGGAAAGGCTTGTTCCAGAAATGTTTATATAGACACAGTCAGAGATGCCCCGGAATGCGAGCACCTGCAGGCAATCAAATCATCAAAGATGCAGAGAGAGAGGTAACTCCAGGTTAAAGAGGTGTGAATTGTCTCAAGCCAGTTCAGTCGGTAGGCCTCTGCAAGTCCAGGCTTGTTGGTGGGGGCCGAATGTAATGCGACATGAATCCCAGATCCCGGTTGAGTCCGCATTCATGCGTGCGGAACTTAGCTATAAGTTTTTGCTCAGCAATTTTGCGTTGTCGCGTCTCCTGAAGGCCTCCTTGTAGAATGCTGACCCGGAGATCAGAGGCTGAATGTTGATTTACAACAAGGGAAGACGATTTTTACCCGAAGTCCTGGGCTCAATATTAATTCCTCAACCAGAGTCACTGAAGGAGATTATCGAGTCATTAACTGGGCTGCCGCCTGTCGGGTCTTGCTGTGCGTTTTTTAGCAGGAATCTCATGTCCTGAGACCAACGCTTTTCCATTGAATTGGAGCAATTGGATCTTCCTGAGGTTGAAAATCTTGCTGGAGAAATTTAACCTCTTGGAGGAAAAGAAAACAATAGGAGTGGGATTCGAACCCTCGCTTCCAGAAACGACTGTGATCTGAACGCGGCACCTTTGACCGCGCAGCCATCCTGATGCATTGAAGTCGAATCTAAGACTCGTACACAAATCGACTTAAATTCTATCTTCATCGTCATTTCATTTCAAACAAGATATGCTTTTCCTACTTTCGATCGCCAGCTAGAGTCCTGTATCTGAGTGCCATCCCTGTCCGTGCCGCTCGGGGTTAAGGAGCTTCGCACAGCTGCATTGATCAGTTTTCTCCAGTGGATTGGATGTGATAAATTGCCCTTAGTGTCCTAAAAAGTAAGGTTAAGGGGGGGTTGTTGGGTTACGGGTATAGGGTGGATACGTGGGTTTGAGTAGGGTGATCATTGCTCGGCACAACATCGAGGACCGAAGGGCCTGTACTGTACTGTTCTATGTTCTAACAGTTGAATTTCCACGATACTTCCAATGTGACTGATATTGTTGCACAAATAATGTAATCAGAGGAACAGTGCGTTTCGGAAGCTGAGATTTTCCAACAGTTCAAGTGTTGGTCTCCAAATCCAATGGCCTTTCTCGACGGAGATTCAATCCCTTCTCACAGACAGATTAGGACTCCGGACATCGCATGAAAGCACTATCTTCCTGGAGTGATTTCAGGCTGTGTTCATAATGCTTTATATCGAACAAATTGTCAATGACTGTCCTGTTAAAAGCAGTTCAGTTAGACGGAGCGGCTGTGGCTTTGTATTTGAAATCAAATGGGGCAGCACAGTAGCACAGTGGTTAGCACAGTTGCTTCACAGGTCCAGCGAGCCGTGTCGTAAGGGACAAAGGCGGTCACCAAGTACACCAGCTCCAAGTAAAACTGCACAATGGACTGAAAACCACCCCAAACACAACGGCTCTTTTAAGAGCCACCCACAATCTCTGTGAAAAAGCTGCACCATCTTTTCCCGCATTGACTTCATGAGAAATCTCTTTGTGGAGGATAGAGATTTGTCCCGTTCCAGAATGTTGTGAATGTGGCTTCATACCCGCCCGTCACAGAGTTTCACACAGAATAGACACTCAAACTGAAGTGAGAGCGGATTTTAAACCCAGTCTGGTATTTGTGACGGATAATGAGGAGAAACACAATTTCAGAAGGGAATTATATAAATTTAATGATAAATATATTCAGAGTTTAACAATTGGTGAGTTGAATTCATCAGGAAATTATTATTTTGTTTCTCTCGGGTGACCTGGTTCCCGCTCCCGGAACAGAGTAAAGGCGGGAATGAAGAGGTTATTTTCGGGCTGATGTGTTTGTTCCGCAGTTTCCCAGGGGGCGGAATCAGCGCGATATGAGCACACACAGGACCTGTGTCCATTGCAGCGCTTTAAGATCTGCCTCTCCCCGGCCCTCCATATTCTCCGGACACAAAGCTGCCTGTTCCACCGGTGGGATAGAGTCGGGGATTCTCTCCACACTTCCCAGTGCAACATTCCCGGCCGCTTTCAGGAGAGAGGCTCAGAAATCAGTCCTTTCTCTCTGTCCCTGTGTAGCCTGTGTGAAGGAGTTGATTGGTAATCTCTATGTTTCTGGTTTTGCAGAGAGTTGAGATTTGCTCCTTTTAAATTGCTGAACGGGGTTTTATTACCGCCGGTTACAGATAAGAGACTGACAAATTCAAACTGTTCCTTAAATAAAGCCAGGATTCTGGGAGGGAAAATCCAATAAACAGATCACAAAGTGTGAGATTCAAATAGTTTCCTGAACAATGATCCGTTCTGTTATTTGGGATTTTCTTGAACCGAAATTGGCGGGAGTTTCGAATTTGAAAATATCAGCCAATCAAAACCTCCAGATTCTTCTCACTGGCCTGTGATTGGTTAATTCTTGACTGCACTTAAGTTTTCAAATATAATTTGTATCCACAGACAAATACCAGAATATTCTGAACATGAATAAATGTGACGTCTGCTCCACACAAGTTACAGGGAAGAGTGTCGCCAGCTCCTCACACACATTTCGGACATTGTCACTGACAGAGCACAGAGACACAGACAGGTCATCAGTTCCACAGTCTCAGGCAGCAGAAATAGTTCCAGAGACACATTTTCAACCCATCAATCAAACAGCAGGAGAGACAGACGCTGTGTCCATGTCATCCTAACTCAGTACCACTGACAGGAGGCCCCATAAATCCCAGTGCAAATTCTCACCCACTCTCATCATCACTGTATCAGTTCCACAATGGAGCAGGCTTAGTGAAATAATCAATATCAGAGAAAACTGGTTTCCAGTTAAGAATTACACAATTAACCTTAATAATGTACTCTGAGATTCGAGTTAAATACGAGTCACATCACTCACATCATGGGTGGCTGTACTAATCCCCAGAGTGTGTCCTCACAAATACATCAGATGCAAACCCAAATATCAGCTCCATTCTCAGATTGAGATATGCTGCATGTGACAAAGTTATAAATTCTGATTTTCATTTAAAACTCACGTAATTTATGAAAATAAATGATACAATATAATTTCGATGACTTGAGAACTGAGCAGTAACTTGCAAACTATTCCAAAATCCTCACTCAATCTGTTCCAGATGGAAGACACTGCCGCAATTCCAGACTGTGGTCCATTTTACATTCATGTCAGAATTCTGACTCAGAATCAGACTGAGTATCACAGATCACATCAATGTGAGCATCTTGAGTTAAACTTCCAGAACAATCCAGTATCAGATTGAAGGTTACATTGTCTTTCACAATTGTGTTTGCTATTAAATGCCGGTCCAAAACTATCACACATTGTTTGCTTAAAACCTCCCACAGCAATGGTCTCTTTCTGTGCTGGAAATTTACGTGGAATGAATGCAAACTTTTAAACTCCCTGAGATTGAAAGGTCACATTCTGAATCGCATCCTCACATTGAGTCACAGAGACTTACAAGTACAGGATAATCCTCAAACACATGTTCATACTACAATCCATCCTCACACTGAGTCCTGGAACATGACAGATTCAGGATAATTCTCAAACAGTTGTTGAGAGTAAGATGCTGAAAGGCTCTGTACTCACTCATCAATAGCAGTCGCAAAAAGCAACAGACTCAACAATTGTACCTCTGAGAGATTTAGAAATGGTTAAAAGACTCTCAGAGAGGAAACAATAATGACATACAAATGGAAGACTGCACGCGCACACACACACAGGTATACACACACACACCAATACACACACGTTTACACTCAGATACACACACAGTATACAGGCCCACACAAATTATACACACACACGTACACACAAACATACACACACAGGTATACACACACACAGTTATATATATACACGTGTACACACAGTATACAGAGCCACACACATTATACTCACACAGTAGTACACACCCGCACACACAGGTATATACACACAGGCACATAAACATTCACACATATTCTCAAATACACATGCATATAAATAAACACATATGTACACACACACAGATATACACAGAGAAAGATACATTGTATCAACGACATAATTAATCCAGCAACAGTGAAATAACAGCGATATATTTCCAAAACAGGGTGTTGAGTGGCTGGAGGAGAGCCTCCAGGTCGTGGTGTCGCTATATGTCGGCCGCCCTTGTCCCTCTCTAGATGGTGGTGGATGTGGGTTCGGAAGGTGTTGCCAAAGGAGCCTTGGTGACTTCCTGCAGTGAATCATGTAGCTGGTATAGACGCTGCCAATCTGCATCAGTGGTGGAGCGAGTGAGTGTTTACAGATGGGATGCCGATCAAGCGGGATACCTTGTCCTAGATGATGTCAAACTTATTCAGTGTTGTTGAAATTTTAACAATTTAAGGAAATGGAAATCATTCCATTACATTCCTGATTTATGCCGTGTCGACAGGGTTTGGGGAGCCAGGGAGTGAGTGACTCGCCACAGGAGTCCGAGTCTTTGACCTGCCATGCAGCTGCAGTATTTATATGAACAGTTCAGTTCCTGGCCAATGGCAATCAGTAAGATGTTGGTAGTAGGGTTTCAGTGATGGTAATTCCGGTGAATGTCAAGGGGTGATGGTTAGATTCTCACTTATTATGAAATATGAAAATATGAAAACGGCTTATTGTCGCAAGTAGGCTTCAAAATAAGTTACTGTGAAAAGCCCCTAGTCGCCACATTCCGGCGCCTGTTCGTGGAGGCTGGTATGGGAATGGTCTTTTCCTGGAACATTTCAGCTCAAGCCTGGATATTGTCCAGGTTGGTGCATTTGGACATGGACTGTTTCATTAACAGAGGAGTTGTGAATGGTGCTAAACATTGTGCAGTCATGGAAAGCCTGCGATTGTGGGTGTTTGCAACATTTACAGTGTGTGTCCCTGTGTGAGTAAATGTCATTTCAGACATTGATTGCACATATTAAGTGTTTGCTGGAAGGGGGAAGCCGAGTAAAACAAAACCGTGTCCTGTAAAGAAATGTCAAATCAGACAGACTTGTGGCGAGCAGCTGAATGTTTCTTTCTACTGTACCGGAAAGTAAAAAAATAACTAGCAGAGAATGGTTTCGATCCATCGACCTCTGGGTTATGGGCGCAGCACGCTTCCGCTGCGCCACTCTGCTCTCGATTGAAAAGATACAATTCTGGACTTCCGCAGTGTTGTTCATCAGGAGCACTTGTTCTCGACAGCGCACCCTGGCGGCACAATTCCACTGTATAACTCACCAACAATGGAAAACACACACACCCACACAACAGCAGCAGGACACTGTCACCTTACACAAGATAACACACACGCAAAGGAGAATCGACTGTCTGATCATATATAGAAAGTGTTCCCTCCTAAAATCTACCCTCTTTCCTCTTGTGTAACTGTGTTCTCTGCATCTTCGCTCTGTTATTGAAAGGTTTCCCCTGACGTTAATTAATCTACTTTCCGAAATTTAAGTATATTCTCTCCCTCTGAACTGTGATTTCTACTGTGGAGCCGAGATCTCTATACTGTGTAACTGCTCTCTGCTGTGGAATATGATCTCTGCTGTGAACTGGGCACTTCGCTGGGAAACTGCCATCTCTCCTGTGGAAATGTGCTCTCTGCTGTGGGACTGTGTTCTCTGCTGTCAAACTGTGCTCTCTGCTGAGGAAATGTGGACCAGATGTGTTGCAGCTGAGGATGATGAGTGATGTATGGTGGACATTGTGAAGTTACTGGCCAGAAACTTTCGAACTCTATTTTTGTTTTAATGGACAGCTACAATCCACGTGTTTATTCTGAGACACAACAATGAATAAAAGTGAATCAGTGTTCAGCAGTTTCTAACATCCCAGACCTCCAGTTTGTTCCTATTGAGAACCCTGTCCTCGATGGAAGCTTTTGCTCTAAGAATTGGACCACCGCCGCCTGGGAATACGGCAGCAACACCTCCAAGATCTGATCGGTGACAAAATCACAGAATAATGCAATGTCCCCTCGTGACATACCCTTCTAGTGAGCGGAACAGGTGCTCCCTAACCGCCCTGTCTATACCTATCATAATCTTGTGTACCTCGATCCGATCACCCCTCAGTCATCTCTGTTCCTGCAAGAGAGAAAAAAAACAAGCGTATACAACCTCTCTTCATATCTTAAATGTTCCATCCCAAACAACAACCGGCTGAATCACCTCTGCACCCCATTCAGCTCAGTCACATATTTCCTGTTATATGGTGACCAGAATTGCACACGGTACTCCAGCTGTGACCTCACCAAAATTCTATACAACTCCAACGTGACCTGTCTGCTTTTGTAATCCGTGCCCCGATTAATAAAGACAAATATCTCAGGTGCCTTTTCCATCACCTATGAACCTGCCCTTCTGCCTGCAGAGATCTATGGACAAACAGTCCAAGGTCCCTTTGTTCCTCAAGACTTCCAGTGTCAGGCCATTCACATTAATCCAAAATAATATAATATTCTTTATTGTCACAAAGAGGCTTATCTTAACACTGCAATGAAGTTACTGCGAAAATCCCCGACCAAAGGCATCATATCTTATTTTTCAGCGTTAAAATCCATCAGCCACTTTTCTGCCGATTTGACTAGCCCGTCTATATCTTCCTGTAGCTCAAGACCCTCAACCTCACTGTCAGCTTGAAACTCAGTGAAAGGATTTCACTCTCCTCTCGGGATCTGATCACCGCCTCAATCCTAACATTCAGCATGGGTGGGCAGACAAGGCAACTTCCTTCCCGCAGCCCCTGAGCACAGACTGGATAATATCCCAAACTCCTATCCTGCTCTTTTCACATTGCTCCACAACCTTGTTCTCTTCACAAAACCCCAGGAATCTCAGACCAAATCTTCAGACCGTTGATTTGCTCTTCAACCAACATCTTGTCCCTGATTAATTCCATCTTGGGAAGAGGGGTTCGACATTCCGAGGTACACAGCAGACATCCGGTTGCTGGTGATGGACGAAAGGAGGCCGACAACCTGAAAGAAAGCCTCTCTCACAGCCCTGTGAGCATGGCTCCATTAGGCGGTACAGTCAATACCTGCAGAATAGATAACAATGGCGAGAAGTGTGAGCAATTTCAGCGTCACAATTCTCTGGACATAGAGGATTCAAAATAAAACATTTTTGAAAACACTGAACAGATCCTCTGGGAGCAGGACACAAGTAAAAGGGGAAAATCCATTGGATTTCTAGTGGAAAGATTTAACAACTGGATGATGGCAGCTGAAATCAGTCCTCGCGTTACAATCTCTGTAGATATTCCAGTGAATTGAAACCTGCAAAAGGCATACTTTTCGACTAGAAATCCAACACATTTCCCACTTTTATGGAAGTTGTCAGTCGCACAGATGGTCAAACGGAATATGGCTGGGCTGAGATTTTAATCCATATTTTTCTTTGGGGAACAGACACATTCACGCACTAATATACAGAGTGTGACGATATTCAGCTGATCACAAAAAGCAGCAGGTCGGCTCGTTGGTCTAGGGGTATGATTCTCGCTTAGGGACTTTCATTTGCGGTAAAATGCGAGAGGTCCCGGGTTCAAATCCCGGACGAGCCCAATTTTTGGGGTTGGGGTGGATCTTTCCAGGAGCCGGTGCTCTTTCCAAGAACCGGTGCAGACTCGATGGGCCGAATGACCTCCTTCTGCACTGTCAATTCTATAATTCTATGAACACTGGTATACTTTAGGGATCTGTAGTATCTGTGAAAAGAGAAATAGTTAACATTTCACATCCTGACCTTTCAATGCAATGACCTGTTTCTCTCTCCACAGAAGCTGCCGGAAAAGCTGAATATTTCCAGCATTTTCTGTCTTTGTTTCAGATTTGCAGCATCAGCAGTATTTTGTTTTTGGGTCAAAGGACAATGAGTTGTCTTTCCTACTCTGAGGGTTATTGCAGATCTCTCTGGCTGTGGCTGTCGCTGGGGGTGGGGGGGGGGGGTGATTATGGAACCGCTGCAAGTCCATCTGGTGTATGTACACACACAGTGCTGTTTGGGAGGGGTTCCAGGTTTGGATGGTGCCTCGCGGAGGAAAAGTCAATGTCAGGAGTGGGATTCGAACCCTGATCTCCAGAGGAAACTGCGCGCTGAACTCGGCCACCCTGACGTATTCGAAATGTTAGGGGCGATTTGGACGAAATCGGGTGCTCTTTCCGAGGGTCGGTACCGACTTGATGGGCTGAATGGCCACCTTCTGAACTGGAGGCATTCTATGATTATTTAAACAGGGTGAAAATGGCAGCATCAGGCCACAAGGACAAGTTAAGGTCGCAGACCAGAGTAAGTGGCCAATGTAATGACACATAGAACATGAAAAATAATTACATAAATATATTTATTGTGGACTGGTGTCATCTGCTGGCGGAACGGGAGCCGGACGACACGGACACTTTCATTCGGAGCATTTGAAATTGGAGTGAAATAACTTACGCAAAGTAAGTATTTGTTCCGAAACAGTTTATCAAATTAATCTAAAGAAGCAAAAGGACAAAAACCCAACCAGTGAGCGATGGTGGTATAGTGGTGAGCATAGCTGCCTTCCAAGCAGTTGACCCGGGTTCGATTCCCGGCCATCGCAAAAACAAGTTGGAAATTTATGCCCCACTTCCTAAGTAAGCGAAGCAACTTTTCGCTCAGAATTTATGAGCAGGTCCAGCCGGGAATGAAATAAGAATTTACCAATTTTTTAATGGGGTTTCAGTATGGACAGTGTTCAACTATTAACCGCCCCCAACCCCCCCCCCCCCCCCCCCCCACCCCCCCCCCCCCCCCCACCCCCTCCCCACCCCCCCACCGTTGGATGTAAATAAAACATGAATCTATGAGGGGAAACACTAACTGCTCAGCAGTTGGGCTTGTGACGCAACGGTAGCGCGTCTGATTCCAGATCACAAGGTTGCGTATTCAAATCACGTCAGGCCCAGGCTGGCTTTCTGCAGCTGTTTTCAGGAATTTATCGCTGTGTGGGAATGTTCCGGAAGTGACTCCGCTCAAAATCACAATGCTGGTAATTTTTTTCCGGATATTTCAGATTTGCACGCTCAGTTTATATGTTTGAGCAGTTCCATCAAACATTATCAAACATCAGTAAGAATGAACACCAACACCTCCTCCACAATAGTCCTCAATACCGGTTCCCCGTAAGGCTGCTCAGCCCCGCACTCTACTCCCTGTACACAGACGACTGCGTGGCAAAACTTGGTGCCAACTCTATCTACAAGTTTGCTGACGATACGACCATAGTGGGCCGGATCTCGAATAACGACGAGTCCGAATACAGGAGGGAGATAGAGAACCTAGTGTAGTGGTGTAACGACAACAATCTCTCCCTCAATGCCAGCAAAACTAAAGAGCTGGTCATCGACTTCAGGAAGCAAAGTACTGTACACACCCCTGTCAGCGTTAACAGGGCTGAGATTGAGATGTTTAGCAGTTTCAAATTCCTAGGGGTGCACATCAACAAAAATCTGTCCTGATCCACTCACGTCGATGCTATCACCAAGAAAGCACAACAGCGCCTATACTTCCTCAGGAAACTGAGGAAATTTTGCATGTCCACATTAACCCTTACCAAATTTTACAGATGCACTATAGAAAGCATCCTATCGGGCTGCATCACAGCCTGGTATGGCAACTGCTCGCCCCAGGACCGCAAGTAACTTCAGAGAGTCGTGAATACCACCCAGTCCATCACACGAACCTGCCTCCCATCCATGGACTCCGTCTACTCCTCCCGCTGCTGGGGGAAAAGTGGGCAGAATAATCAAGGATCCCTCCCACCCGGTTTACTCACTTTTCCAACTTCTTCCATCAGGCAGGAGATACAGAAGTCTGAGAACACGGACGAACAGATTCAAAAACAGCTTCTTCTCCACTGTCACCAAACTCCTATTTGACCCTCTTATTGACTGACCTCATTAACACTACACCCTGTATGCTTCAACCGATGCCAATGCTTATAAGAACATAAGAACATAAGAACTAGGAGCAGGAGTAGGCCATCTGGCCCCTCGAGCCTGCTCCGCCATTCAATTAGGCCATGGCTGATCTTTTGTGGACTCAGCTCCACTTTCCGGCCCAAACACCATAACCCTTAATCCCTTTATTCTTCAAAAAACAATCTATCTTTACCTTAAAAACATGTAATGAAGGAAATGTAGTTACATTGCATATCTTGTGTAGCCCTATTATGTATTCTCATGTGTTTTCTTGTATTTTCTTGAATTTTGTTTAATTCCCTTTTCTTCCATGTACTGAATGATCTGTTGAGCTGTTTGTAGAAAAATAATTTTCACTGTACCTCGGTACACGTGACAATAAACAAATCCATTCCAATCCAATCCATTAGGAAACTCGGCCAGCTTAGTTGGTGGAGTGTAAAACTCTACATCCCAGGGTCGTGCGCTCGAGCACAAAGTTGGGCGTTTCCATATTACTATCTGAGAGTATTGAACCAACTGTTTGGGCAGCACGGTAGCACAGTGGCTAGCACAGTATCTTCACGTCTCCAAGTCTCCAGTTTCGATTACCGGCTTGCGTCACGTTAAAAAGATCTCACCGCTCGTGGGTGAGACCTGAAGTGGTGGGCAGTTAAAAACAAGGATGTCGCCCTTTTCGGACGGAGATGAGGAAATTACTCACTCTCAGTGGGCTGTGCGACTTTGGAACTCTGCCTCAGGAGTCGGCGGGAGCGGATCATTGATGACCTTCAAGGCAGAGATGGGGAAATTCTTGTTCAGCAAATAAATCAAAGGTTTATCGGGGTTACGTGCAAACATTGCATTCAGCCAGTTACCTGGGTGCACCAGCGTGCGGTTTTGTATTTGATATATCAGTTCCACACAATGGTGAAACGGTCTTAAAACGTCGTTCTCATTTCTTCACGTGTTCTCCACTGATATATTCGCTGCAATAACTTCTCTGGGCACAAATCACGGCAGCACAAGTGGTTCACAGCGCCAGGGTTCCAGGTTCGATTCACTGTCTGTGCGGAGTCTGCACGTTCTGCCCGTGTCTGAGTGGGTTTCCTCCGGGTGCTCCGGTTTTCTCCCCAAAGTGCGAAGACGTGGATTAGGTGGATTGGCCATGCTAAATTGCCCTTAGTTACTATACGGGACCAGTTATTATAAATAGAAACCTCATTCCGACCCTGGGTCACTGCCCGTGTGGAGTTTGCATATTCTTCCCATGTCTGCGTGGGTTTCACTCCCACAACCCAAAGATGTGCATTGGCCACGCTAAATTGGAAAAGTAGTGTATTCTAAATTTATACAAAAATAAGTAAATAGAAACGCCGAGCACAAAGCCACCGTTCTGTACCTGTGCTCTCTGCTGTGTGACTGTTCTCTCCGCTGAGTAACTGAGCTTTCTGCTGTGTAACTGTTCTCTCTGTCGTGGAACCGTGACTCTGTCGGTGACAGTTCTTCAACGGAGGTTGTCTCAAATCATTCCCTGTTGTGGAAATATGTTGCGGACTGAAGCAGAACGGCCTTTCTCCGCCATTACTGAGACGAAATTTCAATCACAGATTTATCAAATCTTCTCACGAAAGATTAGTTCAGGCGGCTGGATTCCTCGTCCAGAGACAGAACCTTTGTGTTCCTGTTATCAGAACAGTTCGCTCACCTGAACATTCCCAGGTAACAATGAGCCACCCAACGTGGGGCTCGAACCCACGACCCTGGGATTAAGAGGCCCATGCTCTACCGACTGAGCTAGCCGGGCTGCTTCCAAAAGCACCCTTCACCCTCCTCCTGAGGAGCTTAGAAATGCTAAGCAGCGAACTTTGTGTCACATAGTTTCCTAAAATTCCGATTCATTCTTCGGTCGCTGGGAGCAGGGATCGAATCTGCTGGGGAAAGTCCAACACCTTAACCATTTGATCATCGCAGCTATGTTCAGTCGGTCATTCATTAATAATGTGGTCGATATAAAACATTATAAATCAGCCTGGAATCACTCCAGGAAGTTGTTGCGATGAATGGTGCCCTGGTGTTTATGTGAGTTGTGGTTGAATCGGCCTTAAAAATGACCATTGGATTTGGCGAGAAGCCTTGAGAGACTCGAAATTCCCGGCTCCCTAAACGCACAATTCCACTGATTGAATTGTTTGCGGAAGAAAATCTGTTCTATTGGAAAAATCCTCGAAGTTCATTTTTGCTTTACATGGAACAGCACCGAACTTCCCAGTCTGGATCCAGATTAAAGCAATTCAATCAGAGAAACTGACAGCACAGAAGGAGACCTGTGCTGACCGAATGGTCACGTGTTACGTGATGACGCATCCACAATGATCAGCTGTTCTCCCCGGATCGCGCTCAGAGCACAAGCCTGGAGCAGCTGCTCAAACAGGAAATACATTATTTTTTGTTACAAGTCCTTGGTCGCCAGTCTTTGAGAGATCAGAATTTCTCCATGGTGTCGGGAGTGGGCAGTATGGCACAAGGGCTTCACCCCCTCAGCCCGCTACTGTCATAGAATCATAGAATCCCTACAGTTCAAAGGAAGACCATTCGGCACAACGAAAATATACTGACCCTCCGAAGGCTCACGCACCTGCCCTCCACTGGAATATTGGGTCCGATGGAGAAACTCAGCCCCCCAATTCCAACCCTTAAAATCCGCCCCCCCCCCTCAGGAATGGGGTGCAGGATCGGAGGGTCAGTGCAGACTCGATGGGGTGAATGGCCTCCTTCTGAATTGTACTGGTTTCTATGGAAACAGATATGATCACAGTATTAATTCACATGGGATGAACATTGGCTCATATGTCACAGGCGGTGGCCGCGTGGCCTAATGGATAAGGCGTCTGACTTCGGTGGATATGATGATAACATCAGAAGATTGCAGGTTCTGTCGTGGTCGTGTTACACATAAATCCGGTGGAACTTGCTGACAGCCGAGTTTTCACTCCTCAGCTCAAAGTTTCCATCCAAACAGTGCAGGGCTTTTTTTGGATTATAATTTTTTGTAACATTGTTCATTCAATTCGCTCTCATCCTAGTATTTTGTTTAGCCTCTGATGAATCCACAGCATCTGTTTAACTTGGATAAAGTATAGAATAAAATATTATGTATCAATCGGTTCAATACAATTCTGTGGAGGAAATTCTAATATCGTCAGGAAGACAGAGTCAAAGAGTCATAGATGTTTGCAGCATGGAAACAGCCCTTCGGCCCAACTTGTTAATCCCGCCCAGTTTCTATCACTAATATGGTCCCACTTGCCCGCATTTGGCCCATATCCATCTATACCCAACCTGCCCAAGTAACTGTCTAACTAATTTTTAAAAGACAAAATGATACCTTCCTCTACCAATGCCTCTGGCAGCCCGTTCCAGATGCTCCTCATTACATTCTTTAAGCTCCTCATTATTTCATAGACCTCTATGACATCACCCCTCAGCCTCTTACGCTCGAGGAAAAACATTCCCAGCCTATCCAACCTCCACTTTTCACTCAGACCATCAAGTCCTGGTAGCATCCTTGTAAATCACTTCTGCACTCTTTCTAGTTTAACAATATCCTTCCGAAAATAGGGTGACAAGAACTGAACACAATATTTCATGTGTGCTCTTCTCAATGTCTTGTACAACTTCAACAAGACGTCCAAACTCTTGTATTCAATATTCTGACCTTGAAACCTAGCATGCTGAATGCCTTCTTCACCACCCTGTCCACCTGCGACACCGCCTTCAAGGAGCTGTGAACCTGAACACGAGATCTGTTTGTTCTGTAATTCTCCCCAACTCCCTACCATTAACTGAGTAGGTCAATCCCAGATTTGATTGATCAAAATGCATCACCGCACATTGATCCAAATTAAACTCCATCTGCCATTCTTCGGCCCACTGGCCCAAGACGTTTAATAATGAGCTGAATCAACTGTTTTTTTTGTTCAGAGTGATGAAAGATTATGTCACTGGATTGGGAATCTAGAGGTCTGAACTAATCTTTGGGACACGGAATAAATCCCACCATTCAAATTCACTGATGTAATAGATTTTCAGGGGGGTTGACAGGGTGGATGCTGAGATTTTGTTTCCCCGTGTGGGAGAATCGAGGACCAGAGGGAATAATCTCAGAGTAAGGTGCCTGCAGCCTTGTTGAACCAAAAATGATGAGAACTTTTTTTCTCAGAGTATAGTGTACCTGTGGAAATGTCGTTTCGAAGCGAATGGAACGTCGAGGCTCCGTCAGTGAGTATGTTCAAGATTTAATCAATAAAGAAATCAATGGTTATGGGGATGAGGCAGGAAAGTGGGTTTGAGGATTATATCAGGTCAGTGATAACCTCATTGAATGGTGAAGCAGACAGGATGGGCCGAATGGCCTACTTCTGCTCCTACATTGTACAGTGTAATGAGATCATCTGGTGGACTTCTTTTCACGGCTGGAAGGCCGGTTCTGGAAATACAAAATCTGCCAGCAGTGCCCCAGATGAAGCTGGCGTCGGTTTTGGAGCTTCTGAAGACGCATGTTTTCATGGTGCCAAACTGCTGCCTAAAGCTGGTGTCGTGATTTAAATCGATTATCAGATAGAGGATTAGGAATATCGGTACAGAGAATGGTTGAAGACAATTCACTCCTCAGGCCTATTGATCTCCGAATCTAAACTTCATCCTCGTTCCGGAAACACTAAACGAATCATCAAGTCACCCTCAATAAGTGGCCCAACGCAGAGACGGAGGAAATGGATCAACGAGGAAGATGGATTCAGACTTCCAGATGCAAAGCACAATGGTTAGCAGCGCATCATCTTCACCTCTCGGCCAACTCGCCAATGTAACCTGACTTCACCAAACCACCTCATGGAATTTAACATCCGCGATAACTAACGGAAGAAGTTTGTCTTTGTGTATTGGTCCAGATGTTCAGCCAGATGTGAAATATTGGAAATATAGTTTCTATCAGCAAATTACATTTCCATCACGTCGGCTGAGTGATTGTTCTGAATGGACTGTTGGAAAACACTTTAACACCATGTCCAGCATGTTTCTACACATTGTAAATAAAACACCGCAGAAAGACTGAAAGATACAAACATTTGACCACATCATGATGGACATCACTCAGACGCTTTAAACACCCCGTCAATGTCGGAGTGATGATGATTCTAATTTGTTATCCAGAGAATCCCTGCAGGACATTCGGCCTCTTGACTCTGCACCGAACTACCGAAAGAAACCGGAGACACCCCAAGGAAACGCACGCAGACACCGTGTGAACGCGCAGGCGCCGCACAGACAGCACACTGGAGCTGTGAAGCAACTGTGCTAACCACTGTGCTACCGTGCTATCTCATTTGATTGCAAGTACAAAGCCACAGCCACTAACTGAACTGCGTTTAACAAGACAGTCATTGACAATTTGTTTGATAGGGGCTGTTTAGCTCACTGGGCTAAATAGCTGGTATTAAAAGCAGGCTAAGAAAAGCCAACCGCACGGTTCGATTCCCATAACAGCCTCGCCGAAATGGGGCCATTTGGGGCTTTTCACAGTGTCTTCAGTTGAAACCGACTCGTAACAATAAGCGATATCATTTCTTTCAGCATTATAAACCCAACCTGAAATCACTCAAGAAATTCAGTGCTTTCGTGCAATGACCGAAGAAGTGGCAGTATTTAAATTACTGCGGCGCATTAACCAAACAATCAGTCAATGTGCCAGCTTGCACCTGACCAAATTTAACCATGCCTTTCCATTCCAGATTCACGAAATCAGTGAATTTAAATTTCACCAGCTGCCGTCCTGGGATATATTCTCTGTCCCAAAGATTATTTCTGTCCCCTGGATTCCCAATCCAGTGACATAACCTTTCACCCCGCGAACAAAAAACAGTTCATTCAGCAAATCATTAAACATCATCCTGAGGAGATTAGAATTCCCTCCACAGGATTGGATTGAACCGATTGACACAAAACATTTTGTTCTAATTGGAGCATCGATTGTTTGTCCAGATCAAACAGATATTGTGGACAGTTTAGCATCAAAACAAAGCACCAAGATGAGAGATAATTGAACGAACAGAATAGCAAGAAAGTAAGGTCTGAGAAAAGCCCGGCCATGTTTGGAAGGAAAGGGAGAAAGTAAATAGCAGAGAATAGCCTCGATTTCTCGACCTGGGGCTAACGGCCCAGCACGCTTCCGCTGCGGCACTCTGCTCCTTAAACCAGGAGCTACGACATTACTGCCCTGCGGCAGCCAGACAACTATTCACTTCCTTATTTGTTGTTTCAACAAGAACACACGTTTGAGCACACTGATTCTGGTCAGCATATTTCAGATATTTTACTTTTGTGTTGAATGATTGTTCTGTGAAGGTGATGTGATTTCTTCTGTGACGTTGTTCTGATGGAAAAGTTGGGAGTGACTGGAATCACCTTCACAGAAGGAAGTTCGGGGCGGCAGCTTCACCTCTCTGGGAACATTGATCAACCTGTTACTGATTTCTTCAAACTTTGCCTCAAGTGCGACTACGGAGGGCGTCAACCACGAGCAGAGTAGCGCAGCGCAAGCGTGCTGGGCCCATTACCTAGAAGTCGATGGGTCAAAAACATCCTCTGCTATTTATTTTCTTTCTCACACCAAAAGCAAACAAGTCGCGAGCACCCAGCAGAACATCCACCTTCTTCTTTATTTGCATCAAACTTTTGCTTTCAGTCTGATCCGCTCTTTGACATCTGTTCTTCAGCTACCCACAGTACATTCGAGGTGACTAGGTTGAAAGGGAGATCCAAAATCTCCCTTTCAAAGGCAAAGCTTTGTTCTCAGGGCATGAGATTTCTGCTTAAATACGCACAGCCAGACCCGGCAGACGAAAGCCCAGTCAATGAATCGATATTCTCCTTCAGTGACTCTGGTTGACGAATTAATATTGATCCCAGGACTCCGGGTGAAAATCGACTTCTCTTGTTGTAAATAGTCTGTCTGGTTGGATTGTTCACATCCCTCCGAGAGGGGAAGTTGGGAACTCGGTTTCTATTGTGATTTATTGTTCGATAATGCTTTATTTCCTTATTGTGAGCCATTCACGGACATCAGTATGTATCTATATTGCTCCTCTGTGGGGTACTACTGGATAACGTTTACAATCCAGATTTGACAAAGTGTCACCTGGACTCGAAACGTTAATTGTTTTCTCTCCCTACACATGCTGTCAGACCTGCTGAGACTTTAAAGCATTTTCACTGTGGGTCCCTATTTGTGAGCTTTACAATGTTGTAATATGACATGCTCTCTTCTTCATTCGCGGGACTAATGTCAGGATGAGACTGCAGGAAAGATTCTGATAGGTATTTGCTGCAAAGCAAACAGGAACGGGCGTTATGAATACTTTTGATGAGAGGGAGAATGTAAATAGCCGAGATTAGCCCCGTTTCCTCTACCTCGGTGTCACGGCCCAGCACGCTTCCGCTGCGGCACTCTGCTCCCTTTACCAGGAGCTGCGACATTACTGCCCTTCGGTAGATAGACAACTCTTCACTTTCTCATTTGTTCTTTCAGCAAGAACACGCGTTTGAGCACACTGATTCTGGTCAGCATAGTTCAGATATTTTACTTTCGTGCTGAATGGTTGGTCTGTGAAGGTGTTGTGATTTCTTCTGTGACGTTGCTCTGTTGGGAAAGTGGGGAGTGACTGGAATCACCTTCATCGAAGGAAGTTCGGGGCGGCAGTTTCACATCTCTGGCACCATTGATCAACCTATTACTGATTTCTTCAAAATTTGCCTCAAGTCCGAACCAGGGAAAGTCAACCGCGAGCAGAGTGGCGCAGCGGAAGCGTGCTGGGCCCATAACCCAGAAGTCGGTGGATCGAAACCATCCTCCGCTATTTATTTTCTCATTCACAACAAAAGTAAACAAGTCGCTATCACCCAGGAGCACATCAGCCTTTTTCTTTATTATAATCAAACTTTTGCTTTCTGTCTGATCCGCTCCTTGACATCTCTTCTTCAGCTACCCACAGTACAGTCGAAGTGACTCAGTTGACTTCTCCCAGAACACTCTTCTGCCGCCTCTACTGGATGAACGTCCTCCTGTTTGGACACTGGAGGGGTTCTTCGGCTACTTGTCTGTGAAAGCAGCACCGGAAGCAGCTGTGGAGAGACAATCCAGTCGCCTTTTTGCAACGCTCCAATTGGATACCGCATGTTGCTCGGATCTTAGACTCTCAATACCTTCTTGTGAGGATGAGGTCGGGCGGCAATTCGTTCCTTGTTGATTGGAGCAAACTTATCAATGCAGCAACAAAAAGCTCCTTAAGCCCCTGCGGCTTGGATAAGGGTGGCACTCAGATACAGGACTCTTTCTGTGGTTCAAAAATAATAAAAGCATATCTAGTTTCTAATCAAATGACAATGAAGACAGAATTAAAGTCGGGCTTTGCGCAGAGCGTCCGTTCCCCAATGTTATAATGCTGTCTGATTCGTTCCCGGGACTAATGTCAGGATGAAACAGCAAGAAATATTCTGATAGGTATTTGCTGCAAAGCAAACAGGAACGTGCGTTATGATTACTTATCGCGTGGGTGAGAATGTAAATAGCAGAGGATTGCCTCGATTTCTCAACCTCGGTGTAACGGCCCAGCACGCTTCCGCTGCGGCACTCTGCTCCCTTAACCAGGAGCGACTACATTACTGCCCTTCGGTAGCCAGAACACTACTCACTTCTTCATTTGTTGTTTCAACAAGAACACACGCTTGAGCACACTGGTTCTGGTCAGCACAGATCAGATATTTTACTTTCGTGCTGAATGATTGTTCTGTGAAGGCGATGTTATTTATTCTGTGACGTTGTTCTCGTGGAAAAGTTGGGTGTGACTGGAATCACCTTCACAGAAGGAAGTTCGGGGCGGCAGTTTCACCTCTCTGGGAACATTGATCGACCTGTTACTGATTTCTTCAAAATTGTCCTGACGTCCGGCCCCACTGAGCGTCAACCAGGAGCAGAGTGGCGCAGCGAAAGCGTGCTGGGCCCATAACCCAGAGGTGGATGAATGGAAACCATCCTCTGCTATTCATTTTCTCACTCCCACCAAAAGCCAACACGTCGCTTTTACCCAGCAGAACATCCGCCTTCATCTTTATTGGTATCAAAGTTTTGCTTTCAGTCTGATCCCCCCTTTGACACCTGTTCTTCAGCTACCCACAGTAAAGTTGTGGTGACTAAGTTGACTTCTCCCAAACACTCTTTTGCCGCCTCCACTTGATGAGCGTTCTCTTGTTTATACACTGGAGGGGTTCTTCGGCTGCTTGTCTGTGAAAGCAGCACCGGAAGCAGCTGTGGAAAGATATTCCAGTCGCCAGAATGTAACTCTCCAATTGGATACTTCACGTCGCTCAGATCTTAGACTTTCAATAACTTCGTGTGAGGAACAGATAGAGTGGATATTCGGTCCTTGTTGATTGGAGCAAACTGATCAATGCAGCAATGAGAAGCTCCGGAACCACTAGCGGCTTGGAGAGGGCTGGCATCAGATACAGGACTCTGGCTGGGGTTCAAAAGTAGGAAAAGCATGTCTTGTTTGAAATGAAATGAGGTGAAGATCGAATTTAAGTCGATTTGTGCACGGATCATAGCTCCCCCGACAACGCGTTAGGATGGCCGAGCGGTCCAAGGCGCTGCGTTCAGGTTGCAGTCTCCTCTGGTGGCGTGGGTTCGAATCCCACTTCTGATATTGAGTATTCTTCCACGAGGTTAAATTTCTCCAGCTAGATTATCAACCTCAGGAAGATTCAATATTTCCCTTCCAAAGGAAAAGATTAGTTCCCAAGACATTAGATTTTTGCTCAAATACGCACAGCAAGACCCCAAAGGGTCAGTTGTCGACTCGATAATCTGCTTCAGTGACTCTGGTTGAGGAATTAATATTGATCCCAGGACTGCGCGTAAAATTCGTCTCCCCTTGTTGTAAATAGGGAAAGCTTTATTTCCTTATTGGCCCCCTGTGAGGTATTACTGGATTTCAGTATTATCTATATTGCTCCTCTGTGGGGTATTACTGGATAACGTTACCTGTTTGGATACTGGAGGGGTTCTTCGGCTGCTTGTCCGTGAAAGCAGCACCGGAAGCAACCGTGGAGAGAGATTCCATTAGCCAGGATGCAACTCTCCAATTGGATACTTCACGTCGCTCCGATCTTAGACTGTCAATATCTTCGTGTGAGGAACAGGTCGAGCGGAAATTCGGTCCTTGTTGATTGAGGGAAACTGATCAATGAGAAGCTCCTTAACCCCCAGCCCCTTGGACAAGGATGGTACTCAGATACAGGTCTCTGGCTGGGGTTCAAAAGTAGGAAAAGCATATCTTGTTGGAAAGGTAATGACGACGAAGTTGGAATTTGAAGCGATTTGTGCACGGGGCATATCATTTTTCACGACGCGTCATGATAGCCGAGCGGTCGAAGGAGCTGCTTTAAAATCACAGTCTATTGTCGAGCCGTTGGTTCGGATCCCACTTCTGACATTAACTTTTCCTCCACGATGATACGTTTCTCCAGCAACACATTCAATCCCAGGAAGATCCAATACCTCCGGTTCAATGGGGAAGCTGTGGACAAGAGATTCTTGCTTAAGTTTGCACAGCAAACCCCACGGGCAGAAAGCTAGTTCATGAATTGATGATCTGCTCAGTGAGCCTGGTTGAGTTATTAACATTGATCCCAGCAAGCAGGCTACGATCCCTCTTCTCTTGCTGTAAATAGCCTGTCTAATTGGATTGTCAAGGTGACTCAGTAGACGTCTCCCAGAAACATCTTCTGCCGCCTTTTCTGGATGAACTTCCCTCTGTTTCTGCACGGAAGGGGTTCTTTGGCTGCTTGTCTGTGAAAGCAGCACCAGAAGCAGCTGTGGAGAGAGACTCCAGTCGCCAGGATGCAACTGTCTAATTGGATCCTTCTCGGCGCTCAGATCTTAGACTCTCAACACCTTCGTGTGAGGAACAGGTCGGCGGCATTTGAGTCTTTGTTAATTGGAGCGAACGCATCAATTCAGCAATGAGAAGCTCCTTAACACCCAGCGCCTTGGACAAGGATGGCACTCAGATACAGGACTCTGGCTGGGGTTCAAAAATAGAAAAAGCACGTCCAGTTTGAAATGAAATGACGATGAGGATAGAATTTAAACCGATTTGTGCACGGAGCATATCTTTTGCCGCAACATCTCAGGATGGCCGAGCCGTCGAAGGCGGTGCGTTTATCAACTCAGTGGGCTTCATAATTCCTGTTCAATTTGGTTTGGTTGTGAAAGTAACATCAAAATAAATTCTTTTTTGTCCCTCGCTTTTCTTTTCGGGATCATTGGATCAATTCGGTGCTTTCTGGTTTGTTGGCCTCCACTGCGAACAGAACAATAGACATACGGGACCAGTCTTTATAAATAAAAGCATCGAGCACAAGGCCAATGCTGCACTGAGATTCTTCATAAAATCCTGAAAGAGCAATAGAAAACGTTGGATAACTCGGCTGGTCTGGCAACATCTGTGGAGAGAGAAAAACAGTTGCAGTTCCAAACCCAGTATGACCCTGCTTCCCATTCTCTGTTTCCCTCGCAACAGCTGCTGCCAGCCTGTTGATATTTTCCAGCATTTTCTGTTTTTATCACGGGACTACACGCCAGCTCTCGGCGACTGACATGGACATGGTCATGATGTGGAACCTGTTTTAAAAAATATTCATGGAAGAATGTCTGACAGCAATGCCTCCCTCCGTTTCTTCACGGCCGCTCATCCCGCCGACAAATGAGCAAAATGCCTGGATGTCACCTTATTGGTGAAATCGGAAACTAATGGATGAATAGAATAGGAAGCCAGCCGGCAGGGGGACTTCGGTATTGAACCCGATTCTTCGCACAGTCCAACCATCTGCAGGTTAGGTGGTTTGGCCATGTTCACTTTCCCCTTAATTTCCAAACATTAGCAGAGATATGTGGTCGGGCGTGGATAGGGCCCTTATATGGTGCTCCTTCGGAGGGTCAATGCAGACTTGATGGACTGAATGCCCTCATTCTTCACGGTAGGGAATCTATGTTTCAGTTAATTCCAGCAGCACATTGGAGGAATTTGTCCAGACATTGAGCTGGAGGAATGGATGTCTCCTCTGTTATGACAGCCATATGATGAAAACTAGAAACTAGTTATCGGATATTTCGACTGACGGTGAAAGACTCCGTATCGAGTATCTCCAATCGCCTTGCTCCTCCACGGTCCATCGTTTCCCACCATCTGCAAAATGCACCAATTTACCACTGGTGTTTGCAACGGAAGGCTTTTGTGTAAGTCCGAGACTCACCTGTCTCACCTGGACTCGAAACGTTAGTTGTATTCTCTCCCTACACATGCTGTCAGACCTGCAGAGACTTTAAAGCATTTTCTCTGTGGTTCCCTATTTGTGAGCTTTACAATGTTGTAATGTGGCATGCTGTCTCCTTCATTCCTGGGACGAATGTCGGGATGAGCCTGCAGGAAAGATTCTGATGGGTATTTGCTGCCAAGCAAACAGGAACGTGCGTTATGATTACTTTTGATGAGAGGGAGAATGTAAATAGCCGAGAATTGCCCCGTTTCCTCGACCTCGGTGTAACGGCCCAGCACGCTTCCGCTGCGGCACTCTGCTCCCTTAACCAGAAGCTGCGACACCCTGTTGGTGACCTTTACAATGTGTCATGCTGTCTCCTTCATTCCTGGTACAAATATCGGGATGAGACTGCAATAAATATTCTGATAGGTATTTGCTGCAAAGAAAACAGGAACGTGCGTTATGTTTACTTTTGGTGTGAGAGAGAATGTAAATAGCAGCGAATAGCCCCGTTTCCTCGACCTGGGGGCAACGGCCCAGCACGCTTCCGCTGCAGCACTCTGTTCCTTAAACCAGGAGTTACAGCATCACTGTACTGCGGTAGCCAGACAACTCATTTGTTTTTTCAACAAGAACACACGTTTGAGCACACTGATTCTGGTCAGCATAGTTCAGATATTTTACTTTCATGCTGAATAATTGTTCTGTGAACATAGAATAGTACAGGCCCTTCGACCCCTCGATGTTGTGCCGAGCAATGATCACCCTACTTAAACCCTATATCCGTAACCCAACAACACCCCCCCATTAACCTTACTTATTAGGACACTACGGGCAATTTAGCAAAGCCAATCCACCTCAGCCGCAGATCTTTGGACTGTGGGAGGAAACCGGAGCACCCGGAGGAAACCCACGCACACACGGGGTGGACGTGCAGACTCCGCGCACGCGCAGACAGTGACCCAGCCGGGAACCGAACCTGGGACTGTCGAGCTGTGAAGCATTTATGCTAACCACCATGCTACCGTACTGCCCATCGTGAAGGCGATGTTATTTCTTCTGTGACGTTGTTCTGATGTGAAAGTGGGGAGTGACTGGAATCACCTTCATAGAAGGAAGTTCGGGGCGGCAGCTTCACCTCTCTGGGAGCATTGATCAATCAGTTACTGATTTCTTCAAACTATGCCTCAAGTACGACTACGGAGAACATCAACCACAAGCAGAGTGGCGCAGCACAAGCGCTGGGCCCATAACCTAAAAGTCGATGGATTAAAACCATCCTCTGCTACTTATTATCTCACTCACACCAAAAGCAAACAAGTCGCGAGCACCCAGCAGAACATCCGCCTACTTCTTTATTAGCATCAAACTTCTGCTTTCAGTCTGATCCGCTCTTTGACACCTGTTCTTCAGCTACCCACAGTACAGTCGAGGTGACTAAGTTGACTACTCCCTAAACCCTCTTCTGTCGCCTCCACTGGATGAATGTTCTACTGTTTGGGTATTGGTGGGGTTCTTTTGCTGCTTGTCTGTGAAAGCAGCACCGGAAGCAGCTGTGGAGAGAGATTCCAGTCGCCAGAATGCAACTCTCCAATTGGATACTTCACGTCACTCAGATCTTAGACTCTCAATAACTTCCTGTGAGGATCAGAAAGAGCAGGAATTTGGTCCTTGTTGGTTGGAGCAAAGTGATCAATGCAGCAATGAGAAGCTCCTTACCCCGAGCAGCTTGGACAAGGATGGCACTCAGATACAGGGCTCTGGCTGGGTTTCAAAAGTAGGAAAAGCATATCTTGTTGGAAATGAAATGACGATGAGGATAGAATTTAAGTCAATTTGTGCACGGATCTAAGATTCAACAATGGCGTTCGAATCCCACTCCCGATATTGGGTTATCCTCCACGAGATTAGATTTCTCCGGCGAGATTTTCAACCTCAGGAAGATCCAAAATCTCCCTTCCAAAGGAAAAGATGTGTTCCCAGGTCATGGGATTTCTGCTTAAATACGCACAGCAAGACCCGGCAGGCGAAAGACCAGTTAATGACTCGATGTTCTTCTAAAGTGACTCTGGTTGAGGAATTAATATTGATCCCAGGACTCCGGGTGAAATTCGACTTCTCTTTTTGTAAATAGTATGGCTGGTTGGATTGTTCACATCCCTCCGAGAGGGGAAGTTGGGAACTCGGTTTCTATTGTGATTTATTGTTCGATAATGCTTTATTTCCTTATTGTGAGCCATTCACGGACATCAGTATGTATCTATATTGCTCCTCTGTGGGGTACTACTGGATAACGTTTCCAATCCAGATTTGGCAAAGGGTCACCTGGACTCGAAACGTTAGTTGTTTTCTCTCCCTACACATGCTGTCAGACCTGCTGAGACTTTAAACCATTTTCTCTGTGGGTCCCTTATTGTGAGCGTTTCAAAGTTGTAATGTGTCATGCTGTCTCCTTCATTCCTGGACGAATGTCGGGGTGAGCCTGCAAGAATGATTCTGATAGGTATTTGCTGCAAAGCAAACAGGAACGTGCGTTATGATTATTTTTGATGAGAGGGAGAATGTAAATAGCCGAGAATAGCCCCGTTTCCTCGACCTCGGGGTAACGGCCCAGCACGCTTCCGCTGCGGCACTCTGCTCCCTTAACCAGGAGCTGCGACATTACTGCTCTTCGGTAGCCAGACAACTATTCACTTTCTCATTTGTTCTTTCAGCAAGAACACGCGTTTGAGCAGACTGATTCTGGTCAGCATAGTTCAGATATTTTACTTTCGTGCTGAATGGTTGTTCTGTGAAGGTGCTGCGATTTCTTCATTGACGTTGCTCTGATGGGAAAGTGGGGAGTGACTGGAATCACCTTCATAGAAGGAAGTTCGGGGCGGCAGTTTCACCTCTCTGGCACCATTAATCAACCTGTTACTGATTTCTTCAAACTTTGCCTCAAGTCCGACTCGTTAAAAATCAACCACGAGCAGAGTGGCGCAGCGGGAACGTGCTAACCCATAAACTAGAAGTCGATGGATCAAAACCATCCTCTGCAATTTATTTTCTCACTCACACCAAAATGAGATCCAAAATCTCCCTTTCAAAGGTAAAGCTTTGTTCCCAGGACATGAGATTTCTGCTGAAATACGCACAGCAAGACCCCAAAGCCCAATTAATGACTCAATAATCTGCTTCAGTGACTCTGGTTGAGGAATTAATATTGTACCCGGGGCTCCGCGCAATATTCGTCTTCTCTTGTTGGAAATAGTCTGGCTGGTTTGATTGTTCATATCCGTCCGAGAGGGGAAGTTGGGAACTCGTTTTCTATTGTGATTTATTGCTCGACAAAACTTTATTTCCTTATTGTCCCCCGTGAGGTATTACTGGATATCAGTATTTATCTATATTGCTCCTCTGTGGGGTACTACTGGATAACGTTTCGAGTCCAGGTTTGACAAAGGGTCATTGGACTCGGAACGTACGCTCTTTTCTTTTCCGACAGATGCTGTCAGACCTGCTGAGATTTTAAAGCATTTTCTCTGTGGTTCTCTATTTGTGAGCTTTACAATGTTGACATGTGTCATGCTGTCTCAATCATTACCAGGACTAATGTCAGGATGAGACTGCAAGAAATATTCTGATAGGTATTTGCTGCAAAGCAAACAGGAACGTGCGTTATGATTACTTTTGGTGTGAAGGAGAATGTAAATAGCCGAGAGTAGCCTTGATTCCACGACCTCGGGCTAACGGCCCAGCACGCTTCCGCTGCGGCACTCTGTTCCTTAAACCAGGAGCTACGACATCACTGCCCTGCGGTAGCCAGACAACTATTCATTTCTTCATTTGTTCTTTCAGCAAGTACACACGTTTGAGCAGACTGATTCTGGTCAGCATAGTCAGATATTTCACTTTCGTGCTGAATGGTTGTTCTGTGAGGGTGATGTGATTTGTTCTGTGACGTTGTTCTGATGGGAAAGTGGGGAGTGACTGGAATCACCTTCATCGAAGGAAGTTCGGGGCGGCAGTTTCACCTCTCTGGGAACATTGATTGACCTGTTACTGATGTCTTCAAACTTTGCCTGACGTCCGGCCCCACTAAGAATCAAGCAAGAGCCGAGTGCCGCAGCGGAAGCGTGCTGGGCCATTCGCCCGAGGTCGTGGAATCGAAAACATCCTCTGCTATTTATTTTCTCAGGTCCACCAAAAGCAAACATGTCTCTTTTACCCAGCAGAACATCCGCCTTCTTCTTTATTGGTATCAAAGTTTTGCTTTCAGTCTGATCACCCTTTGACACCTGTTCTTCAGCTACCCACAGTAAAGTTGAGGTGACTAAGTTGACTTCTCCCAAACACTCTTTTGCCGCCTCCACTGGATGAGCGTTCTCCTGTTTGGGTATTGTTGGGGTTCTTCGGCTACTTGTCTGTGAAAGCAGCACCGGAAGCAGCTGTGGAAAGATATTCCAGTCGCCAGAATGTAACTCTCCAATTGGATACTTCACGGCGCTCAGATCTTAGACTCTCAATAACTTCGTTGAGGAACAGATAGAGCGGAAATTCTGTCCTTGTTGATTGGAGCAAACTGATCAATGCAGCAGTGAGAATATCCGTAACCCCTAGCGGCTTGGACAGTGATGGCATCAGATACAGGACTCTGGCTGTGGTTCAAAAGTAGGAAAAGCGTGTCTTGTTTGAAATGAATGAGATGACGATAGAATTTAAGTCGATTTGTGCACTGAACTTAGCTACGACCACAACGCATCAGGATGGCCGAGCGGTCTATGGCGCTGCGTTGAGGTCGCAGTCTCCTCTGGAGGCGTGGGTTCGAATCCCACTCCTGATATTGAGTTTTCTTCCACGAGGATAAATTGCTCCAGCGAGATTATCAACCTCAGGAAGATCTTCTATCTCCCTTCCAAATGAAAAGATTTGTTCCCAGGACATAATATCTCTGCTCAAATACGCACAGCAAAACCCCCGAGGGTCAGTTAAAACCTCGATAATCTACAACAGTGACTCTGGTTGAGGAATTAATATTGATCCCAGGACTCCGCGTAAAATGCGACTTCCCCTGTTGTAAATAGAGAAAACTTTCTTTCTTCACTGGACCCCCGTGAGGTATTACTGGATTTCAGTATTATCTATATTGCTCCTCTGTGGTGTATTACTGGATAACGTTACCGGTTTGGACACTGGAGGGTTTCGTCGGCTACTTGTATGTGAAAGCAGCACCGGAAGCAGCTGTGGAGAGAGATTCCAGTCGCCAGGATGCAACGCTCCAATTGGATACTTCACGTCTCTCAGATCTTAGACTCTCAATATCTGCGTGTGAGGAACACGTAGAGCGGAAATACGGGCCTTGTTGATTGAGGGAAACTGATCAATGAGAAGCTCCTTAACCCCCAGCAGCTTGGACAAGGATGGTACTCAGATACAGGACTCTGGCTGGGGTTCAAAAGTATGAAAAGCATATCTTGTTTGAAACGAAATGACGATTAAGACCGTATTGAAAACGATTTGTGCACGGAGCATGTTTTTTTTGTGGCAACACGTCAGGATGGCCGAGCGGTCAAAGGCGCTGCGTTAAAGTCGACGTCTCTCCTGGAGGCGGGGTTCAAATCTCACTTCTGATGTCAAATTTTCCGCCACCTATCTACGTTTCTCCATCAAAATGTTCAATCCCAGAATAATCCATTACCTCCAATTCAATGGGGAAGCGATGACACCAGGACATCAGATTTCGCCTGAAATTCTTTCAGCAAGACCCCGCAGCCAGAAGCGCAGTTCATGACTGGATGATCTGCGCATTACGTCTGTCTGATGAATTCATATTGATCACAGTACTATGGGTAAAATTGGTATTCTCTTGTAAGTAGCCTGTTGCGTTGGAATGTCGAGGTGACTCAGTTGGCCTCTCCCAGAATCCACTTCTGCCGCCTTCACTGGATGAACCTCCTCCTGTTTGGACACTGAAGGTGGCTACTTGTCTGTGAAAGTTGCACCGGAAGCAGCTGTGGAGAGAGATTGCAGTCGCCAGGATGCAATTGTCTAATTGGATCGTTTACGCCGCTCAGATCTCAGACTCTCAACACCTTCGTGTGAGGAACAGGTCGGCGGCAGTTCGGGCCTTGTTGATTGGAGCAAACTGATCAATGCAGCAATGAGAAGCTTCTCAAACCCCAGCGGCTTGGGGAAGAATGGCACTCGGATACAGGACTCTGGCTGAGTTTCAAAAATAGGAAAGGTGCATCAAGTTTGAAAGGTAATGACGATGAAGTTAGAATTTGAATCGATTTGTGCACGGAGCGTACCACTTGTCACGACGCGTCATGATAGCCGAGCGGTCGAAGGCGCTGCTTTAAAATCGCAGTCTATTGTAGAGCCGTGGGTTCGGATCCCACTTCTGACATTAACGTTTCCTCCACGATGATGCGTTTCTCCCGCAACACATTCAATCCCAGGAAGATCCAATACTTCCGATTCAATGGGGAAGCTGTGGCTTCAGGACATGAGATTCTTGCTTAAGTTTGCACAGCAAACCCCACGGGCAGAAAGCTAGTTCATGAATTGATGATCTGCTCAGTGAGCCTGGTTGAGTTATTAATATTGATCCCAGCAAGCAGACTACGATCCCTCTTCTCTTGCTGTAAATAGCCTGTCTAATTGGATTGTCAAGGTGACTCAGTTGCCCTCTCCCAGAAACATCTTCTGCCGCCTTTTCTGGATGAACTTCCCTCTGTTTGGACAGGGAAGGGGTTCTTTGGCTGCTTGTCTGTGAAAGCAGCACCAGAAGCAGCTGTGGAGAGAGATTCCAGTCGCCAGGATGCAACTGTCTAATTGGACCCTTCACGCCGCTCATACCTTAGACTCCGAACACCTTCGTGTGAGGAAAAAGTCGGCGGCATTTGGGTCTTTGTTAATTGGAGCAAACGCATCAATTCAGCAATTAGAAGCTCCATAACACCCAGCCCCTTGGACAAGGATGGCACTCAGATACAGGACTCTGGCTGGGGTTCAAAAATAGGAAAAGCACGCCCAGTTTGAAATGAAATGACGATGAGGATCGAATTTAAACCGATTTGTGCACGGAGCATAACTTTTGCCGCAACATGTCAGGATGGCCGAGCCGTCGAAGGCGGTGCGTTTATCAACTCAATGGGCTTCATAATTCCTGTTGAATTTGGTTTGGTTGTTAAAGTAACATCAAAATAAACTCTTTATTTCTCCCTCGCTTTTCATTTCGGGAGCATTGGGTCAATTCGGTTCTTTCTGGTTTGTTGGCCTCCACTGCGAACAGAACAATAAACATACGGGACCAGTCTTTATAAATAAAAGCGTCGAGCACAAGGGCAATACTTTAATGGAGATTCTTCATAAAATCCTATAAGAGCAATAGAAAATGTTGGATAACTCGGCTGGTCTGGCAACATATGTGGAGAGAGAAACACAGATACAGTTCCAAACCCAGTATGACCCTGCTTCCCATTCTCTGTTTCCCTCTCCACAGCTGCTGCCAGCCTGTTGAGATTTTCCGGCATTTTCTGTTTTTATCAAGGGACTACACGCCAGCTCTAGGCGACTGACATGGACACGATGGGTGGAATGGACTCACCCTGGTCTGTAACCATTCTATGATTCTCGAAACGAGAGTGTAAAATCTGAGCAACGTGAAGTATCCAATTGGACAGTTGCATCCTGGCGATTGGAATCTCTCTCCCCCGCTGCTTCCGGTGCCGCTTTCACAGACAAGTAGCCGAAGAACCCAGCCAGTGGACAAACAGGAGGAAATTCATTCAGTTGAGGCAGAGGAGGATTCTGGAAGAGGTCAACTGAGTCACATCGACTCCACTGTGGGTAGCCGAAGAACAGGTGTCAAGGAGCGGTTAAGCCAAAAACATTCTCATTTTCTTTCTTTATAACTCGTCAAATCTATATTGCAGAAAGGATGCGGGCAAATGATAGAACAATATAAACTCTTCCTGCTCCTCCCGCAGCAGAAGGCACTCCGATGGCATCTTCAACATAACTGTTGCAGGTATTGGATTATATCACGCTCTAAATGATACAACATTTATGATTCCTATTGCGATGTTTGCAATTGAATTCTGTGCGTATTAGCGTGATAGTGCTGAATAATTGTGTGTTTATCTCGCAATCTATTTGCATTGACCTCCTTTGTGTATAAATGTATTTTGACGTGATTGAAAAACAGAAGGAAAGGCTGAGTAAAACCCTGCCCGATGAAATAGCTAGCACCCTCCATACCAGGCAACATCCTGGTGAACCTCCTCTGCACCCTCTCCAAGTCATCCACACCCTTCTCGTAATGTGGTGACCAGAACTGCACGCAGTATTCCAAATGTGGCCGAACCAAAGTCCTATACAACTGTAACATGACCTGCCGACTCTTGTACTCAATACACCGTCCGATGAAGGCAAGAATGCTGTATGCCTTCTTGACCACTCTATCAACCTGCCTTGCCACCTTCAGGATACAATGGACCTTGAGCTCCCAGATCTCTCTGCACATCAATTTCCCCAAGACCCTTCCATTGACCATATAGTCCGCTCTTTAATTTGATCTTCCAAAATGCATCACCTCGCATTTGCCTGGATTGAACTCCATCTGCCATTTCTCTGCCCAACTCTCCAATCTATCTATATTTTGTTGTATTCTCTGACAGTCCTCCTCGCTATCTGCAACTGCACCAATCTTAGTATCACCTGAAAACTTGCTAATCAGACCACCTATACCTTCCTCAAGATCATTTATGTAGATCACAAACTACAGTGGTCCGAGCATGGATCCCTGTGGAACACCACTAGTTACCCTTCTCCATTTTGAGACACTCCCTTCAACCACTACTCTCTGTCTCCTGTTGCCCAGCCAGTTCTTTATCCATCTAGCTAGTACACACTGAACCCCATACGACTTCACTTTTTCCATCAACCTGCCATGGGAAACCTTATCAAACGCCTTACTAAAGTCCATGTATACGACATCTACAGCCCATCAATTACCTTTATCACTTCCTCAAAGAATTATATTAGGTTTGAAAGACATGACCTTCCCTGCACAGAACCATGCTACCTATCACTGATAAGTCTATTTTCTTCCAGATGTGAATAGATCCTATCCTTCAGTATCTTTTCCAACAGTTTGCCTACCACTGACGTCAAGCTCACAGGTCTATAATTCCCTGCATTATCCCTGCTACCCTTCTGATACAAAGGGACAACATTAGCAATTATCCAGTCCTCCGGGACCTCACCCGTGCTCAAGTATGCTGCAAAGATATCTGTTAAGTCCCCAGCAATTTCGACCCTCGCTTCCCTCAGTAACCTGGGATAGATCCCATCCGGTCCTGGGGACTTGTCCACCTTAATGTCTTTTAGAATACCCAAAACTTCCCCTTCCGTATGAAAATTTGACCGAGAGTATTTAAACATCCATCCCGAGCCTCGACATCCGTCTTGTCCCTCTCCTTTGTGAATACCGATGCAAAGTACTCATTAAGAATCTAACCCATTTCCTCTGAGTCCACGCATAAATTTCCTCTTTTGTCTTTAAATGGGCCAATCCTTTCCCTAGTTACCCTTTTGCTCCTTACATACGAATAAAATGCTTAGGGATTTTCCTTAACCCTGTTAGCCAAAGATATTTCATGACCCCTTTTTGCCCTCTTTATTGCGCGTTTGAGATTCGTCCTACTTTCCCGATATTCCTCCAAAGCTTCATCAGTTTTGAGTTGCCTCGATCCTATGTATGCTTCCTTTTTCATCTTAGCTAGTTTCACCATTTAACCCGTCATCCATGGTTCCCTAATCTTGCCATTTCTATCTTCCATTTTCACAGGAACATGTCTGTCCTGCACTCTAATCACCCTTTCCTTAAAAGACTTCCACATTTCAAATGTGGATTTACCCTTAAACAGCTGCTCCCAATCCACATTCCCTAGCTCCAGCCGAATTTTGTTATACTCTGCCTTTCCCCAATTTAACACTCTTCCTTTCGGACCCCTCCAGTCCTTGTCCATGAGTATTCTAAAACTTACGGAATTGTGATCGCTATTCCCAAAGTAATCACCGACTGAAACATCAACCACCTGGCCGGGATCATTCCCCAATACCAGGTCAAGTATGGCCCCTTCCCGAGTTGGACTATTTACATACTGCTCGAAAAAACTCTCCTGGATGCTCCTTACAAACTCTGCTCCATCGACGCCTCCAACAATACACGAACCCCATTCAATGTTGGGGAAGTTAAAATCTCCCATCACAACAACCCTATTGCTCCTACATTTTTCTATAATCTGTCTGCATATTTGTACCTCTACTTCATGCTCGCTTTTGGGACGCCTGTAGTAAAATCACAACAATGTTACTGCACCCTTCCTATTTCTCAGCTCCACCCATTTTGCCTCAGTGCTCGAATCCTCCATCGTGCCCTCCTTAATCACAGCTGTGATATCATCTCTGACGAGTAATGCAACTCCTCCACCCCTTCTACGTCCCTCTCTATCCCTCCTAAAGCATCTATATCCTGGGATATTCAATTGCCAGTCCTGTCCTTCCCTCAACCAAGCCTCAGTAATACCAATAGCATCATATTCCCAGGTACTGATTCAAGCCCTAAGTTCATTTGCCTTACCTGCTACACTTCTTGCATTAAAACAAATGCACCTCAGACCACCTTTGCGTTCATCATCTCTTCTCTGTCTATTCTTCCCCTTAGTTACATTGAGTTTATTGTCTCGTACCTTACTGGTTTATTTCATTCTACCCGTTGCAATTCTCATGTTCTTTCTTAATAGCTCGTCAAATCTATATTGCAGAAAGGATGCGGGCAAATGACAGAACAATATAAACTCTTTGTGTTGTTCCCACAGATGAAGGCACTCCGATGGCATCTTCAACATAACTGTTGCAGGTGTTGGATTATATTATGCTCTAAATAAAACAACATTTATGATTCCTATTGCGATATTTGCAATTTAATGTTGTGCGTATTTGCGTGATAGTGCTGAATAATTGTGTGTTTATCTCTGTCATGTCGCAATCTATTTGCATTGATCTCCTTTGTGTATAAATGTATTTTGACGTGCTTGAAAAACAGAAGGAAAGGCTGAGTAAAACCCTGTCCGATTGAATACGATTCAATGTTAATGCCGAGTCAGATAACCATCAGAATGCTGACACACTTTCATGTGCAGCACCAGAACTCAAAATACGGCAGTGTATTTTTGAGGATTGCTTTCCCAGCAGTAAGTGTCATTTTGCGTAATCCAGCATGTGTAGTCATGGGCGAGTGCTTAAGGCGATGGACTAAAAATCCATTGGGGTTTCCCCGCGCAAGTTCGAATCCTGCTGACTACGTGTCTTTCTTTTCTCTTCCAAATTCACGGAAGTTTTTTTGTTTGAGTTGTGCCTGCCACGAAGTGCTGTTGAAAAAAATGTTCATGGAAAAATGTCTGACAGCAATGCCTCCCTCCGGTTCTTCACGGCCGCTGATCCCGCCAACAAATTAGCAAAATGCCTGGATGTCGCCTTATTGGTGAAATCGGAAACAAATGGATGAATAGAATAGGAAGCCAGCCGGGAGGGGGACCTCAATCGGTATTGCACCCGATTCTTCGCACAGTCCAACCATCTGCAGGTTAGATGGTTTGGCCATGTTTACTTTCCCCTTAATTTCCAAGCAATAGCCAGAGATACGGGGTCGGGCATGGATAGGGCCCAGACATGGTGCTCCTTCGGATGGTCAATGCAGACTTGATGGACTGAATGCCCTCATTCTTCACGGTAGGGAATCTATGTTTCCGTTAATTCCAGCAGCGCATTGGAGGAATTTGTCCAGACATTGAGCTGGAGGAATGAATGTCTCCTCTGATATGACAGCAATATGATGAGAACTAGAAACTAGCTATCGGATATTTCGACTGATGGTGAATGACTCCGTATCGAGTATCTCCAATCGCCTTGGTCCTCCACGGTCCATCGTTTCCCACCTTCTGCAAAATGCACCAATTTACCACTGGTGTTTGCAACGTAAGGCCTTTGTGTAACTCCGTCCATCTTTCCTGACTACCTCTGCATCTACTGTTTATTGCATTCTCAGACTGAATTCTACATGCATATATCAGTTTATTTCATTCTACATATTGCAATTCTCATGTTCTTTCTTTATAGCTCGTCAAATCTATATTGCAGAAAGGATGCGGGCAAATGATAGAACAATATAAACTCTTTGTGTTCCTTCCGCAGAAGAAGGCACTCAGATGGCATCTTCAACATAACTGTTGCAGGTATTGGATTATATCGTGCTCTAAATAAAACAACATTCATGATTCCTATTGCGATGTTTGCAATTGAATTTTGTGCGTATTTGCGTGATAGCGCTGAATATTAAAGTGTGTCAGCATTCTAATGTTTATCTGACTCGGCATTAACATTTAATCGTATTTAATCGGGCAGGGTTTATCTCTGCCATCTCGCAATGTATTTGCATTGATCTCCTTTGTGTATAAATGTATTTGATATGATTGAAAAACAGAAGGAAAGGCTGAGTAAAACTCAGCCCGATTGAATACGATTCAATGTTAATGGCGAGTCAGATAACATCAGAATGCTGACACACTTTAATATGAAGCACCAGAACTCAAAATTGCGGCAGTACATTTTTGAGGATTATTTTATCAGCAGTAAGTGTCATTTTACAGCGGCTGGCACATGTAGTCATGGCCGAGTGGTTAAGGCGATGGACTAGAAATCCATTGGGGTTTCCCCGCGCAGGTTCGAACCCTGCTGACTACGTATCCTTCTTTTCTCGTCCAAATTCACGCAAGTTTTTTTGTTATGCGTTGTGCCTGACACGAAGTGCTGTGAAACCTGTTGAAAAAAATGTTCATGGAAAAATGTCCGACAACAATGCCTCCCTCCGGTTCTTCACGGCCGCTGATCCCGCCGACAAATGAGCAAAGTACCTGGATGTCACCTTATTGATGAAATCGGAAACTAATGGATGAATAGAATAGAAAGGCTGCCGGCAGCGGGACCTCGGTATTGCACCCGATTCTTCGCACGTGTTGGCATCGCTGAAATGCTCCGCAGATCGCGGACAGAGAATAAAGCTTGAAAAGCTTTTAAAGTAAATAGATAATAATACTTTTTCTTGATGTCACAAGTAGGCTTACATTAACACTGTAACAAAGTTAGTGGGAATAACCCGAGTCGCCACACTCCGGCACCTGTTCGGGTTCAATCAGGGAGATTTCTGAATGTCCATTTCACATAATAG
Organism: Scyliorhinus canicula; assembly: GCF_902713615.1. Taxonomy (NCBI): domain Eukaryota; kingdom Metazoa; phylum Chordata; class Chondrichthyes; order Carcharhiniformes; family Scyliorhinidae; genus Scyliorhinus; species Scyliorhinus canicula. The sequence goes on along the minus strand of NC_052176.1, from coordinate 9,430,454 downwards.
CACGTCTTTCGTGGCTTGTGGGAGGGAACCTGAGCATCCGGCGGAAACCCACGCAGAAACGTGGAGAACGTGCAGACTCCTCGCAGTGACCCAGTGGGAAATTAAATCCGGGACCCTGGCGTTGTGAAGCAACAGTGCTAACCACTGAGCTGTTGTGCCGCCCATTGTTGTTTCTCACAAGTCCTTGATCGCCAGTCTTTAAGAAATTAGCTGATCTACATGTTGTCAGGAGTGGGCTGTACGGCACAGGAACTTCACCGCATGACCCACTTGAGTCTGACCACCACATTGCGTACAGTTGGGTGCATTTCGGGAAGGAGTGGCGTATTTACTGTGGTGTCTCTGACAAGTCAATAAAGTTACATGTTGTCACTTTACTAACCTTAGCTGTTTCCGATGGCAGCCAGAAGTTTGGATTGTTTGTTTTTCAAATGGAGGCGGAGAAAGTGGATCCCAGAAGTAATTTAAAATAAACAAGAAAATATTTGCCTTCCGGTGAAGAAGATAAAACTCAGCAGACACGTGTTTAACTTGACAAACCAAAGAACAGATGAAAAATACAATCATGTTTGGCAATCTCGAAAATCATAGCGAGAAATGTATATGTGAAACCTTTCCCAATGAGTTAGTCAGGGATTGAATAGTCTGCTGGGGCCACAGCCATTTGCTCCACAGGCCGCTGTCACGAGAGAAAGATTTAAAACGATTTAAAGAATAACATCTGCATGTAAAATCAAAAAAAAAGCAACAATGATGTCAAGCGGTGACATAAACTTTCATCCCAGTGAACAAACAAACAGGTAATTCAGCTCATTTCTGAGGAGAAAGGAATTCCCTCCACAGGATTTTATTGAATCGATTGAGACAAAGCATTTTGTTCTAGTTGGGAGCATCAATACTTTATCCGGATCAAACATATATTGTGGATTTGTTCGGAGGCAAACAAAGTACGAAGAGGAAAGAGAATAATCGAACTAATTATCACAAGGAAATACATTCTGAGAAAAGCCGGGCAATGTTTGGAAGGAAAGGCGGGATATTGAGCTGACGAGGGAAAACTTCACCAAGGTCCATTGAATTTCGGTATAAAGCAACCGCGGCAAGACTCGAATTTGCAACCCACTGATATCATCGAAGTCAGAAACCTTATCGATTCGGCCGCGCGGCCAACGGCAGCAACTCTTTTTCAGTTTTCATGATCCGCTGTCACCCAGAGCCCAGAAAATACAAAGGCGAGCTCCACCTGCCGAACTTGGTCATTTTCCATGAAGATAATACTCTTCACTCCGTGAGCCGTGAAGGTTTTTGGAGCATCATCCACAAATGTGGCTGCTCACGGACATGTGTTACCAACCTCTGCACGAGAACAAGTCAAAATTAAAACTGTATCAACTGTTATAAGGATCAATGAGTAAACGCTGAGAACTCCGAGCATCATCAGTTCATCCACCAGAAAGACTCACAGAATGATTTAGTGCAAGATGTTTCTCATGTAAACCTCAAGTCACGAAAATTCACCTGAACAGCACATTGTGTTTGTGTGTCATTCCCTCATTATCAGTCTGTATGTGAGTGTGGATTAAACCCGTATGTGCCCTCACAGACACTGTGGTCCTCTTCTTGCGAATTCCAGAGAAACACTTAAATTACCTGAGACCCTGGTGGGCGGGTGGAGGGGCTGGTTTGAAGAAACTGCCGCAAGAGTCAGAAAGGCACAGTGGAGTTGTCTCTGAAAAGCTCACAGGACAGCTGTGAAAAGGAGATAGAAAAGCTGTGCCTGGAGCTGTGCCCAGCAGCCAAGTAATGTGTTACATGCCTGGATATTACTTTGGTTCTCAAATCAGAGGCTAATGGATCAATAGAATGGAAGCGATCCGGCAGTGGGGCCTCGGTACTGCAACGGATTCCTCCCACAGTCCAACCATCTGCAGGTTAGGTGAATGGGCCATGTTTAATTGCCCCTTATTTTCCAAACATTAGTTAGAGTTATGGGGTCGGGCATGCATAGGACAGGTGTGGTGCTCCTTCGGAGGTTCGCTGCAGACTTGATGGATTGAATGCCCTCATTCTGCCCGGTAGGGAATCTATGTTACCATTAATTTCCGCAGCACATTCGAGAGATTTTGCCCGATATTGAGCTGGAGGAGTGAATGTCTCCTCTGATATGACAGCCTCGAAGTGGAGAACAATGAACTAGTTATCGGATATTTCCACTGATAGCGAATGACTCCGTTCCAAGTGCATCCAATCCCCTTGCTCCTCCACGGGCTGTGCGCACATCTTTACTGACTGCCTCTGCATCCACTCTGCATTGTATTCCCAGCCTGTATTCTGCATGCACATATCAATTTATTTCGTTCTATCCGATGGAATTCACATATTATTTTTTCATATCTCCTCAAATCTAAATTGCCGAATGGATGCGATAAATGATAGAAGAATGCAAACTCTTCATGATCATCTAGGAGAAGAACGCACATCGTCAACGTAGCTGTTGCAGGTATTGGATTAAATCATGCTCGAAATCAAACAATATTCAGTAGAATTCTTTACTGCAGCGGGCTGTTCAGACTGTGTTGTTAAGTACGTTCAACGCTGCGAAATACTGATTTTTAATTAGTAAGGGAATCAAGGGTTAAGATGATGAGGGAGAAAAGTGGAGTTGAGGTTTTCTCACTAGCTCAGTCGATCTCATTGGCAGCACGGTGGTTAGCACTATCGCTTCGCAGGTACAGGGTCCTAGATTCGATTCCCGGCTTGCGTCACCGCCTGTACCTTGTCCTCGTGTCTTCGTGGGTTTAGTCCCACAGTCCGAAGACGTGCAGGTTGGGTGGGGTTGCAGGGTAATGGGAATACAGCAGCGGTGTGGGCTTTCCAAGGGACGGTGCAGACTCGAAGGGCCGGATGTCCTCATTATGCAATGTAAATTCTAGTCTGTGTCATTGAATGGCGGAGAAAACTCGTTGGGCTGAACTCCTTCTGCCCTTTTGTCTTCTGGGCTTATACAATAAGACGTCTTACAACACCAGGTTAAAATCCAACATGTTTGTTTCAAACACTAGCTTTCGGAGCACTGCTCCTTCCTCAGGTGAATGAAGAGTTATGTTCCAGAAACATATATATAGACAAATTCAAATATGTCAGGCAATGCATAGAATGCGAGCATTAACAGGTGATTAAATCTTTACAGATCCAGAGATGTGCGTAACCCCAGGTTAAAGAGGGGTGAATTGTCTCAAGCCAGGACAGTTGGTAGGATGTTGCAAGCCCAGGCCTGATGGTGGGGGATGAATGTAATGCGACATGAATCCCAGGTCCCGGGTGAGGCATCACTCATGTATGCGGAACGTGGCTATCAGTTTCTGCTCGGCGATTCTGCGTTGTCGCATGTCCTGAAGGCCGCTTTGGAGAATACTTACCCAGAGATCAGAGGCTGAATTCCCCTGACTGCTGAAGTTCCCGGACTGGAAGGGTACATTCCTGCCTGGTGATTGTCGCGCGATATCCGTTCATTCGTTGTCGCAGCGTCTGCAAGGTCTCGCCAATGTACCACGCTTCGGGGAGAGACTGGCATCACCTTCATAGAAGGAAGTTCGGGGCGGCAGTTTCACCTCTCTGGGAACATTGATCAACCTGTTCCTGATTTCTTCAAACTTTGCCCCAAATCCAACCCCAGAGATAGTGAACCACGAGCAGCGTGGCGCAGTGGAAGCGTGCTGGGCCCATAACCCAGAACCATCCTCTGCTATTTATTTTCTCACTCACACCAAAAGCAAACAAGTCGCTATCACACAGCAGCACATCTGCCTTTTTCATTATTAGTATCAAAGTTTTGCTTTCAGTCTCATCTGCCCTTTGACCCCCTGTTCTTCAGCGACCCACATGACAGTCGAGGTGACAAAGTTGACTTGACCCAGAACAATCTTCTGCCGCCTCTACTGGATGAACGTTCTCCTGTTTGGACACTGGAGGGGTTCTTCTGCTACTTGTCTGTGAAAGCAGCAACGGAAGCAGCTGTGGGGAGAGATTCCAGTCGTCAGAATGCAACTCTCCAATTGGATACTTCACGTCGCTCAGATCTTAGGCTCTGAATATCGCCGTGTGAGGAACAGGTAGAGCAGCAATTCGGTCGTTGCTCATTGGAGCAAACTGATCAATGCAGCAATGAGAAGCTCCGTAACCTCCAGCGGCTTGGACAAGGATGGCACTCAGATACAGGACTCAAGTTGGGATTCATACGTAGGAAAAGCGTATCTTGTTTGAAATGAAATGACGATGAAGATTGAATTTAAGTCGATTTGTGCACGGATATTGTCGTTGACAGCGACGTATCAGGATGGCCGAGCGGTCTAAGGCCTGAGATCTGAGGTTGCCGTTTCTTCTGGAGACGTGGGTTCGAATTCCACCCCTGATGTTGACTTTTGCTCCACGAGGTTAAATTTCTCCAGCAAGATTTTCAACCTCAGGAAGATTCAGTGACTCTCCTTGAGGAATTAATATTTATCCCAGGACTCCGGGTTAAATTCGTCTTCTCTGGGATCAGATTGGATTGGATTAGTTTATTGTCACGTGCACCGAGGTACAGTGAAAAGTATTTTTCTGCCAGCAGCTCAACAGATCATTCAGTACATGGAAGAAAAGGGAATTAAATAAAATTCAAGAAACTACAAAAAATACATAATAGGGGAGCACGAGTTATACAATATAACCACATAAGCATTTGCATCGAATGAAGCATACAGGATGTAATGTTAATGAGGTCAGTCAATAAGAGGGTCATTTAGGAGTCTGCTGACTGTGGGGAAGAACCTATTTTTGAGTCTGTTCGTGCTTGTTCTCAGAGTTCTGTATCTCCTGCCCGATGGAACAAGTTGGAAAAGTGAGTTAGCCGGGTGGGAGGGATCCTTGATTATGCTGCCTGCTTTCCCGCGGCAGCGGGAGGTGTAGATAGAGACCATAGATGGGAGTCAGGTTTGTGTGATGAATTGGGCGGTATTCACGACTCTCTGAAGTTCCTTGTGGTCCTGGGCCAAGCAGTTGCCATACCAGGCTGCAATGAAGCCCAATAGGATGCTTTCTACAGTGCATCTGTAAAAGTTGGTAAGGGTTATTGTGGACATGCCGAATTTCCTTAGTTTTCCGAGGAAGTATAGGCGCTGTTTTGCTTTCTTGGTGACAGCGTCGACGGGAGTCGACCAGGACAGAATTTTGGTTATGTGCACCCCTAGGAATTTGAAACTGCTAACCATCTCCACCTCGGCCCCGTTGATGCTGACAGGGGTGTGTACAGTACTTTGCTTCCAGAAATCGATGACCAGCCCTTTAGTTTTGGTGGCATTGAGGGAGAGATTGTTGTCGTTTCATCACTCCACCAGGTTCTCTATCTCCCTCCTGTATTCGGACTCGTCCTTATTCGAGATCCGGCCCGCTATGGTCGTATCGTCAGCAAACTTGTAGATGGAGTTGGAACCAAGTTTTGCCACGCAGTCGTGTGTGTACATGGAGTAGAGTAGGGGACTAAGTACGCAGCCTTGCGGGGCACCGGTATTGTGGACTTGTTGTAAATAGTCTGGCTGGTTGGTTTGTTCACATCCGTCCGAGAGTGGAAGTTGGGAACTCGGTTTCTGGTGTGACTTGTTGCTCGACATAGCTTTATTTCCTTATTGGCCCCCTGTGAGATATTCCTGGATATCATTATGTATCCATATTGCCCCTCTGTGGGGTACTACTGGATAAGGTTTCTTGCCCAGCTATGGCAAAGGGTCACCTGGACGCTTTCCCTACAGATGCTGTCACACCTGCTGAGACTTTATAACATTTTCTCTGTGGTTCTCTCTTTGATACGTTAAAAATGTGATGTGTCATGTTGTCTCATTCATTCCAGGGACTAATGTTGGGATGAGACTGCAAGAAAGATTCTGATAGGTATTTGCTGCAGTGCAAAGCGTTATGTTTGCTTTTGGTGTGAGGGAGAATGTAAATATCAGAGAATTGCCTCGATTCGTCGACCTCGGTGTAACGGCCCAGCACGCTTTAGCTGCGGCATTCTGCTTCTTTATCCAGGAGATACGACATTACTGCCCTGCGGTAGCCAGGCAACTATTCCCTTCCACATTTTATCTTTCAACAAGAACACACGTTTGAGCGCATTGATTCTGGTGAGCACAGTTCAGATATTTTATTTTCGTGCTGAATGGTTGTTCTGTGAATGTGATGTGATTTCTTCTGTGACGTTGTTCTGATCGGAAAGTGGGGAGTAACTGGCATCACCTTCATAGACGGAAGTTCGGGGCGGCAGTTTCACCTCTCTGGAAACATTGATCAACCTGTTACTGATTTCTTCAACTTTGCCTCAAGTCCGACCCCGGAAAGTGAACCACAAGCAGAGTGGCCCAGCGGACGCATGCTGGGCCCATAACCCAGAACCATCCTCTGCTATTTATTTTCTCACTCACACCAAAAGCAAACAAGTCGCTATCGCCCAGCAGCACATCTGCCTTTTTCCTTATTAGCATCAGTTTTGCTTTCAGTCTGATCCGTTCCTTGACACCTGTTTCTTCAGCTAGCCACAGTACAGTCGAGGTGACTCAGTTGACTTCTCCCAGAATGCTCTGCCGCCACTTGAACTGGATGAAATGAAATTAAATGAAAATCGCTTATTGTCACGAGTAGGCTTCAATGAAGTTACTGTGAAAAGCCCCTGGTCACCACTTTCCGGCGCCTGTCCGGGTAGGCTGGTACGGGAATCGAACCGTGCTGCTGGCTTGCTTTAAAAGCTAGCGATTTAGCCCAGTGTGCTAAACCATCCCACTTCATCCTGTTTCGACACTCGAGGGTTTCTTCGGCTGCTTGTCTGTGAAAGCAGCAAGGAAGCATCTGAGGAGAGAGATCCCAGTCGCCAGGTTGCAACTCTCCCATTGGATACCGCATGTTGCTCAGATTTTAGACTCTCAACAGCTTCTTGTGAGGAGCAGGTCGGGTTTCAATTGGTCCTTGTTGATTGGAGCAAACTAATCAACGCAGCAATAAAAAGCTCCGTCAGCCCCAGCGGCTTGTAGAAGGATGGCACTCAGATACATGACTTTGGCTGTGGTCCAAAAATGGTAAAAGCACATCTAGTTTCAAATCAAATGACGATAAAGATAGAACTTAAATCGATTATTGCGCGGAGCATACTTCTCGCCGCAACGTGTCAGGATGAGTGAGCGACCTAAGGCGCATCGTTGGGGTTGCAGTCCTTTCTGGAATCGTGGGTTCGAATAACACTCCAGACATTGAATATTCCTCCACGAGAATACATTTCTCCAGCAAAATGTTCAACCCCAGGAAGATACAATACCTCCCATTCATTGGAGAAGGGGTGGCCTCAGGATATGAGATTCCTGCTAAAATTCACACAGCAAGAACCCCAAAGGCAAAAGCCCAGTTAATGACTGCGTAATCTGCACAGTGACTCTGGTTGAGGAATAAATATTGATTCCTGAACTCCGGGGAAAATCGTCTTCTCTTGATGTAAAAGTGTGGCTGGTTGTATTGTTCACACCGATACATGAGGGGGAAATGAGAACTCGGTTTCTATTGTGATTTATTTCTTGATAATGCGTTATTTCCTTATTGGCCCCCTGTGAGGTATTGCTGGAAAAAGTTGTATATCAATTTTGTCCGTCTGCGGGGTACGACTGGAACACGCGCCGTGTCCAGCTTTGACAACGGCTCACCAGGACTGGAAACGATAGCTATTTTCTCTCCACACAGTTGCTGCCAGACATGCTGAGATTTTATATCATGTTCTCTGTCGTTCCCAGTTTGTGAACTTTACAATGTTGTAATATGTCACGCTGTCTCCTTCTTTCCTGGTACAAATGTCGGGATGAGACTGCAAGAAAGACTCTGATAGGTATTTGCTGCAAAGCAAACAGGAACGTGCGTTATGTTTACTTTTTCTGAGAGTGAGAATATAAATGCAGAGAATGGCCTCCATTCCTCGACTTCTGGCCCAGCACGCTTCCACTGCGGCTCCTTAAACAAGGAGCTACGACATTACTGCCCTGCGGTAGCCAGACAACTATTCACTGCCTCATTTTTTCATTCAACAAGAACACACGTTTAGAACAGTACAGCACAGAACAGAACAGGCCCTTCGGCCCTCGATGTTGCGCCGAGCAATGATCACTCTACTCAAACTCACGTATCCACCCTCTGCCCGTAACCCAACAACTCCCCCTTCACCTTACTTTTTAGGACACAACAGGCAATTTAGCATGGCCAATCCACCTAACCCGCACATCTTTGGACTGTGGTAAGAAACCGGAGCACCCGGAGAAAACCCACGCACACACAGGGAGGACGTGCAGACTCCGCACAGACAGTGACCCAGCCGGGAATCGAACCTGGGACCCTGGAGCTGTGAAGCATTGATGCTAACCACTATGCTACCGTGCTGTTTGAGCAGACGGACTCTGGCCAACATCGTTCAGATATTTTACTTTCGTGCTGCATGGGTGTTCTGTGAAGGTAATTTGTTTCCTTCTGTGACGTTGTTCTGATGGGAAAGTGGGGGTGGGTGACAGGAGGCACCTTTCTGGAAGGAGGTTCCGGGCGGCAGTTTCCCTAATCTGAGAACATTGATCAACCTGTTACTGATTTGGTCCAAAATTATTCAAAATGCGACTCTGATGGGATTCGACCCACAACCTTTGAATGCCTCATTACGACAACCATTAGAAGTCCAATGCGCTATCCGTTGCGCCACAGAGCCACACTTGCAGCCACATCCCATCGCCACATTGGAATTTCCGATGTTGACGAACAGGCAGTTCAAAAGTTCACCAATTTGCACAGTTCAAAGAATACATTTCAAGAGTACTTTATTGTCTGTGAAATGTTTTGGGCCGTCCTGTGGTTGTGAAAAGAGTTCCAGAAATTCCAGTCGAACTCTTAAAGGACATAGATTTCTTGTTGAAATGGAAGAACATGTGGCAGACAAGAAATTAAGTGATTCATGTCTGCAAGAAGAACACAGGTAGGCAATATAAAGTAAAGGACATAATTCCAAAAGTCTGTGCAGGAACAGCGGGAAATGGATGGACATATGTTTGAATCATTGAAGCAGGCAGAACAGGTTGTACGAGCTGTTAATAAAGCAGATGGTATCCTCGGCGTTATTTTTATTTGAAACAATTTTGATTCAAGTTTTCAACAACAAATTTTATCACAACAGAGAAAAACAGTAACCCCTCCCCTCCAATACAAAAACAATAGAACATGGAACATAGAACATAGAACGATACAGCGCAGTACAGGCCCTTCGGCCCTCGATGTTGCACCGACATGGAAAAAATCTAAAGGCCATCTAACCTACACTATGCCCTTATCATCCATATGCTTATCCAATAAATTTTTAAATGCCCTCAATGTTGGCGTGTTCACTACTGTTGCAGGTAGGGCATTCCACGGCCTCACCACTCTTTGCGTAAAATATCCACCTCTGACCTCTGTCCTATATCTATTACCCCTCAATTTAAGGCTATGTCCCCTCGTGCTAGCCACCTCCATCCGCAGGAGAAGGCTCTCGCTGTCCAGCCTATCTAACCCTCTGATCATTTTGTATGCCTCTATTAAGTCACCTCTTAACCTTCTTCTCTCTAACGAAAACAACCTCAAGTCCATCAGCCCTTCCTCATAAGATTTTCCCTCCATACCAGGCAACATCCTGGTAAATCTCCTCTGCACCCGTTCCAAAGCTTCCACGTCCTTCCTATAATGAGGCGACCAGAACTGTACGCAATACTCCAAATGCGGCCGTACTAGAGTTTTGTACAACTGCAACATGACCTCATGGCTCCGGAACTCAATCCCTCTACCAATAAAGGCCAACACACCATGGGCGATCAGCTCGGTGTGTGTGACTCCAACCATGGCCGATCAGCTGGGTGTGTGTACCTCCCACCACGACCAATGAACTGGGTGCGCGACTCACCCATGGCCAATCAGCAGGGTGTGTGTCCCTTCAACCATAGCCGATCAGCTGGGTGTGTCATCCCCCATGGCCAGTAAGTTGCGTCTGTGTCCTTCACAACATGGCCAATCAGCTGGGTGTGTGACTCAACCATGGCCAATCAGCTGGGTGTGTGTGACTCCACCATGGCCAATCAGGTGGGTGTGCGTGACTCCCCCACGGGCGATCAGCTGGGTGTGTGTCCCTCACACCATGGCCAATCAGCTGATAGTGTGACTCCCCATGTCCAATCAGCAGGTTGTGCGTGACTCCCTCATGGCCGATCTGCTAGGTGTGACTTCCTCTGTTATGGGCCAGGATTTGGAGAATCCCAAAGTGTGTCATGGAGTTCCCTGACCCACAACTTTATTACATTGTAGTATGGGGAGCACGCAGGTCTGCGTTGCAGGTGTGGTGCAACAACGCTTTGCAGTACTTTTAAATTTTAAAAATGTTTATCTATGAGACCAGGTGACATTTTATTAACCCACAGTAAACATCTTAACAACTATCAACACCAATGAATCCGCAAAGAATACAGTACTTGATAGATAACCCTTAATACATTATCAAATAACATCTGGAAGACAAAGGACACTTTTTAACACAGAGATCAGGTTTAAATTCACAATTCAGAGCAGTCAGCACTTTGAAATCACCCAATTGATTTGGAGACAGTGTTTCGTTTGCAGAGAGAGGTACTTATGCAGCTCCTTGCTTTGCCTGCAGCAATCCAGCTCCCAAAAACGAAACGCAACGACACACTGCAGGAAACAGCCGAGAACGAAAGTAAATCAGACAGGCAGCCCAACTCCACCCACTCTCCGACACCACTGCAGCTATCTAATAAACACTCTTTTCTTAAAGGTACACCCACTACAGCTATTCGATAAACCCCCATTTCTTAAAAGGTACTCTCACATGACACCTCCCACCAAGAAAAATAAATAAACTATCAACTTCAAGATGCTTTCATTTTTCACCTTTTCACTTTCCGTCACGAAATATGGACAATGAATATACGTTTTTTTTTACGAAGCAAAACACCCAAACATTTCGTAAGAACAGTCCATTGTTGTTCTTCTTACTCCAACTGGAACTCTTCTCGATTGACAGTCTTTTTGGAAAAGAAGGTCTTTGCACGATCCATCCATTTCTCTATGCCTCGGCATTTCTCTTCAAATTCAGATGCTTTAGTTCAATCTGATCACAGAGACCCTTGTAATTCTCCAACACAGGAACATTGGTTATCACAGCTTCCAGGGCTTCAAATGCCAGTTGAATCCACTGTCCACTGAAATTTTCGACGTTTCTTCAGCAAGTCCATCAGTGGAGCAACCACGTTGTAAACATATGGTACAAATGTTTGATCAAATCTTTGCGGCGAGGGTATTGGAAACTCCCCAAAAACTTTTGGTTTCAAATCCCGTGGGTCCATTCGACCCTGTCCAATTGGATGTCTTAGGAAAGTGACTTGGGCTTTTCCAAATTCATTTTTGGCTAGATTTCCCATAACTCCATTTTCGAATACTTTTGAATAGCTCCATCAGATGCTTTAAATGTTCATTCCATGCCTCGCTGAAAATGAGCAGATCGTCGATGTACATCGGACAATCGGATAATCCTGAAACCACTTTGTTAGTTGATCGTTGAAATGTGGCTGAGGCGCCTTCCATGCCAAATGGCATAACTTAGAATTGGTATATACCATCTGGAGTCACAAAAGCTGAAATATCCTTCGCCCTTTAGGATAAAGGTACCTGCCAGTAACATAGAACAGTACAGCACAGAACAGGCCCTTCGGCCCTCAATGTTGTGCCGAGCCATGATCACCCTACTCAAACCCACGTATCCACCCTATACCGGTAACCCAACAACCCCCCCCCCCCCCCTTTAACCCTACTTTTATTAGGACACTACGGGCAATTTAGTATGGCCAATCCACCTAACCCGCACATCTTTGGACTGTGGGAGGAAACCGGAGCACCCGGAGGAAACCCACGCACACAGGGGGAGGACGTGCAGACTCCACACAGACAGTGACCCAGCCGGGAATCGAACCTGGGACCCTGGAGCTGTGAAGCATTTATGCTAACCACCACGCTACCCTGCTGCCCTGCTGCCCCCGAAGTAACCTTTAAGTAAATCCCGTTCAGCTCCCTGTGTGTCACTCCCACCATGGCCATTCAGCAGGGTGTGTGACCTTCCCACTTTCGCCGATCAGCTCCCTGTGTGTCCCACACACCATGGCCAATCAGCAGGGTGTGTGACCTTCCCACTTTCGCCGATCAGCTCCCTGTGTGTCACTCCCACCATGGCCATTCAGCAGAGTGTGTGACTCCCCCATGGCCAATATGCAGGGTGTGTGTCCCTCCCACCAAGGCCGATCAGAAGGGTGTGTGTCCCTCCCGCCATGGCCGATTTTCAGGACGTGTGTGACTCCCACCATGGCAATTAGCTGGGTGTGTGTCCCACAAACCATGGCCAATCAGCTGGGTGCGTGTGACTCGCCCATGGCCAATCATCTACCTCTGTGTCCCTCCTACCACGGCCGATCAGCAGGGTGTGTATCCCTTCCGCCATGGCCGATTTTCCGCTGTGTGTGACTCCAACCACGGCCGATCAGCATGGTGTGTATCCCTCCCACCATGGTCAATCAGCTGGATGTGGGACTCAACGATGGCCGATCAGCAGGTTGTGTGTCCCTCCCACCTTGGCCAATTAGCTGCGTGTGTGTGACTCTCCTATGGCCGAACAGCTGGTTGTGTGCGCCTCCGTAAATGGCCAATCAGCTGGGTTTATGTGACTCTGCAATGGCCGAACAGCAGGGTATGTGCCCTCCCCCCCATAATAGCCAAGTGGCTGGGTGTGTTTGATTCCCCCGTGGCAAACCAGCTGGGTGTGTATACCTCCCACCATAGCCAAACAGCTGTGTGCATGTCCCTCCGACCATAGCCAATCAGAAGGCTGTGTGTCCCTCCCACCATGGCCGATCAGCCGCATGTGTGTTCCTCCCACCATGGCCAATGAGCTGGGCGTGTGTCTCTCCCACCATGGCCAAACAGCTGGGTGCGTGACTACACCATGGCAGATCAGCTGTGTTTCTGTCCCTTGCAGCACGGCCAATCAGCTGTGTGTGTGTGACTCTCCCATGGCAAATCAGCTGTGTGTGTGAACCTCCCACCATCGCCAACCAGCTGGGCGTGTTTGCCTCAACCGTGGCCAAGAAGTAGGAGTGTGCACCTCCCACCATGGCCAATCAGCTGCGTATGTGACTCCCCCATGGCCAATCAGCTGGGTGTGTGACCCTACCCCCACCCCGACATTGGCCAAGCAGCAGCGTGTGTGTCCCTCCCACCATGCTGGACTGAGTATTAAGGCGGCTGGTTTTATCACTTTTAGAGGTTTCTCTATCACTTGATACGTGTGACATAATCAACAACATTTAACTACGTTTTTATGGAGCAGCACCGGAGCCCAAGTGGGACAGCACGGTTGCGCATGTGGATAGCACTGTGGCTTCACAACGCCAGGGTCCCTGGTTCGATTCCTCGCTGGGCCGCTGTCTAAACGAACTTTGCACGCTCTCCCCGTGTCAGCCTGGGTTTCCTGCGGGTGCTTCGGTTTCCTGCCATAGTCCAATTGCGTGCAGGTTAGGTGGATTGGCCATGTTAAATTGCGTTGATTGAACAGAAAGGTTAGGAGGGATTGTTGGGTTACGGGGATAGGGTGGAAGTGAGGGCTTAAGATGGCCGGTGCAGATTCGATAGGCCGAATGTTCTATGTTTATGTAGTTCAGGCCAATAAAAATATTTTTGCTTTTATCTTGAGTTTTCAATCCTCCAAAATGACCTCCCACTGGTACTTCATGTGCTACTCTCAACACCTCCTTTCTATACCACAACAGCAAAACCATTTAATGAACTTTTGCCCACTTTTCATCCGCCTGCATATATGCATTTTCTCATCCAGACATCACTTCTACGGTAATAACAAACTGATAAACACTCAGTTTCCTCTTCCGTCTATGCTTTCTGATACATCCGGTTTATTTCTACATCTTTCTGTTGTAACTCAGCCACTTTTCCAGAACTAAATATATCCGCCTCATCCTCCACCTGTTCTTTTCCAACTATCTGATCAAAAATCGTTTCTGATAATGGCAGTTCACCTTTATCTTCACTCTCTGATTTGTCCTGGTGTCTTAACCTGTGGCATTGCGACCTTGTTACTACACAATCAGGCAAACCCCCAGAATACACCTCTTTCAATACTTCAGTTTCCTGATTCTCCACTGGCTTTTCAACCATAGTAGGCATCACTCCCACCTGCGATCAGCTATATCATTGCCCATGATAAACTGTATTTCTGGACAAGGTAATTTCTCTTTAACTCCTATTACCACTGCACCACTCTTAATTGGACTTTCCAACTTTACCTTATATAACGGAACACTACTCTTCACACCTTGAATTCCACATATTACCACCTTCTCTGGGAACACTCTTCCCAAACTATATTACTCCTAATCTCTTACCATTAAAGATTGACTAGCTCCCGTATGTCTTAAAATTGTGACGTCTTTACTTGTTCCTCCAGATACACATGAGTAAATTTTACCCACAGAAGTAATTTTTTAAAAGAGATCGGGCACCTTATTATCAATCACCTCTTGATCAGGCTGCACAATCTTTTGCACCTCCTTTGCTTCACTTGGGCTTATCTATACCACTTTAACAAACCCCACTGTCTTATCCTGTTTTACCAAATCAGCCTTCCCAGTCCTTTTCTTCCACGACCAACACTGTGATTTTACATGGCCTAGTTTATTACAGTGAAAACATTTCAACCATTTCATGTCTCTTCCACCCTCCTGGATTTATTTTTTAATCTGAGGTGCATTCTCCTTATTTTCTCCCATCAGATCACCTTTCCCTTTACCACGAGTATTTCTCATGTCCCCAGTTTTTGTTCCTCACAGGCTGAAACCGATGTCGGAAACCAAGATTTGATTTATGAACTAATTCATATTCAACAACCATTTCTGCTGCTGATCCCGCAGTTTTAACCCTCTGCTTTTCCACATGAGTTCTCATTAAATCAGGAATTTAATTTTTTAACTCCTCTAAAAGTATAATTTCTCTGAGAGCTTCATCCGTTTGGACAATTTTGAAACCCCTATCCATCTATCAAAATTACTGTGTTTGATTCTTTCAAACTCCATGCATGTTTGACAAAATTCTTTCCCTAAATTTCCAAACATTTGTCTGTAGGCCTCAGGCACTAGTTCATGTGCAACTAAGATACTTTCGAAAGTAAATCTGTCATTCTTACCTGATATGGCCTAATATGATGTTTTGTACATTTTCGTTGGGGCCGAAGTTTGTGCCGAGGGTGTATCTTTTGTATGCAACACGAGTGGCACGCAGCGCGGGGACGGACGAGACGGGTTCAGTGGGATATGGGTTGCACGGGGATCCGAGGTCGGTGTGCCCGCTGCCCCCATTGGTATTCCCGCTGGCGATTGAACCCTTGGCGATGGGCCTCCGGGGATCTGCTGACTAGGAGGGGATTGTGAGGGGGGACAGGGAGCACCGGATGTCATTGTGTGCAGGTGACCTGTTGTCGTTTGTGCCGGACTCGCTGGGGAATATGGGCAGAATCATGGGCCCATTGGAGAGGTTTGGGGCCTTTTTTGGATATAAGCTGAACATTGAGGAGAGCGAGGAATTTCCGTTGAATACAGAGTGGTGAAGGGAAATCTCGGGGCTTTGACATTGAAGGCAGCTAGGGAAAGGTTTACGTATTTGGGGGTTTAGCTGATGTGTGAGTGGGGTACATGTGGAAATTGACGGCGTATATAGATGAGGTAACGGGGATCTCAAGAGGTGGGATACCGTACACCTGACCCTTGAGGGGAGGGTGCAGGTATTAAAGATGGATGTACAACCGAATTCCTAGTTTATCTTTCAGAACCTCCCTATCTTTCTCCCTAGTGCCTAATTGCAGAGGGGGGAGGCACTGATTTCAGAGTTTATACGTGTGGTGAATGTGCCCAGGGTCCCGAGGCAGAGTAAGAGATGGGCAGAGGTTTTGCGTTCAAGAACCTGCTGCACTTTTTCCGGGCGGCAGGGGTGGAGACTTTCAGGCGTTGGTAGATTGGGGAGGGGGTGGGAGGGGTCAGGTTGGAAGAGGAGTTTGGAAGGGGTACCGACCTGAGGGCGCTGTTGACGGCCCTCTTGCTGTAAACTCCGGGGAAGTACACGGACAGACCGGTGATGCAGTCGATAGCCAGGATATGGAAAGAGTTGAGGAGGCATTTTAAGTTGGCTGAAATGTCGGTGTTCACGCCACAATGTGGGAACCAGGGGTTTAAGCCGGGCGGGTGATGAATGAATGGAAAGTGAAGGGAGGCGACCATGGAGTGGGTTAGGAACATGTTTGCAGAGGAGAAGATTCTGGGATTGCACCAGCTTCGCGAGAGATGCGAGCTGCCGAGGAAGTGAGGTTAGATTTAGGCTCGAGACTTTGCGCAAAATGAGTGGGGAGCGGTTCCCAAGCTACCATAGTGTACACTATTGGAGCAACTGCTGATTACTCACTAGTTGTTGGAGGGCAGAATTGTAGATCTGTACATGTGTTGTCGGGGGAGCTGTCCCGGATGCAGGTTGTGTGGATCAAGAGTAAAGGGGAGGAGGTGATAGAACATGGAACGTAGAACTGTATAGCACAGTACAGGCCCTTCGGCCCACGATGTTGTGTCCAACTAGTCTGAAACGGAGATCAAATCAACCTACTCCCAATCATTCTAGTGCACTCCATATGCCCATCCAATAACCGCTTGAAAGTTCCGAAAGTGTCCGACTCCACTATCATAGCTGGGAGTGCGTCCACCCCCCAACCACTCTCTGAGTAAAGAACCTACCTCTGATATCTCTCCTATATTTTCCACCATGATCCATATAGTTATGCCCTCTTGTTATAGCTGCATCCTCACGAGGAAAAAGTCGCTGAACGTCCAGTCTATCTATACCTCTCATCATCTTATACACCTCAATTAAGTCACCTTTCATCCTCCTTCGCTCCAATGAGAAAAGCCCTAGCTCCCTCAAACTTTCCTCATAATACCTACCCTCTAGTCCAGGCGGCAGCTTGGTAAATCTCCTTTGCACCCTTTCCAATGCTTCCACATCCTTCCTATAATGAGGTGACCGGAACTGCACACAATACTCCAAATGAGATCTAACCAAGGTCTGGTACAGTTGCAGCAATTCCTCACGGCGCTTAAACATAGGCTTTCTTCACGGCTCTATCCACATGGATGGAAACTTTTAGAGATCTATGGATGTGATGTCCGAGATCTCTCTGTACCTCCACTTTCTTCAGGACCCTGCCGTTAACCCTGTAATCCGTATTCAAATGTTTCCTACCAAAATGAATCACGTCAGACTTATCAGGGTTAAACTCCATCTGCCACTTTTCAGCCCAGATCGGCATCATCTCAATGTATCTTTGCAGCCTACAACAGCTTTCCACATTATCCACTACTCCAGAATCCTGGTGTCATCAGCCAATTTACTAACCCAACCTTCAACTCCATCTGCCAAGTCATTGATAAAAATCACAAATATCAGAGGATCCTGCATTGATCCCTGTGGTACACCGCTAGTGACTGGGCTCCAGGATGAAAATTTATCATCTACCACCAGCCTCTGTCGTCTATGTGATAGCCAGTTACTGATCGAAGCGGCCAAATTTTCCTCTAAGCCATGCCTCCTTACTTTCTGCATGAGCTGACCATGGGGCATCTTATCAAACGCCTCACTAAAATTCATGTTTACGACATAAACTGCTCTGCCTTCATCTATGTGCTTAGTTACCTCCTCAATTAGTACAATCAAACTTGTGAGGCAAGACATACCCTTCACAAATCCGTGCTGACTATCCTGGATTAAGCTGTATCTTTCCAAATGATCATAAAACCTATCCCTCAGGGACATTAACAAAAACTTACCTATGATCGAAGTGAGACGAACCGGCCAATAATTCCCCGGGTTATATGTATTTCCTTTCTTGAACAATGGGAAAACATTCGCCTCTCTTTAGTTCTCTGGCACTATTCCAGTAGCCA
This sequence comes from Scyliorhinus canicula, assembly GCF_902713615.1. Classification (NCBI taxonomy): domain Eukaryota; kingdom Metazoa; phylum Chordata; class Chondrichthyes; order Carcharhiniformes; family Scyliorhinidae; genus Scyliorhinus; species Scyliorhinus canicula. Next base: position 9,412,326 of record NC_052176.1, on the reverse strand, counting down.
GTTAGGAGATAAAGATCAAAGCTCTGCCATCTCACCCTTGCCTCCCAAAGCATCCAAGGATATATCTCATCAGACCCAGGGGACTTATATATCATCAGGCTTCTCAAAATTTCTAACACATCTTCCTTCCTATTATCTACATCTTCCAGCCCACCAGCCTGTATCGCGCTAACCTCCTCAACAACATGGCCCCTCTCCTTTGTGAACATTGAAGGAAAGTATTCAAAGAACAAAGAGAACAAAGAAAATTACAGCACAGGACCAGGCCCTTCGGCCATCACAGCCAGCGTCGGTCCAGATCCATTATCTAAACCTGTCTCCAATTTTCCACGGCCTACTTCCCTCTGTTCCCGTCCGCTCATATACCTGTCTAGATGCCTCTTAAATGATGCTATCGTGCCCGCCTCTACCACCTCCGCTGGTAAAGCTTTCCAGGCACTACACCACCCTCTGCGTAAAAAACTTCCCACGCACATCTCCCTTAAACTTTCCCCCTCTCACCTTGAAATCGTGACCCCCTTGAAACTGACACCCCCACTCTTGGAAAAAGCTTCTTGCTATTGCTAGTGTGATCATTGTTCGGCACAACATCGAGGGCCGAAGGGCCTGTTCTGTGCTGTACTGTTCTATGTTCTATGTTCTTTCCACCCTGTCCATACTTCTCACAATTTTGTAGACCACAATCAGGTCCCCCTCAACCTCCGTCTTTCCAATGAAAACAATCCTAATCTACTCAACCTTTAGAACATAGAACATAGAACAGTGCAGCACAGAACAGGCCCTTCGGCCCTCGATGTTGTGCCGAGCAATGATCACCCCACTCAAACCCACGTATCCATATTGTACCCGTAACCCAACCTTAACCTTACTTTTTAGGACACTACGGGCAATTTAGCATGGCCAATCTACCTAACCCGCACATCTTTGGACTGTGGGAGGAAACCGGAGCACCCGGCGGAAACCCACACACACACGGGGAGGACATGCAGACTCCACACAGACAGTGACCCAGCTTTCTTCGTAGCTAGCACCCTCTATACCAGGCAACATCCCGGTGAACCTCCTCTGCACCCTCTCCAAAGCATCCTCATCCTTCTGGTAATCTGGCGACCAGAACTGCACGCAGTATTCCAAATGTGGCCTAACCAAAGTCCGAACTGTAACATGACCTGCCGACTCTTGTACTCAATACCCCGTCCGAAGAAGGCAAGCATGCTGTATGCCTTCTTAACCACTCTATCAACCTGCGTTGCCGCCTTCAGGGTACAATGGACCTGAACTCCCAGATCTGATTGGTGGAGTTGTGGATAGTGAGGAGGGCTGTTGTCGGCTTCAAAGAGACATAGATAGAATGCAGAGCTGGGCTGAGAAGTGGCAGATGGAGTTTAACCCTGACAAGTGTGAGGTTGTCCATTTTGGAAGGACAAATCTGAATGCGGAATACAGGGTTAATGGTAGGGTTCTTGGCAATGTGGAGGAGCAGAGAGATCTTGGGGTCTATGTTCATTGTTCTTTGAAAGTTGCCACTCAAGTGGATAGAGCTGTGAAGAAGGCCTATGGTGTGCTAGCGTTCATTAGCAGAGGGATTGAATTTAAGAGCCGTGAGGTGATGATGCAGCTGTACAAAACCTTGGTCAGGCCACATTTGGAGTACTGTGTGCAGTTCTGGTCACCTCATTTTAGGAAGGATGTGGAAGCTTTGGAAAAGGTGCAGAGGAGATTTACCAGGATGTTGCCTGGAATGGAGAGTAGGTCATACGAGGAAAGATTGAGGGTGCTGGGCCTTTTCTCATTGGAACGGAGAAGGATGAGGGGCGACTTGATAGAGGTTTATAAGATGATCAGGGGAATAGATAGAGTAGATAGTCAGAGACTTTTTCCCCGGGTGGAACACACCATTACAAGGGGACATAAATTTAAGATAAATGGTGGAAGATATAGGGGGGATGTCAGAGGTAGGTTCTTTACCCAGAGAGTAGTGGGGGCATGGAATGCACTGCCTGTGGTAGTAGTTGAGTCGGAAAATTTATGGACCTTCAAACGGCTATTGGATAGGTACTTGGATTAGGGTAGAATAAGGGAGTGTAGGTTAACTTCTTAAGGGCAGCACGGTAGCATTGTGGATAGCACAATTGCTTCACAGCTCCAGGGTCCCAAGTTCGATTTCGACTTGGGTCACTGTCTGTGTGGAGTCTGCACATCCTCCCCGTGACTGCGTGGGTTTCCTCCGGGTACTCCGGTTTCCTCCCACAGTCCAAAGATGTGCAGGTTGGGTGGATTGGCCATGACAAATTGTCCAAAATTCTATGATTAACCTAGGACAAAAGTTCGGCGCAACATCGTGGGCCGAAGGGCCTGTTCTGTGCTGTATTTCTCTATCTCTATCTCTATCTCTCTGTACATCAATTTGCCACAGGATCCTTCCATTGACCATATAGTCCGCTCTTGAATTTCATCTTCCAAAATGCATCACCTCTCATTTGCCTGGATTGAACTCCATCTGCCATTTCTCTGCCCAACTCTCCAAACTATCTATATTTTGTTGTATTCTCTGACAGTCCTCCTTGCTCTCTGCAACTCACCAATCTTAGTGTCATCTGAAAACGTGCTAATCAGACCACCTATACCTTCCTCCAGGTCATTTATGTAGAACACAAACAACAGTGGTCCGAGCACGGACCCCTGTGGAACACCACTAGTCACCTTTCTCCATTTTGAGACACTCCCTTCCATCACTACTCTCTGTCTCCTGTTACCCAGCCAGTTATTTATCCATCTAGCGAGTACACCCTGAACCCCATACGACTTCACTTTTTCCATCAACCTACCGTGGGAAATCTTATCAAACGCCGTACTAATGTCCATGTATATGACATGTACAGACCTTCCCTCATCAATTAACTTTGTCACTTCCTCAAAGAATTCTATTAGGTTTGTAAGACATGACCTTCCCTGCACAAAACCATGCTGCCTATCACTGATAAGTCTATTTTCTTCCATATGTGAATAGATCCTATCACTCAGTATCTTCTCCAACAGTTTGCTTACCACTGACGTCAAGCTCACAGGTCTATAATTCCCTGGATTTTCCCTGCTACACTTCTTAAACAAAGGGACAACATTAGCAATTCTTTTAAGGCCTGTCCTATATCTTCAGACTCCATGTGTATGTCCCCACTACTGTCCTTGACCGGCCTTAACTTCTCCTTCATTCGTTTATTCCTCACATACGTGTAAAAAGCCTTGGGGTATTCCTTGATCCTAACCGCCAAGGAGTTCTCATGCCCCCTCCTAGCTCTGCTAAGGCCTTTATTGAGCCCCTTCCCAGAGCTGAAGGGGTTGGATTACGATGAGAGGTTGAGTATACTGGGACTGTACTCGTTGGAATTTAGAAGAATGCGGGGGAGGGGAGGTGGATCTTATAGAAACATATCAAATTATGAAGGGAATAGATAGGATAGATGTGGGCAGGTTGTTTCCACTGGCGGGTGAAAGCAGAACTAGGGGGCATAGCCTCAAAATAATGGGAAGTAGATTTAGGACTAAGTTTAGGAGGAACGTCTTCGCCCAAAGTGTTGTGAATCTATGGAATTCCTTGCCCAGTGAAGCAGTTGAGGCTCCTTCATTATATGTTTTTAAGGTAAAGATAGATAGTTTTTTGAAGAATAAAGGGATTAAGGGTTATGGTGTTCGGGCCGGAAAGTGGAGCTGAGTCCGCAAAGGTTCAGCCATGATCTCATTGAATGGCGGAGCAGGCTCGAGGGGCCAGATGGCCTACTGCTGCTCCTGGTTCTTATGCTCTTATGTTCTTATGAACGAAAAACGCTTATTGTCATGAGTAGGCTTCAATGAAGTTACTGTAAAAAGCCCCTAGTCGCAACATTCCGGCGCCTGTCCGGGGAGGCTGGTACGGGAATCGAACCGTGCTGCTAGCCTGCTTGGTCTGCTTTAAAAGCCAGCGATTTAGCCTTGTGAGCAAAAACAGCCCCCTTATGGTCTTATGTTCTTATGTTCTATCTTGTATCGCACAAGTGCCCTAAGTGAACCTTGTTTTCTCATCCTTTCATAAGCCCCTTCTTCCTCTTGACAAGAACATAGAACATAGAACATAGAACACTACAGCGCAGTACGGGCCCTTCGGCCCTCGATGTTGCGCCGACCTGTGAAACCATCTGAAGCCTATCTGACCTACACTATTCCATATTCATCCATATGTCTATCCAGTGACCACTTAAATACCCTTAAAGTTGGCGAGTCTACTACTATTGCAGGCAGGGCGTTCCACACCCCTACTACTCTCTGAGTAAAGAAACTGCCTCTGACATCTGTCCTATATCTCTCACCCCTCAATTTAAAGCTATGTCCCCTCGTGTTGGTCATCACCATCCGAGGAAAAAGACTCTCACTGTCCACCCTATCTAACCCTCTGACTATCTTATATGTCTCTATTAAGTCACCTCTCAGCCTTCTCCTCTCTAACGAAAACAACCTCAATTCCCTGAGCCTTTCCTCGTAAGAACTTCCCTCCATACCAGGCAACATCCTAGTAAATCTCCTCTGAACCCTTTCCAAAGCTTCCACATCCTTCCTATAATGTGGTGACCAGAACTGCACGCAGTACTCCAGGTGTGGCCGCACCAGAGTTATGTACAGCTGCAGCATGACCTTGTGGTTCCGAAACTCAATCCCCCTGCTTATAAAGGCTAGCACACCATATGCCTTCTTAACAGCCCTATTAACCTGGGTGGCAACTTTCAGGGATTTATGTACCTGGATGCCGAGATCTCTCTGTTCATCTACACTACCAACAATCTTGCCATTAGCCCAGTACTCTGCATTCCTGTTACTCCTTCCAAAGTGAACCACCTCACACTTTTCCGCATTAAACTCCATCTGCCACCTCTCAGCCCAGCTCTGCAGCTTATCTATGTCCCTCTGTATCCTATAACATCCTTCAGCACTATCCACAACTCCACCGACCTTCGTGTCATCTGCAAATTTACTAACCCATCCTTCTACACCCTCTTCCAGGTCATTTATAAAAATGACAAACAGCAGTGGCCCCAAAACAGATCCTTGCGGTACACCACTAGTAACTGAACTCCAGGATGAACATTTGCCATCAACCACCACCCTCTGTCTTCTTTCAGCTAGCCAATTACTGATCCAAACCGCTAAATCACCTTCAATTCCATACTTCCTTATTTTCTGCAATAGCCTACCGTGGGGAACCTTATCAAACGCCTTACTAAAATCCATATACACCAGATCAACAGCTTTACCCTGATCCACCTGTTTGGTCACCTTCTCAAAAAACTCAATAAGGTTTGTGAGACATGACCTACCCCTCACAAAACCGTGTTGAGTATCGCTAATCAACTTGTTCTTTTCAAGATGATTATAAACCCTATCTCTTATAACCTTTTCCAACATTTTACCCACAACCGAAGTAAGGCTCACAGGTCTATAATTACCAGGGTTGTCTCTACTCCCCTTCTTGAACAAGGGGACAACATTTGCTATCCTCCAGTCTTCCGGCACTATTCCTGTCGACAAAGACGACATAAAGATCAAGGACAAAGGCTCAGCAATCTCCTCCCTGGCTTCCCAGAGAATCCTAGGATAAATCCCATCTGGCCCAGGGGACTTATCTATTTTGACATTTTCTAAAATTGCTAACACCTCCTCCTTTTGAACCTCAATTCCATCTAGCCTGGTCGACTGAACCTGAGTGTTCTCCTCGACAACTTTGTCTTTCTCCAGTGTAAACACTGACGAAAAATATCCATTTAATGCTTCCCCTATCTCCTCTGATTCCACACACAACTTTCCACTACTATCCTTGATTGGCCCTAATCTTACTCGAGTCATTCTTTTGTTCCTGATATACCTATAGAAAGCCTTAGGGTTTTCCTTGATCCTATCCGCCAACGACTTTTCGTGTCCTCTCCTCGCTCTTCTTAACTCTCCCTTTAGGTCCTTCCTGGCTAACTTGTAACTCTCAAGTGCCCTAACTGAGCCTTCATGTCTCATCCTAACATAAGCCTTCTTCTTCCTCTTGACAAGTGCTTCAACTTCCTTAGTAAACCACGGCTCCCTTGCTCGACAACTTCCTCCCTGCCTGACTGGTACATACTTATCAAGGACACGCAGTAGCTGTTCCTTGAAAAAGCTCCACATTTCGATTGTACCCATCCCCTGCAGTTTCCTTCCCCATCCTATACCTCCTAAATCTTGCCGAATAGCATCATAATTGCCTTTCCCCCAGCTATAATTCTTGCCTTGCGGTATATACCTATCCCTGCCCATTGCTAAAGTAAACATAACCGAGTTGTGATCACTATCACCAAAGTGCTCACCTACATCTAAATCTAACACCTGGCCGGGTTCATTACCCAGTACCAAATCCAATGTGGCCTCGCCCCTTGTTGGCCTGTCTACATACTGTGTCAGAAAACCCTCCTGCACACACTGCACAAAAACTGACCCATCTATAGTACTCGAACTACAGTATTTCCAGTCAATATTTGGAAAGTTAAAGTCCCCCATAACAACTACCCTGTTACTCTCGCTCCTGTCAAGAATCATCTTTGCAATCCTTTCCTCTACATCTCTGGGACTATTCGGAGGTCTATAGACAACTCCCAACAGGGTGACCTCTCCTCTACTGTTCCTAACCTCGGCCCATACTGCCTCAGTAGACGAGTCCTCAAGCGTCCTTTCTACCGCCGTAATACTTTCCTTGATTAACAATGCCACACCCCCCCCCTCTTTTACCATCTTCTCTGTTCTTACAGAAGCATCTAAATCCTGGAACCTGCAACAACCATTCCTGTCCCTGCTCTACCCATGTCTCCGAAATCGCCACAACATCGAGATCCCAGGTACCAACCCATGCTGCAAGCTCACCCACCTTATTCCGGATGCTCCTGGCGTTGAAGTAGACACACTTCAAACCAGCGTCCTGCTTGCCGGTGCCCTCTTTCGAACTTTTAACCCTATCCCTGACCTCACTACTCTCAACATCCTGTACACTGGGACTACAATTTAGGTTCCCATCCCCCTGCTGAATTAGTTTAAACCCCCCCGAAGAGCACTAGCAAATCTCCCTCCCAGGATATTGGTACCCCTCTGGTTCAGGTGAAGACCATCCTGTTTGTAGAGGTCCCACCTACCCCAGAATGAGCCCCAATTATCCAGGAAACCAAAACCCTCCCTCCTGCACCATCCCTGTAGCCACGTGTTCAACTCCTCTCTCTCCTTATTTCTTACTTCGCTAGCACGTGGCACGGGTAACAACCCAGAGATAACAACTCTGTTTGTTCTAGCTCTCAGCTTCCACCCTAGCTCCCTGAATTTCTGTCTCAAATCCCCATCTCTCTTCCTACCTATGTCGTTGGTACCTATGTGGACCACGACTTGGGGCTGCTCCCCCTCCCCCTTAAGGATCCCAAAAACACGATCAGAGACATCACGAACCCTGGCACCTGGGAGGCAACACACCAACCGTGAGTCTCTTTCGTTCCCACAGAACCTCCTGTCTGTTCCTCTAACTATGGAGTCCCCAATGACAAGTGCTCTGTTCCTCTTCTCCCTTCCCTTCTGAGCAACAGGGACAGACTCTGTGCCAGAGACCTGCGCCCTATTGCTTACCCCTGGTAAGTCGTCCCCCTCAACAGTATCCAAAACGGTATACTTGTTATAGAGGGGAACGACCACAGGTGATCCCTGCACTGCCTGCCGGTTCCCTCTGCCTCCCCTGACGGTAACCCATCTACTTTCTTCTTTTACCTGAGGTGTGACTACCTCCCTATAACTCCTCTCAATAACCTCCTCCGCCTCCCGAATGATCCGAAGTTCATCCAGCTCCAGCTCCAGGTCCCTAATGCGGCTCTCGAGGAGCTGGAGTTGGGTGCACTTCCCGCAGATGTAGTCAGAAGGGACACGAGAGGTGACCCTTTCCTCCCACATTCTGCAGGAGGAACATTCAACTGCCCTAGCCTCCATTCCCACTGAACTAACTTCCCAACTACTGAAAAATAAAAAAATAAAAAACTTATTAGTTTAGCAATCCAACGGACAGAGCTTTTTTTTTGGTTAGAGGAGGAGGATGGGTGGGAGACACTATATAAGTAGTGTTTCGGGTAAAGCTGTCACTCGAGAACAGGCCCTTCACAAACCACCTTCAACTTACGCTGACCGCACTGCACGTATGCAAATCTCCCCGGAACAGCCAATCAGAAGCTCTGCTCTGCTGCCCTCTGCTGGATGCTCACCTTCCGTCGAACTCCTCGGGTCACTGATGCAGGTGCACCTTCAACTTACGCTGACCGCACTGCACGTATGCAAATCTCCCCGGAACAGCCAATCAGAAGCTCTGCTCTGCTGCCCTCTGCTGGATGCTCACCTTCCGTCGAACTCCTCGGGTCACTGATGCAGGTGCACCTTCAACTTACGCTGACCGCACTGCACGTATGCAAATCTCCCCGGAACAGCCAATCAGAAGCTCTGCTCTGCTGCCCTCTGCTGGATGCTCACCTTCCGTCGAACTCCTCGGGTCACTGATGCAGGTGCACCTTCAACTTACGCTGACCGCACTGCACGTATGCAAATCTCCCCGGAACAGCCAATCAGAAGCTCTGCTCTGCTGCCCTCTGCTGGATGCTCACCTTCCGTCGAACTCCTCGGGTCACTGATGCAGGTGCACCTTCAACTTACGCTGACCGCACTGCACGTATGCAAATCTCCCCGGAACAGCCAATCAGAAGCTCTGCTCTGCTGCCCTCTGCTGGATGCTCACCTTCCGTCGAACTCCTCGGGTCACTGATGCAGGTGCACCTTCAACTTACGCTGACCGCACTGCACGTATGCAAATCTCCCCGGAACAGCCAATCAGAAGCTCTGCTCTGCTGCCCTCTGCTGGATGCTCACCTTCCGTCGAACTCCTCGGGTCACTGATGCAGGTGCACCTTCAACTTACGCTGACCGCACTGCACGTATGCAAATCTCCCCGGAACAGCCAATCAGAAGCTCTGCTCTGCTGCCCTCTGCTGGATGCTCACCTTCCGTCGAACTCCTCGGGTCACTGATGCAGGTGCACCTTCAGCGTACGCTGACCGCACTGCCCGTATGCAAATCGCCCCGGAACAGCCTATCAGAAGCTCTGCTCTGCTGCCCTCTGCTGGATGCTCACCTTCCGTCGAACTCCTCGGGTCACTGATGCAGGTGCACCTTCAACTTACGCTGACCGCACTGCACGTATGCAAATCTCCCCGGAACAGCCAATCAGAAGCTCTGCTCTGCTGCCCTCTGCTGGATGCTCACCTTCCGTCGAACTCCTCGGGTCACTGATGCAGGTGCACCTTCAGCGTACGCTGACCGCACTGCACGTATGCAAATCGCCCCGGAACAGCCAATCAGAAGCTCTGCTCTGCTGCCCTCTGCTGGATGCTCACCTTCCGTCGAACTCCTCGGGTCACTGATGCAGGTGCACCTTCAACTTACGCTGACCGCACTGCACGTATGCAAATCTCCCCGGAACAGCCAATCAGAAGCTCTGCTCTGCTGCCCTCTGCTGGATGCTCACCTTCCGTCGAACTCCTCGGGTCACTGATGCAGGTGCACCTTCAACTTACGCTGACCGCACTGCACGTATGCAAATCTCCCCGGAACAGCCAATCAGAAGCTCTGCTCTGCTGCCCTCTGCTGGATGCTCACCTTCCGTCGAACTCCTCGGGTCACTGATGCAGGTGCACCTTCAACTTACGCTGACCGCACTGCACGTATGCAAATCTCCCCGGAACAGCCAATCAGAAGCTCTGCTCTGCTGCCCTCTGCTGGATGCTCACCTTCCGTCGAACTCCTCGGGTCACTGATGCAGGTGCACCTTCAACTTACGCTGACCGCACTGCACGTATGCAAATCTCCCCGGAACAGCCAATCAGAAGCTCTGCTCTGCTGCCCTCTGCTGGATGCTCACCTTCCGTCGAACTCCTCGGGTCACTGATGCAGGTGCACCTTCAACTTACGCTGACCGCACTGCACGTATGCAAATCTCCCCGGAACAGCCAATCAGAAGCTCTGCTCTGCTGCCCTCTGCTGGATGCTCACCTTCCGTCGAACTCCTCGGGTCACTGATGCAGGTGCACCTTCAACTTACGCTGACCGCACTGCACGTATGCAAATCTCCCCGGAACAGCCAATCAGAAGCTCTGCTCTGCTGCCCTCTGCTGGATGCTCACCTTCCGTCGAACTCCTCGGGTCACTGATGCAGGTGCACCTTCAACTTACGCTGACCGCACTGCACGTATGCAAATCTCCCCGGAACAGCCAATCAGAAGCTCTGCTCTGCTGCCCTCTGCTGGATGCTCACCTTCCGTCGAACTCCTCGGGTCACTGATGCAGGTGCACCTTCAACTTACGCTGACCGCACTGCACGTATGCAAATCTCCCCGGAACAGCCAATCAGAAGCTCTGCTCTGCTGCCCTCTGCTGGATGCTCACTTTCCGTCGAACTCCTCGGGTCACTGATGCAGGTGCACCTTCAACTTACGCTGACCGCACTGCACGTATGCAAATCTCCCCGGAACAGCCAATCAGAAGCTCTGCTCTGCTGCCCTCTGCTGGATGCTCACCTTCCGTCGAACTCCTCGGGTCACTGATGCAGGTGCACCTTCAACTTACGCTGACCGCACTGCACGTATGCAAATCTCCCCGGAACAGCCAATCAGAAGCTCTGCTCTGCTGCCCTCTGCTGGATGCTCACCTTCCGTCGAACTCCTCGGGTCACTGATGCAGGTGCACCTTCAACTTACGCTGACCGCACTGCACGTATGCAAATCTCCCCGGAACAGCCAATCAGAAGCTCTGCTCTGCTGCCCTCTGCTGGATGCTCACCTTCCGTCGAACTCCTCGGGTCACTGATGCAGGTGCACCTTCAACTTACGCTGACCGTTAAGACATTCAACCTCTTTTGTAAACCATGGTTCCCTCACTCGACCATTTCCTCCCTGTCTGACAGGGACATGCCGATCAAGGACACGCACCATTTGCTCCTTGAACAAGCTCCACAACTCAATTGTGCCCATTCCAGACAGTTCCTGTTTCCATCTTATGCTCCCCAATACTTTCCCAGTCGCATCGTAATTACCCTTCCCCCAGTTAAAAACCTTGCCCTGCCGTTTATCCCTAACCCTCCCTATTGCTCTAGTGAAATCACCAAATTGTGGTCACTATCGCCAAAGTGCTCTCCCACAACCAAGCATAACACTTGGCCCGGTTCATTACCCAGTACCAAATCCAATGTGGCCCTGCCTCTTGTCGGTCTCTCCACATACTGTGTGAGGAAACCAATACACACACATTGGATAAAAACAGCCCCATCCCAACTATTCGAATTATAATGGTTCCAATCAATATTTGGAAAGTTAAAGTCACCCATGACAACTATCCCGTGACTACCGCACCTATCCAAAATCTGCATTGTAATCTTTTCCTACACATCGCTAGTACTGCTTGGGGGCCTATAGAAAACTCCTAACAAAGTGACGCCTCCTTTCCTATTTCTAAATTCAGCCCACACTACCTCAGTAGACAGATCCTGCCCAAACTGTCTTTCTGCAGCGATTATACTATCCTTGATTAACAATGCTACTCCTCCACTTCTTTTACCACCTTCCCTAATCTTACTGACACATCTAAACCCCGGAACCCCCAACTTCCATTCCTGCCCCTGTTCTATCCTCGTCTCCGTAATGGCCAAAACATCGCATACGCAGGTACCAATCCGTGCTTCAAGCGCACCAGCCTTATTCCTGATGCTTCGCCCATTGAAGAAGACACACACCAAAACACGTTTATGCCTGCAGGTCCACATTTGTGACATTGGTACCTTCCTTAGTACTGCATTACCCTCAACTTACTGAACTCCAACAACGCTATCTCCTGGACTACAAATCAGTTTCCCAACCCCCTGCCAAATTAATTGAACCCCCCACCCCCACCCACCGCCCCCCGAAGAGCTGTAGTAAATTTCCTTCCCAGGATGTTGGTGCTCCTCTGGGTCAGGTGTAACCCGTCCTGTTTGTACAGGTCCCACCTTCCCCAGAATGTACTCCAATTTTCCAAGGAACCCTCCCTCACACACCATCCCTGCAGCCACGTGTTTAATTTAATTCTCTCTCACCTCGCTAGCACGGGGCAGTGGCAGGAAACCAGAGATGACAACACGGTCTGTCCTGGCTCTCAGCTTCCACCCTAGCTCCCTGAATTCCTGTTTTACATCCCCGATACTTTTCCAACCTTTATCGTTGGTACCGATGTGCACCACGACTTGTGGCTGCGCCCCCTCCCCCTTACGGATCCTGAAAGCACGCAGAGACGTCACTGACCTTGGCCCCCTGGGAGGCAACAGACCAAACGTGAGCCTCTATCGTCGCCACAGAACCGCCTAACTGTACCTCTAACTATAGAGTCACCAATAACTGATGCTCTCCTGCTCTCCTCCCTTCCCTTCTGTGCGACATGGACAGTCTCAGTGCCAGAGGCCTGGTCACCGTGGCTTAACTCTGGTGGGTCCGCCCCCCAACAGTATCCAAAACGGTATATTGTTATTGAGGGGAACTACCGCAAGGGATACCTGCACTGACTGCTTCTTCCGCCCTCCTTTTAAACGTCACCTAGCTACCGTCATTCTTAGGATAATTTACATGCCTGTAGCTCCTATCGATAACCGACTGCGACTCCCGAATGATTCACAGTTCATCCACCTTCAGCTCCAGTTCCATTACACGGTCTTTGAGGAGCTGGTGATGGGTGCACTCCCCGCAGGTGAACTCAACAGGGCCACTGACGGTGTCCCTCACCTCGAACATCTTGCACGAGAAACATTACACTGTCCTCTCTGCCACCCCTTCCATGTATCCACTTGACAATTACAAAGAGAAAAAAAAAGCTCACCTGATTTTCACACTCCCTGCAGGTTAGATGTGGTGGAAGGGTGCAGAGAGGAAAAGGAAAGAAACGCTTACCTCGCCGACTCACCACACAGTCTTTTTTTTGGTAAGAGAAGGAGGATGGGTGGGAGACACTACCTGTGTAGTGTGTCGGGTTAGTCACTGCCTGTACCATATTAGTTCTAGAAACTCACCCGACAGCAGCTTTCCACAATTCACAACCCGCAACAAACAATCAGCGCCGCTGCTCTGCCTCCTTCTGCTGGAAATGAGAAGGAAATAGGTACCATACTGCGAAGCGAGGACATGCGCCGGGTGAACCAAACTTATCCTGCGCGAGGATGAGTTTGATTCAGTTCAAGGTGGTGGACATGGTACATATGACTTAGGCGAGGGCGACTGTTATCTTCCATGGGGAAGGTGATGGGTTTGAGAAGTGTGGGCAGGCGGCCGCCGTATCCTGCCCACAAGTTATGTGGGTGGGAGAGGCTGGATAGAGACTCGGAGGTGGAGTTTGGCAGCTATCCATGATTGTGGTGTCATTTCGGACCCTATGGTGGCGATGATTGGCATCTCGGTAGTGCCGGAAATAATAATAATCACTTATTGTCACAAGTACGCTTCAATGAAGTCACTGTGAAAAGCCTCTAGTCGTCACATTCTGGTGCCTGTTTGGGGAGATTCAGGAGCCGATGTTGTTGTCTTTGTCTCTGCAATTGATCGGCGAAGGATTATGTTCAATTGGAGGTTACACAAGCCTCTGTGGCTAACAGCATGGCTGGGGGTTCTGTACGACTTTCTCCGATTGGAGAAGGTTAGGTTTGAGCTGAGGGGACCAGATGAGAGTTTCGAGTTGAGACGGACGGTGTTGTTGACTTTATTTGCGGAGTTGTTCATCACGAGCATGGGGGGGAGGGGGTATTGAAGAAAAGTAGACACATTTACAAACTGTTTATTTGGATTTTGTATTTTCTTGATCTTACATGTGTTTGAAATAAAAACCGTTTTAAAAAAAGAATTGACTCTGAAACACAAGGAAGCCCGTATCTGCTCTCGAAAAGCACGCATAATAATCTTCTCCTGCAGCTCGCATTCTCCTGGATGTCTTCACCCAGGGCCCACCTCGTGATGCTGGGTTGGCCATGGCCAGGATGAATCGAGCAGCAGGGCCACATGATGATTTGTTAGAGAGCTGCAGACACTCACCAATTGGCTTACGGAAATGTCAATCACAAGTTGGGTGGGGATGGTGGCCGCGGAGCTGAGCAAAGTGCTCTGTTATTGGACGGAGTTTTAAACGCTGCGTTCATTGTTCCAAAATGCTTGGAGCTCTTTGAATAAATGGAGCAGCTTTCGCTCTCACACCGTTAAACTCCAATTGGGCAGAAGAAAGTCGCTCATATTTTAGTCACTTTCCATTTGATCATGTTCGGCCACACCTCGCAATCTTCTATTGGCTGACAAACTGTACACGAGAGAGAATATATCTGGCTATGTTAGATTGAATTCCGGCAGTGGCATGCAGGAGGTTGCATAGCTCCTGGTCAACCCTTGATTTCATTAGAATTTAATGTTCGGTACTGTAAGCAATTTTTGGTTAAATAAGTGGAGGAAGACGTAAGGAAGAACGATGTCCAAAACCCAAAGGAAATTGCCGTGAAGAAGGTTCATTGTTGAGTGGAAGGGTCGGCTCGGCAACTGGAAGGATGTCGGAGGATGGGTGGCTGGGTGAGGCTGCAATGTTCACACCAGACAAAATGACCGTGGTGATGGTTGTGGAACTTGGAAAACAGTTTGCAAAGCACATGGAGGTGATAAGAAAGGAGATGATGGCAGCATTGAAGGTGCTTTTGGAAGAGGCGATTTCCCCGGTGATGGCAGCGAAGTGGAGGAGATCAACTAAGGTGCGGGAGCAGGGTGAGAAACTGAAGGCAGTGGAAAATGCCCCATAGCTACACAGCGATCAACTCACCTCGATGAGTGAGGAGCTGAGATCGTTGTGGAGGCCAGCATGTGTCTGCAAGCCAAAGTGGAGGACCTGGAAAACAGTTCTTCGCGGCAAAACCTGAGGATCATGGGCGTGCCCGAAGTGGTGGAGAGCCCGAGGCAGACGGATTGTTTTGCCAAAGTGTTGGCGGATCTGTTGGAGAAGGGGGAAGATCCCTCTCGGTACGATTTTAATCGTGCTCATAGGGCGTGGAGGCCGGAACGAAAGGCGAATGAGCCGCCAAGAGCAGTGATTATTTGTTTCCGTATGTACCTCGCGAAGGAGAAGGTCCTGTGATGGAAGAAGCAGCAGCAGGAGGTGCAGTGGTTTGGAGCTGGTATTCGTATATAACAGGACTTTACTGTGGAGTGGGCGAGGAGTGGGGCGGTCTTCGGTCAAGTGAAGCCGGCACTGTGTAACAGCGGGGTACGGTTCCTTCTAGTCTATATAGCTGAGTAGAGGGTGACCTACAACATTGAATCAGCCATTCACCTGAAGAAGGAGCCGTGCTCCGAAAGCTCGTGTTTGAAACAAACCTGTTGGACTTTAACCTGGTGTTGTAAGACTTCTTACTGTACAACATTGAAGACTTTTAATTCGAGACGGAAGAGCGACGGAGTCGTTTGTAAAGGCAGAACGACTGGGACAGAAATGATAAATGGGGCAGAGGATTGGTCTTAGGCTGGGGGTACGATGATGGAGGAGTGGATGTAGCTCTACTTTTTACTGCATGTTGTTATATGTGGTAAATGAGGTAAAGTTGTCTATTTGGACAATGCAAGATTTGAGATTTTTCATTTGCAATTATGGCTCTTTGTGAATTGTGTGTATACACTGCGGTTTTGTGTTGAAGGGGATTTCTTTGTTTTCCTGTGTCGGCCAGTGTGGAGAGCATTGGAGGTGAGTGAGTCCTTTGCAGGGGCCTTTTACTGGCTAGCTCAAACTGGCCAGTGAACGGAAGTGAGGTGAGGAGAGGATGTGAGTCCATCAGAACCTGGTAGAAAAGGTTTCGATTGGCCGAGGAGATGTGAAATATTGGGGAAGGGCACCGAAACTGGGTGTGGTTCTTTGGAAAGGAAGTGGATGGGAGGGTTCTGGGTGGGGAAGGTGCTCGATGCTAACAATGGGACGGGGTGGGCCATGCCCAGTGGGCAGGGCGTAAGAATGGGAGGAGGGTGACACACCCACGATTAGGATAGTTACGTGGAATGTTGAAGGAGGGCGTTCCGGGTCATACCGAGATAGTGCTCGTGAACCTGGAACCAGGGCCCCTAGGAAAGTCATTCGGGGGGTCGGACCTGCCGGGCGGCAGGCGGGCCAGGAGTGGGATGTAAGCCTGTGCCTCGCTGATTGCCCTGAGACGGGTCCTGTTGGGGTGGAGGTTGGCTTCTCCATCTTGTGACACGATTTGGCGGGGTGGGGGGGGGGGAGACTTGAACCTCTTTTATGTTTCAGCTGAAGGGGATGAAGGAAGGGTTTCACTATTCATGGGCGATATTTATTATGCACTTCCGACAATTGGTTGTTATTGAACATTGGGGGGTAGGGCGCGGCTGGCGATATTGTTATCTTTGGTTACACTGGTTACAGATTGATTGTTAATTTGTGTCTTTTTTACCTGGAATGTACGGGTGGATGTTCTGGTCTGCATATTGAGTGAGCTTGTATGTGGGTTATTGCATTTGTCATGTGGGTGTACCTATAAGAAATGGGTGTTTATAAATTGGTGTGTATATAAATCTCTGTACTAAGAGTACCTTTAAGAAATAGATGCTTACTACTGCAGTGATGTCAGAGAGTGGATGGAGCTGGGCTGTCTG
The DNA here is from genome assembly GCF_902713615.1 of Scyliorhinus canicula. Taxonomy (NCBI): domain Eukaryota; kingdom Metazoa; phylum Chordata; class Chondrichthyes; order Carcharhiniformes; family Scyliorhinidae; genus Scyliorhinus; species Scyliorhinus canicula. The sequence goes on along the minus strand of NC_052176.1, from coordinate 9,395,566 downwards.
ATAGCTTTTTACTATAGTTTTTGAGCAGGCTGCAGGCTGTGTTTTAGTTTCGTTTTCAGCGTGGGAGCTGACGCCACACAGAGCAGAGTTAATGTTGATCTCTCTGCCATTAAAATACTATCTCTTGATCATTTGATGAATTCAGAATTATAAATGTTTTCAGTAGTGACTTTTACCTGTTGTGCTTCTGGTAAAAGGTCTTTTAAGTCGTATGGATGTTAAGAGGAAAGCTTAAAGGATTACTTAGTGTTGTAGTCTTTGGGGTTGTATTTGAATTGCTGGTTGCTAAGATGCTCACTGTGTGTTTTATAAAGGTTAACTTGAGTTCATAGAATAAACATTGTTTTGCTTCAAAAAATACTTTTCTATTTCTGCTAAGCCACACCTGTAGAATGGGCAGTGTGCTCCCCACACCACAATCTGGTAAAAATTTGTAGTTTAGATGAACTCCATGATACACTTTTGGGTTCCTAACCCCAGGCCCGTAAAAAAATTGGGAGCCCGAGGGGGATAAAAGTCCATCTATTGGATTGGCCGAGTGAATTTAAAGACAGTGAGGCGTGAGCATATTGTGGGTGCTATTCAGGTGTCGTATTTTAGTTTATGCAGGGAGTGCGTTGTGGACAATGGCTCAGTGTGAGGATCTGAAGTTTTTCGGGGTGGAGACGGTCACATGCAATACCTTATGGACAGAGACTAAAAGCAGGGTGTTAGATTTGGCAAAATCATTGCAGTTAACATTACCTGGCTAAAATTCGAAAAGATAAAGCAATTATGGTGGTGGCTAAGCATTTAAAGTTGCTTGAAATACAGATTGACTCATCGGACACAGCAAAAATTCAGTTACGAATTAAATAAATGGAACATGAGAAAGAATTAAAGCAGCTTGAATACGAAAGAGAGAGAGAGGAAAAGAAAGAGAAAGATAAAGAGAGAGAGAGAGAGGAATATGTAAGAAAAAGAGGGCGAGAGAGGAAAAAGAGAGAGAAGAAAGTAAAACAGAAAGCGAAGCCCTAGCAGAACAAAAATAAAGAGAAAGGGAGATACAGATCAGGCAAGCAGATAACGAGAGAGCGTATGAACTTCAGAAAATGGCCATGAACCATGACAGTCAGTTAAATTTGGCCGGCGTAAAGGGAAACGCACAGTTAGATGACAATGATGAGGATAATGAGAAAGAGCGTCAAAGTCGAAAGGTTGATGAGAATCTATTTAAATATGTCCAGGCATTGCCAAGGTTTGACGAGAAGGTGATAGAATCCTTTCTCATTTAATTTGAGAAGGTAGCTAAACAAATGAAATGGCCACAGGACATGTGGGTATTACTGATTCAAACAAAACTGATAGGTAGGGCTAGTGTGTTTTCATAACTGCTGGAGGCGGTATCTGGGTCGTATGAGGAGGTGAAAAAAAACATCTTAAGTGCATATGAACTAGTGCCTGAAGCCTACAGACAAAGATTTAGAAATTTATGGAAAGAATTTGGTCAAACATATATTGAGTTTGGAATGATCAAACAGAATGATTTTGATATGTGGTGGATAAGGGCTTTGAAAATAGACAAAACGTATGAGCACTCAGAGAAATTGTACTTTTGGAGGAGTTTAAAAATTCAATTCGTGATGTAGTGAGAACTCATGTGGAATAGCAGAGGATTACAACTACGAGATTAGCAGCAGAAATGGCAGATAATCATGAATTAGTTCATAAACAAAGTTTGGTTTCCGACATCAGTTTCAGCCTGTGAGGGATAGAAACTGGGGACATGAAAAATACTCAAGTGGTAAAGGTAAAGGTGATTTGATTGGAGATAATAAGGAGAGTGTACCTCCGATTAAACAGGAAATCCAGGAGGGTGGAAAATAAATGAAAACTTTCAAATGTTTTCACTGTGATAAACTAGGCCATGTAAAGTCACAGTGCTGGTTGTTGACGAAAAACACTGGGAAGGCTGATGTGGTAAAACAGGATTTGACAGTAGGGTTTCTTAAGTGGTAAAGGAAAGCCCAAGTGAAGCAAAGGAGGTGCAAAAAATTGGACAGCCTGATCAAGGGTTGATAGATAAGAAGGTGCCGGACTCTTAAAGGAATTAACTTGTCTACGTAAAGTGTACTCGTTTGTATCTGGAAGAGCAGGTAAAGAAGGCACAATTTTAAGAGACACGGGAGCTAGTCAATCTTTAATGGTAAGAGACGGGGAGTTATATAGTTTGGGAATACTGTTGACAGAAAAGGTGGTGATATGTGGAATTCAGGTTGAGAGAAGTAGTGTCCCATTATAAAATGTAAGTTTGGAAAGTCCAGTGAAGAGTGGTGAAGTGGTAGTGGGAGTAATAAAAAAAACGTTTTTGTCCAGAAAAACAGTTTATCTTGGGTAATGACATAGCTGGATCGCAGGTGGGAGTGATACCTACTGTGGTTGACTAGCCGGTGGAAAATCAAACAACTGACCTGTTGATGGACGAATAACCAGGGATTTTTCCGGATTGTGTAGGCACAAGGTCGCAAAGTCACAGGTTAAGACAAGAGGAGAAATCAAAGTGTGAAGATGACGTTGAAGTGCAACTCTCAGAAACGATTTTTGATTAGGATGGTTGAAAAATAACAAGAACAGGTGGAGCATAAGCCATCAATTTTTAGTTCAGGAAAAGTGGCAGAGTTCGAACAAAAAGATGTAGAAATAAAACGGATGTCTCAGAGAGCATACGCGGAAGAGTATTCTGAGTGCAAGCCAGAGTGTTATTACCGTACAAGTGATGTTTTGATGAGAAAATGGACACCATTACATATGCAGGCGGATGAAAAGTGGGCAGAAGTTCATCAAGTAGTAGTGCCGGACGGCTTTAGAAAGGAGGTGTTGCGAGTTGCAGATGAGGTACCAGTGGGAGGTCATTTGGGGATAAGATAAAATCAAGCTAAAGTCCAGAAACATTTTAATTGGCCTGGACGACATAAAGGTGTCGTTCAATTTTGTCAATCATGTCACACATGTCAAGTGATAGGGAAACCTCAAGCAGTGATAGAACCTGCGCCCTTAATACCAATTCCAGCATTTAAGGAACCTTTTACACGGGTCCTAATTGATTGCGTAGGGCCGCTTCCAAAAAGGAAAAGTGGGAATCAAGATCTTTTGACGATAATGGATGTGTCTACTTGGTTTCCAGTGGCAATTCCAGTGCGGAATATTACAGCTAAAAAGATTGTGGAGGAGCTACTTAAATTGTTTACTAGACATGGACTACCCAAAGAAATACAATCGAACCGAGGATCATATTTTACCTCAAGGTTATTCAAAGACTTTATGGAGAGCTTAGGAATAAAGCAATTCAAATCAACTGCGTACCATCCAGAATCGCAGCCAGCGTTATAAAGGTAGCATCAGGCATTAAAGACAATGTTGAGGGCTTATTGTCAAGATTATCCAGAGGATTGGGATAAAGGAATTCCATTCGTACTGTTTGTAATTAGTGGTGCACCTAATGAGTCAACTAAATTCAGTCCTTTTGAACTAATTTTTGATTATAGGTAAGAGGACCACTTAAATTGATGAAGGAAAAATTGGTGAGTGAGAAATCGGAAATTACATTATTAGATTACGTGCCAAATTTCAGGTAACAATTAAATTGAGCAAGTGAATTGGCAAGACTACATTTAAAAGTTGCACAAAATGTGATGAAACGGGTAGCGAACAAGAAATCCCAATTTCGTAGTTTTGCCTGTCGAGATAAAGTGTTAATGTTGTTACCAGTGGTAGGTAAAGCTTTAAAAGCAAGGTTTTGTTAGCCTTATCAGATTGAAAGTAAATTAAATGAAGTGAATTATGTGGCGAAAACGACAGATAGAAGGAAAACTCACCGAGTGTATCATGCGAATATGCTTAAAAGGTACTTTGAAAGGGAAGGAGAGAAAAAGGAGGGGGTTTTAATGATTCGAATTCAAAGTGACGAACCAAATCCAGATGACTTGGAATTTGCCATACCTCAAATTTAAGTGGAAAATGGGGATGTTCTTAAAAATTGGGATAAATTGTTGGGTTACCTTCGAGAGGTAAAACGGACTGACATGAAAGAGTTATTGATATCACACGGGCAACTTTGTAGACATAAATTGGGAAGTACTAAAATGGGTATACACGATGTAGATGTGCGAAATGCTGTTCCAATCTAACACCATCCATATAGACTTAACCCTTTAAAATTGGCACAGGGCAACAAAAAGATTGATAGTATGCTTTAGAAAAGCATAATTGAGTGTGTTGCAGCCAATGGAGATCTCCCATAGTGATGGTGGCTATACCAGACGGTACTCAACGGTTGTGTGTGGACTATTGGAAGGTTAAGGCAGTTACAAGAACGGACTCTTATCCTATCCTACGTTTGGAGTATTTAATTGAGAAAGTGCGACAATCAGCTTGTATTTCTGAACTAGATTCCCTTCAAGGTTACTGGCAGGTACCTTTATCCGAAAGGGCGAAGGAGATTTCAGCTTTTGAGACTCCAGATGGTATTTACCAATTCAAAGTTATGCCATTTGGCATTAAAAACACCCCAGCCACATTTCAAAATTTAACTAACAAAGTCGTTTCAGAATTACCCAATTGTGAGGTATACAGCGTAGCCAAAAGTGAATTTGGAAAAGCCCAAGTCACTGTCCTTGGCCATACAATCGGACAGGGTCGAATGGTCATACGGGATGTGAAACCAACAGTTATTGAGTTCTCAATACCTTAAAGACGAAGGGAAATAATGCGATTTCTTGACATCAGTGGATTTGATCGAACATTTGTGCAAAGTTTGGTAGCGTGATTGCTCAACTGATAGACTTGCTAAAGAAAGGTCGGAAATTTCAGTGGACAGCAGACTTTCGACCGGAATTTGACTGCCTTGAAGCTGTGATAACCAATGATCCTGTGTTGGAGAATTGCAAGGAACTCTGTGATCAGATTGAACTAAAGTATCTGACTTTCAAGAGAAATGCCGAGGCGTAGAGAAATGGGCGGATCGTGCAGAGACCTTCTTGTTCAAAGAGACTGTCAATCAAGAACAGTTTCAGTTGGAGGAAGAACGGAGGAAGAAGGGGCAGCACGGTAGCATGGTGGTTAGCATAAATGCTACACAGCTCCAGGGTCCCAGGATCGATTCCCGGCTGGGTCACTGTCTGTGCGGAGTCTGCACGTCCTCCCCGTGTGTGCGTGGGTTTCCTCCGGGTGCTCCGGTTTCCTCCCACAGTCCAAAGATGTGCGGGTTAGGTGGATTGGCCATGCTAAATTGCCTGTAGTGTCCTAAAAAGTAAGGTTATGGGGGGGGGGGGGGTTGTTGGGTTACGGGTATAGGGTGGATATGTGGGTTTGAGTAGGGTGATCATTGCTCGGCACAACATCGAGGGCCGAAGGGCCTGTTCTGTGCTGTACTGTTCTATGTTCTATGTAAGAAGAACGAAGAAATATTATTATACCTATTTGCGTGTGTTGTTTTTTGAAAAGAAAAAGTATATTTACTGTGTGCATTTCTTAAAGGATAGTGAAAAATGAAACCATCTTGAAGTTGATGGTTTATTTGTTTCTTGGGGGAGGTGTCACGTGGGAGTCCCTTTAAGAACTAGGTGTTTATAAATGTGTGTGTATATAAATACCTGTAGTGCGGAGTACCTTTAAGAAATGGATGGTTCCTACTGCAGTGATGTCAGACAGTGGGTGGAGTTGGGCTGTCTGTCAGCTTTTTACTTTCGTTTTTGAGCAGGCTGCAGGGTGTGGTTTAGTTTCGTTTTCAGAGATGGAACTGAAGCCAGACAGAGCAGCTCTACTGATGATCTCTCTGCTATGAAAAGACTACCTCTTGATCATTTGGTCAATTCAGAATTATAAATATTTTCAGCAGTGAATTTAACCTGATGTGCTTCTGGTAAAAGGTGTTTTTAAGTCGTATGGATTTTAAGGGGAAAGCTTAAAGGATTACTTACTGTTGCTGTCTTTGGGGGTGGCATTTGAATTGATGGTTGCTAAGATGTTAACTGTATATTTTAAAAAGGTTAAATTGAGTTCATAGCATAAACATTATTTTGCTTTAAAATATAATTTTCCTTTTCTGCTGTACCACACATGTAGAGTGGGCCGGGTGTTCCCCGTACCACAATCCAGTAAAAGTTTTGGGTCAGGTGAATTCTATGATACAATTCGCGGTTCTCTAAATGCTCGCCCATAACATTTTTTTTCTTTGTTTTTTCTTTGGTTGTTTATTGCTGAAAATTTTGAAAATGTGGAGAATAAGGAGATTATAAAAAATGACATGGTAGATTGCCTGAAGTGGCTGTCAGTCACAGAGCAGTGCTCATAATTGGCTGAGGCAGTGAGGCTCACAGGGAGAAACTTCCAGATTGGTTTGAGGATAAGTATTCCATTCACACACTGCAACCCTGGAGCCCGCTAATAAGCTGCTGTTAGTTGTTTTGCTTGTTCATCAATTGAATTATTGATGTCAGCGGATATTTAATCGCTTCCTTGACCTGCTCCCTAAAGTTGGACTGGGTCACCAAATAAATAATTGTGTTTGTGCAGCAATTGAAAAACAGCAGCACATTCCCGACTTCTCCCATTATAAAATAAGTCTCATCTGCGCCCGCAATGATGTAATATACTAACACGATAACATTGACCAACCACAGGAATATGAAGCTGCCAGAGATGGCAAAGAGTAAAATTATAGACTTCCTTCTGCTCTCCATTTCTGGGTCACTGCGTTTATCTCCCTGACTCTGAGCCCTCAGTCCCTTCCGTACTCGACTGGCCAGCAAAATATGTCTGACTGTCAGAGCGTTGATCAATAAAATTAAAACGAATGGGAGCAATGGCGTTAAAACCTTGTTAAACCAGTTAAATCCCATCCATCTGGGATCTGTATAATAGCTTGGCTTGTCATTGCAGAAAAACGGGATATTGTTGATTATTTCTCCAGGTTCATATGTGAAATAATAGGGGATGTTTTGCAAAAAGGCCAACGTGCTGGTTGCTGCAATAACCACAGCGGCTGTTTTATCGGTGCAATATTTCATTTTTAGATTCCTGCAACAAATGGCCACAAATCGATCAAAGGAAAAAGTGACTGTAAACCAGACGGAGCAGTCGGTGGCCAGAAAAATCAGGATAAAGCAAATACTACAGACTGGAGTGATATCCAGGAAATTGACTGGGAAAAAATAATCATTGATATAGGTTAGTATGATCGCAGTGATAACAAGTAGATCTGCCGTTGCCATGGCCAACAGGTAAAGAGTGGTGGAAGTAGAGAGACCACAGTGTCCCCGCGACAGGATCAGTATTCCCATGAAATTCACTGTAAGAGAGAGAAGGGGTAAATGACAGGAAATTACTCACTAATATTCTCCGTCCATGATCAAGATTGCCAGAATATAACTTAACACAATACTCTGGTTATTTTATATGGAGATGCTGCATTGGACTGGGATGAACATAAGAACATAAGAACTAGGAGCAGGAGTAGGCCATCTGGCCCCTCGAGCCTGCTCCGCCATTCAATTAGGTCATGGCTGATCTTTTGTGGACTCAGCTCCACTTTCCGTCCCGAACACCATAACCCTTAATCCCTTTATTCTTCAAAAAACTATCTATCTTTATCTTAAAAACATGTAATGAAGGAGCCTCAACTGCTTCACTGGGCAAGGAATTCCATAGATTCACAACCCTTTGGGTGAAGAAGTTCCTCCTAAACTCAGTCCTAAATCTACTTCCCCTTATTTTGAGGCTATGTCCCCTAGTTCTGCTGTCACCCGCCAGTGGAAACAACCTGCCCGCATCTATCCTATCTATTCCCTTCATAATTTTAAATGTTTCTATAAGATCCACCCTCATCCTTCTAAATTCCAACGAGTACAGTCCCAGTCTACTCAACCTCTCTTCATAATCCAACCCCTTCAGCTCTGCGATTAACCTCGTGAATCTCCTCTGCACACCCTCCAGCCCCAGTACGTCCATTCTCAAGTAAGGAGACCAAAACTGAACACAATACTCCAGGTGTGGCCTCAGTAACACCATATACAATTGCAACATAACCTCCCTAGTCTTAAACTCCATCACTGTCTGTGCGGAGTCTGCACGTCCTCCCCGTGCGTGCGTGGGTTTCCTCCGGGTGCTCCGGTTTCCTCCCACAGTCCAAAAGATGTGCGGGTTAGGTGGATTGTCCATGCTAAATTGCCCGTAGTGCCCTAAAAAGTAAGGTGGAGTTGTTGGGTTACGGGTATAGGATGGATACGAGAGTTTGAGTAGGGTGATCATTGCTCGGCACAACATCGAGGGCCGAAGGGCCTGTTCTGTGCTGTACTGTTCTATGTTCTATGTTCTATGTTCTAGCAATGAAGGACAAAATTCCATTTGCCTTCTTAATCACCTGTTGCACTTGTAAACCAACCTTCTGTGACTCATGCACTAGCATACCCAAGTCTCTCTGAACACCGGCATGCTTTAATATTTTATCGTTTAAATAATAATCTCGTTTGCTGTTATTCCTACCAAAATGGATTACCTCACATTTGTCAACATTGTATTCCATTTGCCAGACCATAGCCCATTCACTTAACCTATCCAAATCCCTCTGCAGACTTCCAGTATCCTCTGCACTTTTCGCTTTACCACTCATCTTAGTGTCATCTGCAAACTTGGACACATTGCCCTTGGTCCCCAACTCCAAATCATCTATGTAAATTGTGAACAATTGTGGGCCCAACACGGATCCCTGAGCGACACCACTAGCTACTGATTGCCAACCAGAGAAACACCCATTTATCCCAACTCTTTGCTTTCCATTAATTAACCAATCCTCTATCCATGCTACTACTTTACCCTTAATGCCATGCATGTTTATCTTATGCAGCAACCTTTTGTGTGGCACCTTGTCAAAGGCTTTCTGGAAATCCAGATATACCACATCCATCGGCTCCCCGTTATCTACTGCACTGGTAATGTCCTCAAGAAATTCCACTAAATTAGTTAGGCATGACCTGCCCTTTACGAACCCATGCTGCGTCTGCCCAATGGGACAATTTCTATCAAGATGCCTTGCAATTTCTTCCTTGATGATAGATTCCAGCATCTTCCCTACTACCGAAGTTAAGCTCACTGGCCTATAATTTCCTGCTTTCTGCCTACCTCCTTTTTTAAACAGTGGCGTCACGTTTGCTAATTTCCAATCCACCGGGACCACTCCAGAGTCTAGTGAATTTCGGTAAATTATCACTAGAGCATCTGCAATTTCCCTAGCCATCTCCTTTAGCACTCTGGGATGCATTCCATCAGGGCAAGGAGACTTGTCTACCTTTAGCCCCATTAGCTTGCCCATCACTCCCTCCTTAGTGATAACAATCCTCTCAAGGTCCTCACCTGTCATAACCTCATTTCTATCAGTCGCTGGCATTTTATTTGTGTCTTCAACTGTGAAGACCGACCCAAAAATCCTGTTCAGTTCCTCAGCCATTTCCTCATTTCCCATTATTAAAACTCCCTTCTCATCCTCAAAAGGACCAATATTTACCTTAGCCACTCTTTTTTGTCTTATATATTTGTAAAAACGTTTACTGTCTGTTTTTAAATTCTGAGCAAGTTTACTCTCATACACTATCTTACTCTTCTTTATAGCTTTTTTAGTAGCTTTCTGTTGCCCCCTAAAGATTTCCCAGTCCTCTAATCTCTCAGAAATCTTTGCCACTTTATATGCTTTTTCCTTCAATTTGATACTCTCCCTTATTTCCTTAGATATCCACGGTCGATTTTCCCTCTTTCTTCCGTCCTTCCTTTTTGTTGGTATAAACCTTTACTGAGCACTGTGAAAAATCGCTTGGAAGATTCTCCACTGTTCCTCAACTGTTCTACCATAAAGTCTTAGCTCCCAGTCTACCTTAGCTAGTTCTTCTCTCATGCCCTTGTAATCTCCTTTGTTTAAACACAAAACACTAGTATTTGATTTTACTTTCTCACCCTCCATCTGTATTTTAAATTCCACCATATTGTGATCGCACCTTCCGAGAGGATCCCTAACAACGAGATCATGAATCAATCCTGTCTCATTAAACACGACAAGATCTAGGACCGCTTGTTCCCTCGTAGGTTCCATTACATTCTGTTCTAGGAAACTATCGCGGATACATTCTATAAACTCCTCCTCAAGGTTGCCTTGACCGACCTGGTTAAACCAATCGACATGTAGATTAAAATCCCCCATGATAACTGCTGTACCATTTCTACATGCATCAGTTATTTCTTTGTTTATTGCCTGCCCCAATATATCGTTACTATTTGGTGGCAGATAGACTACTCCTATCAGTGACTTTTTCGCCTTACTATTCCTGATTTCCGCCCAAATGGATTCAACCTTATCCTCCATAGCACCGATGTCATCCCTTACTATGCCCGGGTGTTATCCTTAAATAACAGAGCAACACCACCTCCCTTACCATCCACTCTGTCCTTCCGAATAGTTTGATACCCTCGGATATTTAACTCCCAGTCGTGACCATCATTTAACCATGTTTCAGTAATGGCCACTAAATCATAGTCATGTACGATGATTTGTGCAATCAACTCATTTACTTTATTCCGAATACTACGAGCATTCAGGTAAAGTACACTTATGTTGGTTTTTTTACCTCTGTTTTGAATCTTAACATCTCCAGTTTTATTCCTTTTGTTATTACTGGGCCTATTCGCTGTGCTCCCCTCAGTCACTGTCCCTTTTGCTGTCGCCCTTTTAGATTTTTGACTATGTCTTCTCTGCCTTGCACTTTTCCCCTTACTTCCTTTTGCTTCTGTCCCTGTTTTACTACCTTCCAGCTTCCTGCATCGGTTCCCATCCCCCTGCCACATTAGTTTAAACCCTCCCCAAAGAGCACAATAAGAAGTCTTACAAGAGCAGGTTAAAATCCAACAGGTTTATTTTAAATCACTATCTTTTGGAGCACTGCTCCTTCTTCCGGTGAATGAAGAGGTAGGTTCCATTTTCTCTTCATTCACCTTCTCTTCATTCAACACAGAATCGCCAAACAGAAGTTCCGCACACGTGAGTGTGGCCTCAAGAAGGTCCATGGATTCAAGTTGCATTATATTCACACCCCCCCCAACCCCCACCCTCCACCATCTGGCCTGGGATTGCGAAATCCTACCAACTGTCCTGCTTGAGACAATTCGGACCCCTTTAACCTGGGTTTACCCCTATCTGTGGATCTGTAAAGACTTAATTACCTGCAAATACTCGCATTCAAAGCATTGTCTTGCATCTTTGAATCTGTCTATAAGTATGTTTCTGAAACTTACCTCTTCATTCACCTGAGGAAGGTGCAGTGCTCTGAAAGCTAGTCATTTGAAACAAACCTGTTGGACTTTAACCTGGATATTTGAGACAGGGTCAGAGAGGCACTCTGATTCCAAAAGACCTCTAAACCGTTTTCTTCCAGGCTTCATGAGCCGGGTTGCGGCTTAGCCTGTAAGAATCTGTCAGTAGACTGCTGATGATTTTCAATATTTTTAAATGGTTGGCCGTCTCTGATTTTGTTATATGTGTAAATCTTGCCAATTGATTTCAAATTCATACACACACCACACACAGACACGCCCAGGACTGATTATAGGGACAACATCTGCCCCGCTGCTCAAAGACCGCGAAACAAAGGGAAACGCCAGTCCGGCGTACACGGCAAGAAGCCAAGACCACCAATCAAATAAGACACACAAACCTGGTCAGCGACTGGTGAATGATATACACCTCCTCCGTCACCACTGCCCATGATTCGTAAATGAGATATTTCCCTTCCCTCTCTGCGGGTTGGAATTTCAAAACGTCTTTCTCACTTTACCGGGAATTCCATTTTCCCCTTCCCCACCCATGATTAGTGAATCAGAAACACCTTTAATTCTCCCTGCACTGATTAATCAATCAGACACTCACCCCTTCCAGGGATCTATGAATCAGACACTCATTTCTCCCTTCCCTCCCTGGGATTAGTCAATCAAACACGCGCTCCACATCTCTCCCCACCCCCCCCCCCCCCTCCCCCACTCCTCAGGATTGATTTATAAGACACTCTGCTCTCCTCGAGATTGGTCAATCAGCCACTCCACCCTCTTCCCCAACCTCGGGATTTGTCAATCAGACTCTCCTCCCACCTTCCAACCTAAGGATTGCTGAATCAGATTCTGCCCCCTCCTCTCCCGCTCCTCGGGACTGGGCAATCAGACTCTCCCCACACCTCCCCCTGCTCGGGATAGGATAATCAGACTGTCCTCCTTCCTCTCCCTCCTCAGGATTGGGGAATCAGAGGCTCCTCCCGCACCTTTCCTCCTCAGAATTGGTCAATCAGACTCTCCGCCCTCCTCTCCCCTGCACGGGATTGGCGAATTAGACGGTCCTCCCTCCTCTCCCTCCTCAGGATTGGTCAATCGGACGCTTCTCCTCTCCTCTCCTCTCCTCGGGATTGGTGATTTAGAGACTCCTACCTCCTCTCCCGCTCCTGGGGATTGGTCAATCAGACACTCCACCCTCCTCTCCATAAGACCATAAATCACAGGTGCAGAATTAGGCCACGTGGCCTACCGAGTCTGCTCCGCCTCTCAATCATGGCTGATATTTTTATCCTCACCATTCTCCTGCCTTCTCCCCATAACCCCTGATCCCCTTATTAATCAAGAATTTATCCATCTTTACCTTAAAGACACTCAGTGATTTGGCATCCACAGCCATTTGCGGCAAAGAGTTCGACAGGTTCACCACCCTCTGCCTGAAAATAAATCCTCGTCAACTCTGTTTTAAAAGATCGTCCCTTTAACCTGAGATGGTGTCCACTGATTCTAGTTTTTCCTACAGGTGGAAAAATCCTCTCCACGTCCACTGTATCCAGGCCTCGCAGTATCTTGTACGATTCAATAAGATCCCCTCTAATCCTTCTAAACTCCCAACGAGTACATACCCAGAGTCCTCAAACGCTCCTCATACGACAAGTAGTTCATTCCAGGGATCATTCTTGTGAACCTCCTCTGGACCCTTTCTAAGGCCAGCACATCCTTCCTTAGATATCGGGCCCACAACTGCTCACAATACTCTAAATGTGGTCTGACCAGAGCCTTATACATCCTCGGAAGTACATTCCTGGTCTTGTATTCTAACCCTCTTGAAATGAATGATAACATTGCATTTGATTCTTAACTACCGACTGAACCTGCACATTAACCTTCAGAGAATCGTGAACAAAGATTTCCTTTGTGGTTCTGCTTTCCGAAGCATTTCCCCGTTTAGAAAAATCTATGCCGAGATTCCTCTTTCCAAAGTGCATAGCCTTACACATTTCCACATTGTATTCCATTTGCCACTTCATTGCCCACTATCCAAGCTTGTCCAAGTCCTTCTGCAGCCGTCTTGATTCTTCAATACTACCTGTCCCTCTAATGATCTTTGTGTCATCTGGAAACTTAGCAACATTGCCTTCAGTACCTTCTTCCAGATCATTAATGTATATTTTGAAAAGTTGTGGTCCCAGCACAGACCAATGAGGCACACCACTAGTCACCGGCTGCCATCCTGGAAAATACCCCTTTATCACCACCCTTTGCCTTCTGCCAATCAGCCAATTCTCTATCCATGCCAGGATCTTACCTTAACATCATGGGCTTTTAACTTATTTAAACATAGAACAGTACAGCACAGAACAGGCCCTTCGGTCCTCAATGTTGTGCCGAGCCATGATCACCCTACTCAAACCTACGTATCCACCCTATACCCGTAATCCAACAACCCCCCACCCCTTAACCTTACTTTTTAGGACACTACGGGCAATTTAGCATGGCCAATCCACCTAACCCACACATCTTTGGACTGTGGGAGGAAACCGGAGCACCCGGAGGAAACCCACGCACACACGGGGAGGATGTGCAGACTCCACACAGACAGTGACCCAGCCGGGAACCGAACCTGGGACCCTGGAGCTGTGAAGCATTTATGCTAACCACCATGCTACCGTGCTGCCCTTATTTAACAGTTTCCTTTGCGGCACCTTGTCAAAAGTCTTCTGGAAAACTAAATAAATCACGTCCACTGATTCTCCTTTCTCTTACTTTCTTGTTATCTCCTCAAAGAACTCTAACAGATTTGTCAAACACTACCTCCCATTAACAAAGCCGTGCTGACTCAGTCCTATTTTACCATGCACTTGCAAGTGCTTCACGATCTCAGTTTTAATTACAGACACTAAAATCTTACCAGTGACTGAAGTCAGACAGAAACTCCTCGGGATTGGTGAATCAAACGCTCCCCCCACCTCCACCTCTCCCCTTGAATGTTGAGTCAGGAGAAGAATGTGTAGATAGTCTGGGTCACACTGAGATCCAACAATACGAGGTTTTGGGCGATATGAAAAATATTAAGGTAGATAAGTCGCCAGGACCTGATGGGGTCTACCCCAGAATATTGAAGGAAGCATGAGAGAGAATTGGTGAGGCCTTGACAGAAAACTTTGGATCCTCACTGTCTTTAGTTGATGTCCCAGAGGACTGGAGAATAGCCAATGTTGTTCCATTGTTTAAGAAGGGTAGCCAAGATAATCCAGGGTACTACAGGCCGGCGAGCCTTACGTCAGTGGGAGGGAAATTACTCGAGAGACTTCTTAGAGACAGCATCCACTCCCATTTGGAAGCAAGTGGACGTATCAGCGAGAATCAGCAGGGTTTATTGAATAGGATGTCGTGTCTCACTAACTTGATCGACTTTTTCGAGGAGGTCAAAAATATAATTGATGCAGGACGGGCAGTGGATATTGCCTATATAGACTACAGAAGGGCTTTGATAAGGGCCTTCATGGCAGACTGGAAGAAAAGGTGAAGTCACACGGGCTGGCAAGATGGATACAGAACTGGCGAGGTCATAGATGGCAGAGAGTAGCAATGGAAGGGTGCTTTTCTGATTGGAGGGCTGTGACGAGTGGTGTTCCGCAGGGATCAGTGCTGCGACCTTTGCATTTCGTAGTATACATTGAATGATTGGAGGAAAATGTAACTGGTCTGATTAGTACGTTTGCGGACGACACAAAGTTGGTGGAATTGCAGATAGCGATGAGGACTGTCTGAGGATTCAGCACTATTAGATTGTTTGAGACATGGGAGAATAGATGGCAGATGGAGTTTAATCCGGACAAATGTGAGTTAATGCATTTTGGACGGTCTAATACAGGAAGGGTATATACAGTGTATGGTAGAACGTTCAAGAGTATTGACACTCAGAGAGATCTCGGTGTTTGCCTCCACAGGTCACTGAAAGGGGCAACACAGGTGGAGAAGGCAGTCAAGAAGGCGTGCGGCATGCTTACCTTCATTGGCTGGGGCATTGAGTCTTAAAATTGGCAATCATGTTGCGGCTGTTTGTAACCTTAATTCGGCCACACTTCGAGTATAGTGTTCAATGGTGGTCGCGACACTATCAGAAAGATGTTGAGGCTTTACAGAGGGTGCAGAAGAGATTTACCAGCATGTCGCCTGGTATGGAGGGCATTGGCTGTGAGTAGAGGTTGAATAAAGTCGGTTTGTTCTCACTGGAACGAAGGAGGGTGCGTGGCGACATGATAGAGGTCTACAACATTACGAGGGGCATAGACAGAGAGGATAGTCAGAGGCTTTCCCCCAGGGCAGCGGGGTCAATTACGAGGAGGCATCGGTTTAAGTTGCGAGGGGTAAGGTTTAGAGGAGATGTACATAGAACATAGAACATAGAACGATACAGCGCAGTACAGGCCCTTCGGCCCTCGATGTTGCACCGACATGGAAAAAATCTAAAGGCCATCTAACCTACACTATGCCCTTATCATCCATATGCTTATCCAATAAATTTTTAAATGCCCTCAATGTTGGCATGTTCACTACTGTTGCAGGTAGGGCATTCCACGGCCTCACCACTCTTTGCGTAAAAAACCCACCTCTGACCTCTGTCCTATATCTATTACCCCTCAATTTAAGGCTATGTCCCCTCGTGCTAGCCACCTCCATCCGCGGGAGAAGGCTCTCGCTGTCCACCCTATCTAACCCTCTGATCATTTTGTATGCCTCTATTAAGTCACCTCTTAACCTTCTTCTCTCTAACGAAAACAACCTCAAGTCCATCAGCCTTTCCTCATAAGATTTTCCCTCCATACCAGGCAACATCCTGGTAAATCTCCTCTGCACCCGTTCCAAAGCTTCCACGTCCTTCCTATAATGAGGCGACCAGAACTGGACGCAATACTCCAAATGCGGCCGTACTAGAGTTTTGTACAACTGCAACATGACCTCATGGCTCCGGAACTCAATCCCTCTACCAATAAAGGCCAACACACCATAGGCCTTCTTCACAACCCTATCAACCTGGGTGGCAACTTTCAGGGATCTATGTACATGGACACCGAGATCCCTCTGCTCATCCACACTACCAAGAATTTTACCATTAGCCAAATATTCCGCATTTCTGTTATTCTTTCCAAAGTGAATCACCTCACACTTCTCCACATTAAACTCCATTTGCCACCTCTCAGCCCAGCTCTGCAGCTTATCTATGTCCCTCTGTAACCTGCAACATCCTTCCGCACTGTCTACAACTCCACCGACTTTAGTGTCGTCTGCAAATTTACTCACCCATCCTTCTGCGCCCTCCTCTAGGTCATTTATAAAAATGACAAACAGCAACGGCCCCAGAACAGATCCTTGTGGTACGCCACTCGTAACTGAACTCCATTCTGAACATTTCCCATCAACTACCACTCTCTGTTTTCTTTCAACTAGCCAATTTCTGATCCACATCTCTAAATCACCCTCAATCCCCAGCCTCCGTATTTTCTGCAATAGACGACCGTGGGGAACCTTATCAAACGCTTTACTGAAATCCATATACACCACATCAACTGCTCTACCCTCGTCTACCTGTTCAGTCACCTTCTCAAAGAACTCGATAAGGTTTGTGAGGCATGACCTACCCTTCACAAAACCATGCTGACTGTCCCTAATCATATTATTCCTATCTAGATGATTATAAATCGTATCTTTTATAATCCTCTCCAAGACTTTACCCACCACAGACGTGAGGCTCACCGGCCTATAGTTACCGGGGTTATCTCTACTCCCCTTCTTGAACAAAGGGACCACATTTGCTATCCTCCAGTCCTCTGGCACTATTCCTGTAGCCAATGATGACCTAAAAATCAAAGCCAAAGGCTCAGCAATCTCTTCCCTGGCTTCCCAGAGAATCCTAGGATAAATCCCATCCGGCCCCGGGGACTTATCTATTTTCACCTTGTCCAGAATTGCCAACACTTCTTCCCTACGCACCTCAATGCCATCTATTCTAATAGCCTGGGTCTCAGCATTCTCCTCCACAATATTATCTTTTTCTTGAGTGAATACTGACGAAAAGTATTCATTTAGTATCTCGCTTATCTCCTCAGCCTCCACACACAACTTCCCACCACTGTCCTTGACTGGCCCTACTCTTACCCTAGTCATTCTTTTATTCCTGACATACCTATAGAAAGCTTTTGGGTTTTCCTTGATCCTACCTGCCAAAGACTTCTCATGTCCCCTCCTTGCTCGTCTCAGCTCTCTCTTTAGATCCTTCCTCGCTTCCTTGTAAATATCAAGCGCCCCAACTGAAACTTCACGCCTCATCTTCACATAGGCCTCCTTCTTCCTCTTAACAAGAGATTCCACTTCTTTGGTAAACCACGGTTCCCTCGCTCGACCCCTTCCTCCCTGCCTGACTGGTACGTACTTATCAAGAACATGCAATAGCTGTTCCTTGAACAAGCTCCACATATCCAGTGTGCCCAACCCTTGCAGCCTACTTCTCCAACCAACACATCCTAAGTCATGTCTAATGGCATCATAATTGCCCTTCCCCCAGCTATAACTCTTGCCCTGCGGGGTATACTTATCCCTTTCCATCACTAACGTAAAGGTCACCGAATTGTGGTCACTGTTTCCAAAGTGCTCACCTACCTCCAGATCTAACACCTGGCCTGGTTCATTACCCAAAACCAAATCCAATGTGGCCTCGCCTCTTGTTGGCCTGTCAACATATTGTGTCAGGAAACCCTCCTGCACACATTGTACAAAGAATGACCCATCTAATGTACTCGAACTATATCTTTTCCAGTCAATATTTGGAAAGTTAAAGTCTCCCATAACAACTACCCTGTTACTTTCGCTCTTTTCCAGAATCATCTTCGCCATCCTTTCCTCTACATCCCTAGAACTATTAGGTGGCCTATAGAAAACTCCCAACAGGGTGACCTCTCCTTTCCTGTTTCTAACCTCAGCCCATACTACCTCAGAAGAAGAGTCCCCATCTAGCATCCTTTCCGCCACCGTAATACTGTCCTTGACTAGCAGCGCCACACCTCCCCCTCTTTTGCCTCCTTCTCTGAGCTTACTAAAACACCTAAACCCCGGAACCTGCAACAACCATTCCTGTCCCTGCTCTATCCATGTCTCTGAAATGGCCACAACATCGAAGTCCCAGGTACCAACCCATGCTGCCAGTTCCCCTACCTTATTTCGTATACTCCTGGCATTGAAGTAGACACACTTCAAACCACCTACCTGAACACTGGCATCCTCCTGCGAAGTCAAATCTGTGCTCCTGACCTCTATACTCTCAATCTCCCGTACCCTAAAACTACAATCCAGGTTCCCATGCCCCTGCTGAATTAGTTTAAACCCCCCCAAAGAGCACTAACAAATCTCCCCCCCAGGATATTGGTGCCCCTCAGGTTCAGATGTAGACCATCCTGTCTATAGAGGTCCCACCTTCCCCAGAAAGAGCCCCAGTTATCCAGAAATCTGAATCCCTCCCGCCTGCACCATCCCTGTAGCCACGTGTTTAATTGCTCTCTCTCCCTATTCCTCATCTCACTATCACGTGGCACGGGCAACAACCCAGAGATAACAACTCTGTTTGTTCTCGCTCTGAGCTTCCATCCTAGCTCCCTAAAGGCCTGCCTGACATCCTTGTCCCCTTTCCTACCTATGTCGTTAGTGCCAATGTGGACTACGACTTGGGGCTGCTCCCCCTCCCCCTTAAGGACCCGGAAAACACGATCCGAGACATCACGTACCCTTGCACCTGGGAGGCAACATACCAAACGTGAGTCTCTCTCGCTCCCACAAAATCTCCGATCTGTGCCCCTGACTATTGAGTCCCCAATTACTAATGTTCTACTCCTTTCCCCCCTTCCCTTCTGAGCAACAGGGACAGACTCCGTGCCAGAGGCCCGTACCCCATGGCTTACCCCTGGTAAGTCGTCCCCCCCACAAGTATCCAAAACGGTATACTTGTTACTCAGGGGAACGACCGCAGGGGGTCCCTGCACTGACTGCTTCTTCCCAGTCCCTCTTACAGTTACCCATCTATCTCCAGTCTTTGGTGTAACTATTTCCCTGAAGCTCCTATCTATGACCCCCTCTGCCTCCCGAATGATCCGAAGTTCATCCAGCTCAAGCTCCAGGTCCCTAACACGGTTTTTGAGGAGCTGGAGTTGGGTGCACTTCCCACAGATGAAATCAGCAGGGACACTGACGGCGTCCCTCACCTCAAACATTCTGCAGGAGGAGCATTGTACTGCCTTCCCTGACATCACCTCTAGATTTAAAAAAAAACAAGAAAAAGAAAAAGAAAGGAAGAGCTTACCTGATACTACCTCAAACCCTGCTCCCGCTCAAAGGTAAGCAAATTTAAAGGCACTCACTCACCTTCACGACAGGCCCCTGCTCCCGCTTCCCAACCACCGTGGGGTGGGGGGGTTGGTTAGAGGAGGAGGTAGGGTGGGAAACACTCACGAAGTGTTTCGGGTTTAACTGTCACTTGCCAACAGCCTCTCCACAAACCACCTTCAACTTAGGCTGACCGCACTGCACGTATGCAAATTTCCCCAGAACAGCTGATCAGTAGCTCTGCTCTGCTGCCCTCTGCTGGATGATTGCCTTCACTCAAACTCCTCGGGTCCCCTTCGCAGATTCACCTTCAACTTAGGCTGACCGCACTGCACGTATGCAAATTTCCCCAGAACAGCTGATCAGTAGCTCTGCTCTGCTGCCCTCTGCTGGATGATTGCCTTCACTCAAACTCCTCGGGTCCCCTTCGCAGATTCACCTTCAACTTAGGCTGACCGCACTGCACGTATGCAAATTTCCCCAGAACAGCTGATCAGTAGCTCTGCTCTGCTGCCCTCTGCTGGATGATTGCCTTCACTCAAACTCCTCGGGTCCCCTTCGCAGATTCACCTTCAACTTAGGCTGACCGCACTGCACGTATGCAAATTTCCCCAGAACAGCTGATCAGTAGCTCTGCTCTGCTGCCCTCTGCTGGATGATTGCCTTCACTCAAACTCCTCGGGTCCCCTTCGCAGATTCACCTTCAACTTAGGCTGACCGCACTGCACGTATGCAAATTTCCCCAGAACAGCTGATCAGTAGCTCTGCTCTGCTGCCCTCTGCTGGATGATTGCCTTCACTCAAACTCCTCGGGTCCCCTTCGCAGATTCACCTTCAACTTAGGCTGACCGCACTGCACGTATGCAAATTTCCCCAGAACAGCTGATCAGTAGCTCTGCTCTGCTGCCCTCTGCTGGATGATTGCCTTCACTCAAACTCCTCGGGTCCCCTTCGCAGATTCACCTTCAACTTAGGCTGACCGCACTGCACGTATGCAAATTTCCCCAGAACAGCTGATCAGTAGCTCTGCTCTGCTGCCCTCTGCTGGATGATTGCCTTCACTCAAACTCCTCGGGTCCCCTTCGCAGATTCACCTTCAACTTAGGCTGACCGCACTGCACGTATGCAAATTTCCCCAGAACAGCTGATCAGTAGCTCTGCTCTGCTGCCCTCTGCTGGATGATTGCCTTCACTCAAACTCCTCGGGTCCCCTTCGCAGATTCACCTTCAACTTAGGCTGACCGCACTGCACGTATGCAAATTTCCCCAGAACAGCTGATCAGTAGCTCTGCTCTGCTGCCCTCTGCTGGATGATTGCCTTCACTCAAACTCCTCGGGTCCCCTTCGCAGATTCACCTTCAACTTAGGCTGACCGCACTGCACGTATGCAAATTTCCCCAGAACAGCTGATCAGTAGCTCTGCTCTGCTGCCCTCTGCTGGATGATTGCCTTCACTCAAACTCCTCGGGTCCCCTTCGCAGATTCACCTTCAACTTAGGCTGACCGCACTGCACGTATGCAAATTTCCCCAGAACAGCTGATCAGTAGCTCTGCTCTGCTGCCCTCTGCTGGATGATTGCCTTCACTCAAACTCCTCGGGTCCCCTTCGCAGATTCACCTTCAACTTAGGCTGACCGCACTGCACGTATGCAAATTTCCCCAGAACAGCTGATCAGTAGCTCTGCTCTGCTGCCCTCTGCTGGATGATTGCCTTCACTCAAACTCCTCGGGTCCCCTTCGCAGATTCACCTTCAACTTAGGCTGACCGCACTGCACGTATGCAAATTTCCCCAGAACAGCTGATCAGTAGCTCTGCTCTGCTGCCCTCTGCTGGATGATTGCCTTCACTCAAACTCCTCGGGTCCCCTTCGCAGATTCACCTTCAACTTAGGCTGACCGCACTGCACGTATGCAAATTTCCCCAGAACAGCTGATCAGTAGCTCTGCTCTGCTGCCCTCTGCTGGATGATTGCCTTCACTCAAACTCCTCGGGTCCCCTTCGCAGATTCACCTTCAACTTAGGCTGACCGCACTGCACGTATGCAAATTTCCCCAGAACAGCTGATCAGTAGCTCTGCTCTGCTGCCCTCTGCTGGATGATTGCCTTCACTCAAACTCCTCGGGTCCCCTTCGCAGATTCACCTTCAACTTAGGCTGACCGCACTGCACGTATGCAAATTTCCCCAGAACAGCTGATCAGTAGCTCTGCTCTGCTGCCCTCTGCTGGATGATTGCCTTCACTCAAACTCCTCGGGTCCCCTTCGCAGATTCACCTTCAACTTAGGCTGACCGCACTGCACGTATGCAAATTTCCCCAGAACAGCTGATCAGTAGCTCTGCTCTGCTGCCCTCTGCTGGATGATTGCCTTCACTCAAACTCCTCGGGTCCCCTTCGCAGATTCACCTTCAACTTAGGCTGACCGCACTGCACGTATGCAAATTTCCCCAGAACAGCTGATCAGTAGCTCTGCTCTGCTGCCCTCTGCTGGATGATTGCCTTCACTCAAACTCCTCGGGTCCCCTTCGCAGATTCACCTTCAACTTAGGCTGACCGCACTGCACGTATGCAAATTTCCCCAGAACAGCTGATCAGTAGCTCTGCTCTGCTGCCCTCTGCTGGATGATAGTGGGTGGCTGGTACTCGCTGCCGGAGGAGGTGGTGGAAGCAGAGTCGAAAGTGACGTTTCAGGCGCATCCTGACAAATACATGAATAGGATGGGAATAAAGGAATACTGACCCCGGAAGTGTAGAAGATTTTAGTTTAGACGGGCACATGGTCGGCGCAGGCTTGGAGGGCCGAAGGACCTGTTCCTATGCTGTACATTTCTTTGTTCTTTGTTCTTTGCTCCTCAGGATTGGATAAACGGACTATCCCCACACGTCCCCCTACACATGATTGGTCAAGCAGACACTCCTCCCTTCTCTCCCGCTCCTCCGGATTGGTGAATAAGTCTCCCCTCCCTCCTCTCCCATTATCGGGATTGGTGAATCAGAAGCTCCGCCATACTCTCCAGTCCACGGGATTGGGCAATCGGACACTCCTCCCTCCTCTCCTCCTCGGGATTAGACAGTCAGACTCTCCTCCCTCCACTCTCCTCCACGGGATTGGTGAATCGGGCTCTCCTCTCTCCTATCCCTCCTCGGGATTAGACAGTCAGACTCTCCTCCCTCCACTCCCCTCCACGGGATTGGTGAATCGGACCCCCTCCCTCCTCTCCCTCCGAGGGATTGGTGAATCGGACTTTCCTTCCTCCTCTCTCCTACTCGGGATTGGTATATCGGACTCTCCTCCCTTCTCTCTCTCCTCAGCATGGGACAATCAGACTCTCCTCCCTCCTCTCACCTCCTTGGGATTGGTGAATCAGACCCGCCTCCCTCCTCTCCCCTCCGCGGGATTGGTCAATCAGACGCTCCTCCCTCCTCTCCTCTCCCAGGGATTGGGTTGTCAGACTCTTCTCCCTTCTCTCCTGAGATTGGTGAATCAGATTCTCCCCCTTCCTCTCCCGCTTCTTGGGATTGGTGAATCAGCCTCTCCTCCCTCCTCGACATTGGACAATCGGACTGTCCTCCTTCCTCTCCCGCACTTATGGATTGGACCATCGGACTCTCCTCCAACCTCTCCAGATCCTCGTGATTGGACAATCAGACTCTCCACCACACTCACGTCCCCCCACCCACCCCCCTCCGTGGCACTGATGAATCACATGTCCGCAGGCGAGTCTCCAGAAACGTTCTCCATTATAGTGTGGAGCGCTAATTTCTCGATTGGTCACGTCGCTACTCCGTTATCAAAGTTCAGGAGATCCGTGGAGGTGATTCAAACTGGTGTTTATTTATAGCCACAAGAAAAGGCCCAACACGGTAAAAAGAACATAGGACCCGACTGGGATAATCGATGCCGCTGGTCCCAATCTGGACGGCTTTAAACTGATGATTCCGTGAACCCCTGATGGTGGACCCGCCCATCAGCGTGGAAGGTTGTATTCCACAAGCCACACGGGGAGATAAACCCCGTGGACACCAATTGTGTCAGCACCTCAGCCACCTCCATTCTAAGAGACGTTACCCCCGCCCACCTGATCTCCTCTCACAGCCGCAATTGTGAAGCCCTGGCAACATTTTTGTCAATCTCCCCAAAATAATTATGTCGCTCCTGTGATGCCGGGACTGGAAATATTCGCACAGCTGTATCTGTGGTCAAACCAGCACTTTGTAGGTTCAAGATATTTGAATATAACTGATCGTCAGATCGACATTGGAGTTATCTGAATACACGGTAAAGGTTATTAATCATATATAAGGCAATCGTGGTACATTGACAAGAAAAGTTCGTTCAAGGTGAAAGGGACAATTGAAGATCATTAAGATGGTTTCTGAGGTCGGCAAATTGCGAAAGAAGAACATTGGGTTGGTCGGGGTGGATAGGTCAACAGTGAAAATGTCACGGTGACCAAAATCTGTGAAATAGATATAGATATAGAACAGTACAGCACAGAACAGGCCCTTCGGCCCTCAATGTTGTGCCGAGCAATGATCACCCTACTCAAACCCACGTATCTACCCTATACTCGTAACCCAACAACACCCCCCCCCCCCTCCTCTTAACCTTACGTTTTCGGACACTACGGGCAATTTAGCATGGCCAATCCACCTAACCCGCACATCTTTGGACTGTGGGAGAAAACCGGAGCATCCGGAGGAAACCCACGTACACACGGGAAGGATGTGCAGACTCCGCGCAGACAGTGACCCAGCCGGGAACCACCATGCTACCGTGATGCACAGCATCGAGGACAGCTGAGGCGTCAAGGTGCCACGGTGGTTAGCACTGCTGCTCACAACTCCAGGAACCCTGGTTAGAACATAGCAGGACTGGAACCGATGTTCTAGGGTGGGGGGGGAGGGGCGTGTGTTTGCTAGAGCTGTTGGGGAGGGTTTAAACTAATGTGGCAGGGGGATGGGAACCGATGCAGGAAGTTCGAAGGGAGTAAGATAGGGACAGAAGCAAAAGGAAGTAAGGGGGAAAGTGCAAGACAGAGAAGACATAGTCAAATATCAAAAAGGGCGACAGTACAAGGTACAGTGACTGAATGCAGCTCAGTGAATAGGCCCAGTAATACTAAAAGGAGTAAAACTGGAGGTGTTAAGATTTAAAACAGAGGTAAAAAAAAAACATAAGTGTACTTTACCTAAAAGCTCGTAGTATTCGGAATAAAGTAAAAGAGTTGATGGCGCAAATCATCGTGAATGACTATGATTTAGTGGCCATCACTGAAACATGGTTAAAGGATGGTCACGGCTGGGTGTTAAATATCCGATGGTATCAAACTATTCAAAAGGACAGAGTGGATGGTAAAGGAGGTGGTGTAGCTCTGTTATTTAAGGATGACATCCGGGCAATAGTTAGGAATGATATCGGTGCTATGGAGGATAAGGCTGAATCCATTTGGGTGGAAATCAGGAATAGTAAGACGAACAAGTTACTGATAGGAGTCGTCTGTCGGCCACCAAATAGTAACATTATGGTGGGCAGGCAATAAACAAAGAGATAACTGATGCATGTAGAAATGGTACAGCAGTTATCATGGGGGATTTTAATCTACATGTCGATTGGTTTAACCAGGTCGGTCAAGGCAACATTGAGGAGGAGTCTATAGAATGTATCCGCGATAGTTTCCGAGAACAGTATTTAATGGAACCTACGAGGGAACAAGCGGTCCTAGATCTTGTCCTGTGTAATGAAACAGGATTGATTCATGATCTCATTGTTAGGGATCCTCTCGCAAGGAGCGATCATAATATGTTGGAATTTAAAATACAGATGGAGGGTGAGAAGGTAAATTCAAATACTAGTGTTTTGTGTTTAAACAAAGGAGATTACAATGGGATGAGAGAAGAACTAGCAAAGGTAGACTGGGAGCAAAGACTTTATGGTGGAGCAGTTGAGTAACAGTGGATAACCTTCCAAGCGATTTTTCACAGTGCTCAGCAAAGGTTTATACCCACAAAAAGGAAGGACGGTAGAAAGAGGGAAAATCGACCATGGATATCTAAGGAAATAAGGGAGAGTATCAAATTGAAGGAAAGAGCATACAAAGTGGCAAAGATTGGTGGGAGACTAGAGGACTGGGAAGTATTTAAGGGGCAACAGAAAGCTACTTAAAAAGCTATAAAGAAGAGAAAGATAGAGTATGAGAGTAAACTTGCTCAGAATATAAAAACAGACAGCAAAAGATTTTACAAATATATAATGCAAAAAAGAGTGGCTAAGGTAAATATTTGTCCTTAAGAGGGTGTGAAGGGAGTTTTAATAATGGGAGATGAGGAAATGGTTGAGGAACTGAACAGGTTTTTTGGGTCGGTCTTCACAGCGGAAGACACAAATAACATACCAGCGACTGATATAAATGAGGCTATGAGAGGTGAGGACCTTGAGAGGATTGTTATCACTAAGGAGGTAGTGATGGGCAAGCTAATGGGGCTAAAGGTAGACAAGTCTCCTTGCCCTGATGGAATGCATCCCAGAGTGCTAAAAGAGATGGCTAGGGAAATTGCAGATGCACTAGTGATGATTTACAAAACTTCACTCGACTCTGGGGTGGTCCCGGTGAATTGGAAATTAGCAAACGTGACACCACTGTTTAAAAAAGGAGGTAGGAAGAGAGCAGGAAATTATAGGCCAGTGAGATTAACGTCGGAAGATGCTGGAATCTATCATCAAGGAAGGAATAGCGAGGCATCTGGATAGAAATTGTCCCATTGGGCAGGCGCAGCATGGGTTCATAAAGGGCAGGTCGTGCCTAACTAAATTAGTTGAATTGTTTGAGGGCATTACCAGTGCAGTAGATAACGGGGAGCCAATGGAAGTGGTAATCTGGATTTCCAGAAAGCTTTTGACAAGGTGCCACACAAAAGGCTGTTGCATGACATAAAGATGCATGGCATTAAGGGTAATGTAGTAGCATGGAT
The DNA here is from genome assembly GCF_902713615.1 of Scyliorhinus canicula. Taxonomy (NCBI): domain Eukaryota; kingdom Metazoa; phylum Chordata; class Chondrichthyes; order Carcharhiniformes; family Scyliorhinidae; genus Scyliorhinus; species Scyliorhinus canicula. Next base: position 9,368,883 of record NC_052176.1, on the reverse strand, counting down.
AGAGGATTGGTTAACTAATAGAAAGCAAAGAGTGGGGATTAATGGGTGCTTCTCAGGTTGGCGATCAGTAGCTAGTGGTATCCCTCAGGGATCCGTGTTGGACCCACAATTGTTCACAATCTACAGAGATGATTTAGAGTTGGGGACCAAGGGCAATGTGTCCAAGTTTGCAGATGACAATAAGATGAGTGGTAAAGCGAAAAGTGCAGAGGATACTGGAAGTCTGCAGAGGGATTTGGATACGTTAAGTGAATGGTCTAGTGTCTGGCAAATGGAATACAATGTTGAAAAATGTGAGGTTATCCATATTGGTAGGAATAACAGCAAACGGGATTATTATTTAAACAATAAAATATTAAAGCATGCTGCTGTGCGGAGAGACCTGGGTGTGCAAGTGCATTATCACAGAAAGTTGGTTTACAGGTGCAACATGTGATTAAGAAGGCAAATGGAATTTTGTCCTTCATTGCTAGAGCGATGGAGTTTAAGAGTAGGGAGGTTATGCTGCAATTGTATAAGGTGTTATTGAGGCCACACCTGGGGTATTGTGTTTAGTTTTGGTCTCCTTACTTGAGAAAGGACGTACTGGCACTGGAGGGTGTGCAGAGGAGATTTACGAGGTTAATCCCAGAGCTGAAGGGGTTGGATTACGAGGAGAAGTTGAGTAGACTGGGACTGTACTCGTTGGAATTCAGAAGAATGAGGGGGGATCTTATAGAAACATTTAAAATTATGAAGGGAATTGATAGGATAGATACGGGAGGTTGTTTCCACTGGCGGGTGAACGCTGAAATAGGGGGCATGCCTCAAAGTAAGGGGAAGTAGATTTAGGACTGAGTTTAGGAGGAACTTCATCACCCAAAGGGTTGTGAATCTATGGAATTCCTTGCCCAGTGAAGCAGTTGAGGCTCCTTCATTAAACGTTTTTAAGGTAAAGATAGATAGTTTGTTAAAGAAAAAAAGGATTAAGGGTTATGGTGTTCGGGCCGAAAAGTGGAGCTGAGTCCATAAAAGATTAGCCATGATCTCATTGAATGGCGGAGCAGGCTCGAGGGGCCAGATGGCCTACTCCTGCTCCTAGTTCTTATGTTCTTATATGCAACTCCACCATTCTTAGTATCATCTGCAAACTTGCTAATCAGACCACATATACCTCCCTGATCGTCATTTATGTAGATCACAAACAGCAATGATCCGAGCACGGATCACTGTGGAACACCACTTGTCACACTTTTCCATTTTGAGACACTCCCTTTCTAATCTCTGTCTCATGTTGCCCAGCCAGTTCTTTATCCATCTAGCCAGTGCACCTTGAACCCCATACGACTTCACTTTTTCCATCAACCTGCCATGGGAAACCTTATCAAATGCCTTACTAAAATCCATGTATATGACATCTACAGCCCTTCCCTCATCAATTAACTTTGTCACTTCCTCAAAGAATTCTATTAGGTTTGTAAGACATGACCTTCCCTGCATTAAACCATGCTGCCTATCACTGATATGTCTATTTTCTTCCAGATGTGAATAGATCCTATCCCTCAGTATCTTCTCCAACAGTTTGCCTACCAGTGACGTCAACCTCACAGGTCTATAATTACCTGGATTATCCCTGCTATCCTTCTTAAACAAAGGGACAAGATTAGCAATTCTCCAGTCCTCCGGGACCTCCCCCGTACTCAAGGATGCTGCAAAGATGTCTGTTAAGGCCCCATCTATCTCAACCCTCGCTTCCCTCAGTAACCTGGGATAGATCCCATGCGGTCCTGGGGACTTGTGCACCTTAATGTCTTTTAGAATACCCAAACCTTCCCCCTTCCGAATGACAACATGAACAAGAGTACTTAAACATTCATCCCTAGCCTCAATACGATTGATATGTGGTTGTTATTGATCGGTACAGACTCAATGGGCCATAAGGTCTTTTCTGTGTTGAAGACCTCTTTTACAGAGAGACTATCTGTCTGGAGTTTGCAGGTTCTCCCCCTCCCCCTTTGGAAACAGTGACCACAATTCGGTGACCTTTACGTTAGTGATGGAAAGGGATAAGTATACCCCGCAGGGCAAGAGTTATAGCTGGGGGAAGGGCAATTTATGATTCCATTAGACATGACTTAGGATGTGTAGGTTGGAGAAGTAGGCTGCAAGGGCTGGGAACACTGGATATGTGGAGCTTGTTCAAGGAACAGCAATTGCATGTTCTTGATAAGTACGTACCAGTCAGGCAGGGAGGAAGGGGTCGAGCGAGGGAACCGTAGTTTACCAAAGAAGTGGAATCTCTTGTTAAGAGGAAGAAGGAGGCCTATGTGAAGATGAGGCGTGAAGTTTCAGTTGGGGCGCTTGATAGTTACAAGGAAGCGAGGAAGGATCTAAAGAGAGAGTTAAGACGAGCAAGGAGGGGACATGAGAAGTCTTTGGCAGGTAGGATCAAGGAAAACCCAAAAGCTTTCTTTAGGTATGTCACGAATAAAAGAATGACTAGGGTAAGAGTAGGGCCAGTCAAGGACAGTGGTGGGAAGTTGTGTGTGGAGGCTGAGGAGATAAGCGAGATACTAAATGAATACTTTTCGTCAGTATTCACTCAGTAAAAAGATAATATTGTGGAGGAAAATGCTGAGACCCAGGCTATTAGAATAGATGGCATTGAGGTGCGTAGGGAAGAAGTGTTGGCAATTCTGGACAAGGTGAAAATAGATAAGTCCCCGGGGCCTGATGGGATTTATCCTAGGATTCTCTGGGAAGCCAGGGAAGAGATTGCTGAGCCTTTGGCTTTGATTTTTAGGTCATCATTATCTACAGGAATAGTGCCAGAGGACTGGAGGATAGCAAATGTGATCCCTTTGTTCAAGAAGGGGACTAGAGATAAACCCCGGTAACTATAAGCCGGTGAGCCAAACGTCTGTGGTGGGTAAAGTCTTGGAGAGGATTATAAAAGATACGATTTATAAGAATCTAGATGGGAATAATATGATTAGGGATAATCAGCATGGCTTTGTGAAGGGTAGGTCATGCCTCAACAACCTTATCGAGTTCTTTGAGAAGGAGACTGAACAGGTAGACGAGGGTAGAGCAATTGATGTGGTGTATATGGATTTTAGTAAAGCGTTTGATAAGGTTCCCCATGGTCGGCTATTGCAGAAAATACGGAGGCTGGGTATTTAGGGTGATTTAGAGATGTGGATCAGAAATTGGCTAGTTGAAAGAAGACAGAGAGTGGTAGTTGATGGGAAATGTTCAGAATGGAGTTCAGTTACGAGTGGCGTACCACAAGGATCAGTTCTGGGGCCGTTGCTGTTTATCATTTTTATAAATGACCTAGAGGAGGGCGCAGAAGGATGGGTGAGTAAATTTGCAGACGACACTAAAGTCGGTGGAGTTGTAGACAGTGCGGGAGGATGTTGCAGGTTACAGAGGGCCATAGATAAGCTGCAGAGCTGGGCTGAGAGGTGGCAAATGGAGTATAATGTGGAGAAGTGTGAGGTGATTCACTTTGGAAAGAATAACAGGAATGCAGAATATTTGGCTAATGGTAAAATTCTTGGTAGTGTGGATGAGCAGAGGGATCTCGGTGTCCATGTACATAGATCCCTGAAATTTGCCACCCAGGTTGATAGGGTTGTGAGGAAGGCCTATGGTGTGTTGGCCTTTATTGGTAGAGGGATTGAGTTCCGGAGCCATGAGGTCATGTTGCAGTTGTACAAAACTCTAGTACGGCCGTATTTGGAGTATTGCGTACAGTTCTGGTCGCCTCATTATAGGAAGGACGTGGATGTTTCGGAACGGGTGCAGAGGAGATTCACCAGGATGTTGCCTGGTATGGAGGGAAAATCTTATGAGGAAAGGCTGATGGACTTGAGGTTGTTTTCGTTAGAGAGAAGAAGGTTAAGAGGTGACTTAATAGAGGCATACAAAATGATCAGAGGGTTATATAGGGTGGACAGCGAGAGCCTTCTCCCGCGGATGGAGGTGGCTAGCACGAGGGGACATAGCCTTAAATTGAGGGGTAATAGATATAGGACAGAGGTCAGAGGTGGGTTTTTTTACGCAAAGAGTGGTGAGGCCGTGGAATGCCCTACCTGCAACAGTAGTGAACTCGCCAACATTGAGGGCATTTAAAAGTTTATTGGATAAGCATATGGATGATAAGGGCATAGTGTAGGTTAGATGGCCTTTAGTTTTTTTCCATGTCGGTGCAACATCGAGGGCCGAAGGGCCTGTACTGCGCTGTATCGTTCTATGTTCTATCGTAATGTGTTTCTGCCGGGTGCTCCGGTTCCAAACGCCAAGGATGCGCAGGTCATGATCATCACCCCTTAGTATCCAAATGGTGCAGCAGGGTAGCATGGTGGTTAGCATAAATGCTTCACAGCTCCAGGGTCCCAGGTTCGATTCCCGGCTGGGTCACTGTCTGTGTGGAGTCTGCACGTCCTCCCCCTGTGTGCGTGGGTTTCCTCCGGGTGCTCCGGTTTCCCCCCACAGTCCAAAGATGTGCGGGTTAGGTGGATTGGCCATGCTAAATTGCCCGTAGTGTCCTAATAAAAGTAAGGTTAAGAAGGGGGGGGTTATGGGTATAGGGTGGATACGTGGGTTTGAGTAGGGTGATCATGGCTCGGCACAACATTGAGGGCCGAAGGGCCTGTTCTGTGCTGTACTGTTCTATGTTCTATGATAGGTGGGGAAACGCTCTTTGTGATGGACTGTGGCTACGTTTAGTGTTATTTATGAAGTTCCATAAATAGATACATCAATCAATAGAGCCAGATCACTTTGGTTTTAAATGATGTGCAACTAAATTTAATTAAAAACAAATGTATGAAGAGGTAACTGGGACATTATTAGCTTTTCGTAAAGAACATCGTCAACTTGCTGAGGAGCTGCTATTGATATTCATGTATTTAAACCCGACGATTGATAAGTATAAAAGAAGTTAACGCAACGACAATTGTGGGATAAATGATATAATCTAAATTTAATTGGGAAACTACTGAAGACACATATTGTCGAATAGTCCGTGCGTATTCAAAAGGCAATATCATACTTTACCCAGAGTTTTGAAAGCTTACAAAGCTATCAGAAATTACATTCTAGACGATTTTAATATGTGACATTAAATTAATGTCCAATAAAGGCGTTTGCATGTTTAGGCGTTGGCATCAATTCCACGTGTGATTCTATTGTGGTTGGAGACAGTTCAGGCGTGAACAGTAAATTCACCAGCAGTCAAGAACAAAGAACAAAGAACAAAGAAACGTTCAGCACAGGAACCTCCAAGCCCGCGCAGACCATGCTGCCCGATTAAACTACACTCTTCTACACTTCCTGTGTCCGTATACCTCTATTCCCATCGTATTCCTGTATTTGTCAAGATGCCCCTTAAATGTCAAGATCGTCCCTGCTTCCACCACCTCCTCCGGCAGCGAGTTCCAGGCAGCCACTACCCTCTGCGTAAAACACTTACCTCGTACATCTACTCTAAACCTTGCCCCTCGCATCGTAATCCTATGCTCCCCAGTAATTGACCCCTCTATCCTGGGGGAAACGCCTCTGACTATCCACACTGTCTACACCCCTTATACGTTTGTAGAGATCTATCACGTCACCTCTCAACCTCCGTCGTTCCATTGAGAACAAACCGAGTTTATTCAACTGCACCTCATAGCTAATGCCCTCCATGCCAGGCAACATCCTGGTAAATCTCTTCTGCACCCTTTCTAAAGCCTCCACATCCTTCTGGTAGTGTAGCGACCAGAATTGAACACTATACTCCAAGTGCGGCCTAACTAAGGTTCTATACATCTGCAACATGATTTGCCAATTTTTATATTCAATTCCCCGACCAATGAAGGCAAGCATGTCATATACATTTTTTAAAAAAATATAAATTTAGAGTACCCAATTATTTTTTCCAACTAAGGGGTAATTTAGAATGGTCAATCTACCTATTCTGCACATCTTGCAGTTGTGGGGATGAAACCCACGCAGACAAGGGGAAAATGTGCAAACTCCACACAGACAGTGACCCAGTGCCGGGATTCGAACCCGGGTCCTCAGCGCCGCAGGCAGCAATGCTAAGCACTGTGCCACCGGTGCTGCAATGTCATATACATTCTTGACTATCTTCTCCACCTGTGTCGCTCCTTTCAGTGACCTGTGGACCTGTACAACTAGATCGCTGTGACTTTAAATACTCTTGAGGATTCTACCATTTACTGTATATTCCCTACCTGCATTAGACCTTCCAAAATTCATTACCTCACATCTTTCCGGATTAAACTCCATCTGCCGTCTCTCCGCCCAAGTCTCCAAACGATCCTGCTGTATCCTCTGACAGTCCTCATCGCTATCCGCAATTCCAGCAACCATTATGTCGTCTGCAAACTTAGTAATCAGACCAGTTACATTTTCCTTCTAATCATTTATATATATTACGAACAGCAAAGGTCCCAGCACTGATCCCTGCGGAACACCACTAGTCACAGCCCTCCAATTAGAAAAGCACCCTTCCATTGCTACTCTCTGCCTTCAGGGACCTTGTCAGTTCTGTATCCACCTTGCCAGCACAACCCTGATCTCGTGTGACTTCACCTTTTGAACCAGTCTACCATGAGGGACCTTGTTGACGTCCATATAGACAACATCCACTGCCCTGCCTGCATTCAATCAAATTTGCGACCTCTTCGTAAAACTCTATCAAGTTAGTGAGACACGACCTCCCCTTCACTAATATGTCCATTTGCTTCCAAATGGGAGTCGATCCTGTCTCGAAGAATTTTCTCCAGTAATTTCCCTCCCACTGACTTAAGGCGCATCGGCCTGTAGTTTCCTGGATTATCCTTGCTACCCTTCTTAAACAAAGGATCAACATTGGCTATTCTCCAATCCTCCAGGACATCACCTGAAGACAGTGAGGATCTAAAGATTTCTGTCAAGGCCTCAGCAATTTCCTCTCTAGCCTCCTTCAGTATTCTGGGGTAGATCCCATCAGGCCCTGTGGACTTATCTACCTTAATATTTTTCAAGATGCCTAACACCTCGTCTTTTTGGATCTCAATGTGACGCAGGCTATCTAAACAACCTTCACCAGACTGAACATCCACCAATTCCTTCTCTTTGTTGAGTACTGATGCAAAGTATTCATTCAGTACCTCGCCCATTTACTCTGGCTCACACATAGATTCCCTTGCCTATCCTTTAATGGGCCAACCGTCTCCCTGGCTACCCTCTTGCTTTTTATGTACGTGGAAAAAAACTTGATATTTTCCTTAACCATATTTACCAATGACTTTTCGTGATCCCTTCTAGCCCTCGTGACTCCTTGCTTAAGTTCCTTCCTACTTTCCATATATTCCAGACCTGCTTCGTCTGTTCCTCGCCTTCTAGCCCTGACAAATGCCTCCTTTTTCTTTTTGACGAGGCCCACAATATCTCTCGTTATCCAAGGTTCCCGAAATCTGCCGTATGTATCCTTCTTCCTCACAAGAACATGCCGGTCCTGAATTCCTTTCAACTGACACTTGAAATCCTCCCACATGTCAGATGTTGATTTACCCTCAAACATCCGCCCCCAATTTCGGTTCTTCAGCACCCGCCTAATATTGTTATAATTAGCCTTCCCCCAATTTAGCACATTCACCCGAGGACCACTCTTTTCCTTGTCCACCAGTACTTTAAAACTTACTGAATTGTGGTCACTGTTTCCGAAATGCTCCCCTACTGAAACTACTACCACCTGGCAAGGCTCATTCCACAATACCAGGTCCTGTACAGCCCATTTCCTAGCCTACTGTCGACATATTGTTGTTTCGTAACTTGGCCTTCAAAATGGAGAAGCTTTTTTACGTTTTAGATTATCTCTCTTATTTTCAATTGGGTGTAGTTGTGCGAGAGAAGCTCTCCCTGCGCTGCGAGAAGTAGCTAATTTTAGGAAGCGGAAAATGCCACATTGATCAGCCTTTCTAGAAGAAAAGCCACACCATCGAAAAATGGTCAAGGCAACAGACGCCTGAAATCGAAGTCCAACGACTTGAAGAAAAAACAGAAATGAAGATAAGTTTGCAAGAAGTCTGGAGTTAACGGAACAGAGGAAAGTGGGAAATAGTCCAAGGTAAAGTCAGAGAGTTGTAAAAGCATTGGACCTTTTAGGATTGTATTCACTGGATTTGAGAGGAATGACGGGGTGCTGTCATAGAAACCGATACAATTATAACAGGACCAGACCGGGTAGATTCATGCAGGATGTTCCCAATGGCAGGCGTGCCCAGAACCAGGGGATCACAGTCTGACATACGGGTAGATCATTTAGGAGAGAGATGAGGGGAAATTATGTCACCTAGAGAGTGGTCGGCCTATGGAATTCACTGTCGCATCAAGTAGTGGAGGCCAAAATATTGTGGTTGGGATTTTCTGTCCTTGGGATGCACGGACTGCGTATCCCTGATGAGATGGAGAATCGGTAAAAGTTGGGATCGGAGCCACACGCTGTCCTGAACGACACTCTCCGAAACCCCGCTGGCGGCTTCAACGTGGTCCGCACTGCATGCCAGTGGGACCATTTCAATAAATGCAAGTCAGTCTAAATGATTTATAATCCAATTTGAATTTATTTAACGGGTCCGGCTACTACCTCCAGTTGTAACGTCACCCTCACAGATGCCCCCCATTAGAAAAGTGCCCCATGCCCGGATGCTACAGAGTAGTCGAGACAGGGTCTGTGGGAAGCATCATATCACTCAGAATTTACACCTGACTGTGTCAATCTCTTTAATTTTTTCATAGTCATTCTCCCTGATTTTATCGCAGTCCATCTCCACCGTCCCTCTCACCAATGAACGCTGACACAATTTATTCATTGTGAACCCTACCTGCAACCTACCGCTCTGCATACAAATGACCACTGCGGTATTTCATGGGCCCTACTCTTTCCCCAGTAATCATTTTACCCTGAATGTACTTGTAAAACAACTGAGGACTTTTAAAATTTTTACCAGCCATGAAAAATGAAAATGAAATGAAAATCGCTTATTGTCACAAGGAGGCTTCAAATGAAGTTACTGTGAAAAGCCCCTAGTCGCTACATTCCGGCGCCTGTTCGAGGAGGCTGTACGTCAGCATCCTTTCATGTCCCATGTTTGCTCTACTAATTTCCTTTTTAATTTTCCTTTTGCACATTCAGTACACCTCTCGGGCTTTTGTTGATTCGAGCCCTGCATATCTGCCGTAAGGCTTCATTTGTTCTCCTTATCCAATGCTCTATATCTCTCGATATCCAGGGTTCATTGGATCAGTTGGTCGCACCCATGTTCTTCATTGGAACATGTTGACAAATGCAACCTTAGGTTCTGACACAGATTGACCTCAAAATGCCTGCTCTCGTGCAACTCTGGTCAATCATGTCTGATCTGGTTCAAATCAGCTTCCACCAGTTTAGAACTTTGATCTCACGCCCATTCTCCCATTCTTGTCCTTTTCCAGGACAATCTTAAATCTGATGGAGATGTGATCACTGTCTGCACAATGCCTCCCCCCCCCCCTCCCCGTCAACCTCTTTCCGGTTCTGTTACCTAAAATGTAATCCAGCACTGCCCGCTCTCTTGCAAGATCTTCAGCGTACTGGCTTAAGAAGATCTGGATGTATTTAAAGAAATCTTCTTCCTCTAAACCGTTTCCTGTATGCCTATTCCAGTAAATGTTGGGGAAGTTGAAATCCCCACTGTCACTATACTGTTACTTTTTCACTTCTCTGGAATTTGCCTACATCTTTGCTCCTCTCTTACCCTCTGACTGTTCGGGGATCTATGGAATTCTCTCAGCAATGTGATTAATCCTTTTTGGTTTTTAAGTTCTACCCATTTCAAGAACCTTCTAAGATGTCATCCCTCCTTACTGCTGTAATTGTTTCCCTGGATGAAACCTGCAACACCCCCTCCTCCTTTACGTCCTTCCCTGTCTTGCCTGAAGTTCAGGTACCCTGGAATATTCAACTGCGAACCTGCTCCTCTCACAAACATGTTGCAGTGACAGCAATGGCAATGTCTCCGCATGTGCTCTCAAATCATCTGCCTTATTTGTCAGACCCCTTGGATAAAAATAAATACCATCTAATCTTTTCAAACTCCCTTGCGACTGCACAGGTCAAGAAATTATATTCCTTCCTGACTCACTGGAGAGGTGATTCACCAAACAATAATGTGATTTTAATTTTGAATCAATTTATTCAATGCGATTAGTAATCCACACTCGGTCCAATCCTGCACAGACAGAAACTACCAGCAATACATGGTGATTTGGATCAGGTATTGTCTTATGGTTAGTGATCCACAATCGGTACAATTTATTACCGGCAGGTACTCCAAGTAATTAATGATAATTGGCGTCAGATATTAGATTCTTGTTTGTGACTAACATTCAGTAAAATTCTGTACGGACGGACAGTCAAAATGATACATGGTGACTGGGTTACTCAACTCTGAAGAATGACACACAATCAGTACAGATCGACATTGACAATATGCCCATATAATATAGAGGGTGGGATTCACCGTTTGCAGACGGCGAATTCATAATCGCCGATCGGGCGGAGAATCCCTCTGACGCCCATATCAGGGGTGGTGCCGACTTGACACTGGTTTTGTATCCTCCGCCCCCTCCAAAATGGCATCATCACGATGTGCGCCGCACGCCGTCACCTCAAGGCCCTCCCCCATGCTCCTCCCTCGAGTTGCGGAGTTCCCGAAGGCACGGTTCATTTGTGTTCTCAGCGGTCGGGAACCCGGCGACGTGACTGCGGATGTGTCCAGCACAGCCACAGTCGTGTGGGAGACCTGCTGATAGCCGGGTGTCTTCCGCGACGTCAGGTGGGGTGTGGCCAGGTTGTGGCCCGTGGGTATCAACAGTGTGGACAGAAGGGCACTATCTAGTATGTCGGGTCTGGGCACAGCATGTTGTCCCTTCATGCATGCGCCGCCACGGACCCGGCCACTCTCCACGCGTTTATTTCTTGAAGGTCGGGAGTTTTACGTGACGCGGATACTAGCCCCTCACCGGTACTAGGATCGGTCAGGGGTCGGCGCCAATATTGCCTGCGTAAACCCCACCATTCCAACGCCGTGTCGGCATTTAGCCTCCAGAACGGTGAATTCAGGCCAGAGTATCTTACATTCCACCCTATGCAATGTCTGATTACAGTTATTAAAGTCGTCTGGGATCAGACACTCTAAACAATTTCACACTGACAGATACTCCCAGTGGTGCACCCTTACTGTAACCAGGTACTAATTGTGGTCAGTGATGTCACTCACTTAATTTTCACACATTCTCCCGAGATTATCTCGACAAGGGACTCATGCAAAAACACATGATGTTCCACTAAAGGCTTGTTAACTTATTGACCAGTAACTCTTGCTATTTCCGAATGTCTGTGAGTTAAAGACAGAAGTTAATGTTCAGCTTGGATAATGTTAGACAACCTTTGATACAGGCCAGGCTACTTGACTCAACACAGGGATGACGACAGCTGTGGTTTCTCTGAATAAAGTCGTCACTAGATCAGGAGGAACAGAGTGAACACAGAGAGCAGCTCTCACAATATTAACGGTTATTGTCACTTACCAGGAACTCCAATGACGGCAAGAATCACATAGAATATGTTTGCCACATGTTTAACTGAATCGTACATTGTGAGTCAGAAGTTGTTGCTTCAGGTCGGAGGTAATCCCACTGTAATAACTCTGAGATGACACATTCACAAAGTCTTTAATTTATACCTTTTGGAAATACCTCGGGGATTTGAGGTTACACCATCGTTCCGCTGATGTTCAACAAAACATAAATGAACGGATGACGACATTGAGGTGGGTGATAGGAAATATTTAATCCTGATATTGAGTCCCCACGTTCCAAAAATTGGATAATCCTGATCATGTTTATTAGCTAATACAATTTGCAGCTCTGTGCTCCCAGCAGCTGTTTTCTCAAAAAGCAGTTCGTCCACCTGTAGATCACATTTATAATCCTGAAATGACCTTCACTCTGAGGTGGCTATCCCGTAATTAAATTCCAAATCTCAGAATGTCTCGCTGAACGGTTTCCCCCCGAGCTGACAGGACAGAGATAGAACATAGAACATACAGTGCAGAAGGAGGCCATTCGCCCATCGAGTCGTCACCGAACAACTTAAGCCCTCACTTCCACCCTGTCCCCGTAACCCAATAATTCCTCCTAACCGTTTTGGTCACTGAGGGCAAATGCTCACCAGACTAAATCGTTGGCTTTTAAAACAAACCAAGCAGGCTAGCAGCACGGTTCAATTCCCATACCAGATTTGCCAGACAGGCGCCGGAATGCGGTGACTAGGGGCTTTTCACCGTCACTTCATTGAAGCCTACTCGTAACAATAAGCGTTATTCATTTCATTTTCATCATGCCCAATCCACCTAAACTGCACTCTTTGGACTGCGGGAGGAAACACATTACAATACATTCAGCATAACCACCTGAAAGGTATGTTAATCTCACGCAGATGCCCCAAAGTGCACATTACTTCAAATCAACCTCCAATAACACACGTCCGTCAGCCAGACACTCACTCCAGGAAATGCAGCTCCTCCAATAGGTCACAAAGAACAATGAACAAAGAAACTTATAGCACAGGAATAGGCCATTTGGCCTTCCAAGCCTCCGCCGATCCAGATCCTTTGTCTAAACCTGTCGCCTATTTTCCAAGGATCTTCTTCCCTCTGTTCCCCGCCCGTTCATATACCTGTCCAGATGCCTCTTAAGTGATGCTATCGTGCGCGCCTCTACCACCTCCGCTGGTAAAGCGTTCCAGCACCCACCATCCTCTGCGTAAAAAACTTTCCACCCACAGCTCCCTTAAACTTTCCCCCTCTCACCTTGAAATCGTGACTCCTTGTAATTGACACCCCTTGGAAAACGCTTGTTGCTATCGAGCCCATACATACGTCTCATAATTTTGTCGACGACAATCAGGTCCCCCCTGAACCTCCATTTTACAACGAAAACAACCCTAATCTACTCAAATTTCTTCATAGCTAGCACCCTCCATACCAGGCAACATTCTGGTGAACCTCCTCTGCACCCTCTCCAAAGCATCCACATGCTTCTGGTAATGTGGCGACCAGAGCTGCACGCAGTATTCCAAATGTGGCCTAACCAAAGACAGGTACAACTGTAACATGACTTGCTGACTACTATACTCAATAATCCGTTCAATGAAGGCAAGCATGCTGTATGCCGTCTTGACCACTCTATCGACCTGAGTTGCCACCTTTAGATACAATGCACCTGAACTCCCAGATCTCTCTGTACATCAATTTTCCCCAGGACTCTTCCATTGACCGTATAGTCCGCTCTTGAACTACATCTTCCAAAATGCATCACCTCGCATTTACCTGGACTGAACTACATCTGGCATTTCTCTGGCCAACTCTCCAATCTATCTATATTTTGCTGCATTCTCTGACAGTCATCCTCGCTATCTACAACTCCACCAATTATAGTGTCATCTGCAAACTTGCTAATCAGACCACCTATACCTTCCTCCAGATCATTTATGTAGATTACAAACAACAGTGGTCCGAGCACGGATCCCACTAGCCGGTACACCCTGACCCCATACGATTTCACCTTTTCCATCAACCTGCCATGGGAAACTTTATCAAACGCCTTACAGAAGTCCATGTATATGACACCTATTGCCCTTCCCTCATCAATTAACTTTGTCACTTCCTCAAATAATTATATTAGGTTTGTAAGACATGACCTTCCCTGCACAAAACCATGCTGCCTATCACTGATAAGTCTATTTTCTTCCAAATGTGAATAGATCCTATCCCTCAGTATCTTCTCCAACAGTTTGCCTACCACTGACGTCAAGATTACAGGTCTATAATTCCCTGGATTATCCCTGCTACCCTTCTTAAACAAAGGACAACAGTAGCAATTCTCCAGTCTTCCGGAACGTCACCAGTGCTCAAGAATGATTCAAAGATGCATGTTAAGGCCCCAGCTATTTCGTCCCTCCTTTTCCTCAGTGACCTGGGATAGATCCCATCCGGACTTGGAGACTTTCCAACTTAATGCCTTTTAAAATACCCCAAACCTCCCCCTTCCTTTTGCCAACTTGACCTAGAGTATGTAAACATCCATCCCAAGCGTCAACATCCGTCACGTCCCTCTCCTTGGTGAATCCCGATACAAAGTGCTCATTAAGAATCTCACCTATTTCCACTGAGTCCACGCATAAATTCACTGTTTTGTCTTTGAGTGCGCCAATCCTTTCTCTAGTTACCCTCCTGCTCCTTATATACGAATAAAAGGCGTTGGGATTCTCCCTAACCCTGTTTGCCAAATATATATCATGACCCCTTCTAGAACAAAGAACAAAGAACAAAGAAAATTACAGCACAGGAACAGGACCTTCGGCCCTCCCAGCCTGCGCCGATCCAGATCCTTTATCTAAACCTGACTCCTATTTTCCAAGGTCTACATCCCTCTGTTCCACGCCCGTTCATATATCTGTCCAGATGCATCTTAAATGACGCTATCGTGCCCGCCCCTACCACCTCCGCTGGCAAAGCGTTCCAGGCACCCACCACCCTCTGCGTAAAAAACTTTCCACGCACATCTCTCTTAAACTTTCCCCCTCTAACTTCGAAATCGTGACCCCTTGTAATTGACACCCCCAATCTTGGAAAAAGCGTGTTGCTATCCATCCTGTCCATACCTCTCATAACTTTGTAGACCTCAATCAGGTGTCCCCTCAACCGTCTTTCCAACGAAAACATCCTAATCTATTCAACCTTTCTTCATAGCTTGCACCCTCCATACCAGGCAACATACTGGTGAACCTCCTATGCACCCTCTCTAAAGCATCCACATCCTTCTGGTAATGTGGCGACCAGAACTGCACGCAGTATTCCAAATGTTGCCTAACCAAAGTCCTATACAACTGTAACATGATCTGCCTCCTTATTGCGCGTTTGAGATTTGTCTACTTTCCCGATATTCCTCCAAAGCTTCATCAGTTTTAAGTCACCTAGATCTTATGGATGATTCCTTTTTCATCTTAGCTTGTCTCACAATTCCACCCGTCATCCATGGTTCCTTATTCTTGCCATTTCTATCCCTCACTTTCACAGGGACATGTCTGTCCTGCACATTAATCAAACTTTCGTTAAAGGACTCCCACATTTCAAATATGGATTTACCCTTAAACAGCTGCTTCCAATCCATATTTCCGAGCTCCTGCCGAATATTGTTATACTTGGCCTTTCCTCAATTCAGCACTCTTCCTTTAGGACCACACTCGTCTTTGTCCATGAGTGTTCTAAAGCTTACGGAATTGTGATCGCTATTCTCAAAGTACTCACCGACTGAAACGTCAACCACCTGGCCGGGATCATTCCCCAGTACGTGGTCCGGTATGGCCTCTTCCCGAGTTGGACAATTTACATACTGCTCTAAAAAAAAACTCTCCTGGATGCTTCTTAAAAATTCTGCTCCATCTACGCCTCCAACACACCAGTCCCATTCATTGTTCTAATGTCACGGTCTAATCGATATGGAACCTTCAACATATGAAGATCCATCAACCTCCCACTTATGCAACACCGTACTCGAGATACACGTTCAACCAATAAGGACTCTGCAAAGGATGCGCCCATTCCAAGTGATAAAGATTGTACAAGTGGTATGCACCCTTCCAGCGTCACAGTTCCAGCAATCGGTAGCTACACTGCCCCATCCTTCGCCCCTTGACATTCAGTGGCATTACCTTCGCTAAATGCACAATAAACATCCTGAGGTTACCACTGTTCTAAGACTGAACTGGATTAACCATATAAATGTTGTGGCTACCAAGGCTCGTCAAAGGCTAGGACTCCTACAGCGAGTAACGCACCTCCTGACTCCTTGTCCACCATCTACAAGGCGCAAGTCAAGAGTGTGATGAAATACAATTCACTTGCCTGGATGAGTGCGGCTCCAGCACTGAAGAAGCTCATCGCTGTCGAAGACAATGCAGCCCGCTTGATTGCTCCACCTTCCACATACATTCACTCTCCACCACCGACGAACACTATCAGCCGTGCGTGCCATCTACAAGATGCACTGCAAGTGCTCACCCCAAGGTTTCTTAGCTTCCTGAGACAGCACCATCCAAACCCACTACCACGACCATCTAGAAGGACAGGAGCAGTAGATATCTGGAAACCTCAAAACCTGGAGGTGAGTAATTGAATAAATGAATGTGATATAAAATAGGATAATTAGTTAGAATAATGTAGAGGATAGAGCCGTTCTGATGGTAGTGAGTTCACAGACAAAGAACAAAGAAATTGAGCAAACCATGGACAGAAAGGGGGGAGGGGAGCCTCAAGCAGAGGATGGTGAAAAGGATGCTGGGTAACAAGAGGCCCAGGATTGAGGAATGCTAAGTGAGCCAATCAGGATATATGGCCAGGTCAGGAGGTGTATACGATGACATACGGGAATCTTGTATGTGAAACTTGATGCCATTTGAACTATATGTGCAGAGACCTCTTTGTCTTCGACCTCACTGGTGCTGGGAGCTTCAGGAGACTGTATGTGTTCTGAGCCTCTATAGAGCGGCACAGCCTTGCAAGTTGTTTGAAAATAAATAATACTATACATACAGATCCCTCTCGAGTTTTATTGAGACCAGACTGACGGGTAAATAACTTCATTTGTCATTTGTTGCAGAAGACCCGGGACATCTCCAGACGATCACCGGCCAGCTGCGAAATCAGAATTAGACTGATGTTGGACAAGGAAAGTGGAAATGGGCTCACAATGTGAGTAACTGGAAAATGACCACGTTGATTTTCCCCTTTTCTCATGGTCTGATTAGTCTGGTCACTGGTGGTTGGTCCAGAAAGATCGTCTCGACAAAATCAAATGTCAGCCTGGGGATTAGAAAATTTAAAAATTCAGTCGATGTACGTACGACTGAGGGTTGAGAAAGACTGATGGGATATCATAGTGATAGTTCAGTTAAGGGTTGATTGCGGAATTGATGGGATGTCGGAAAAACAGTTCAGTTCTACGTGTGTTTTGGAAACTATAATTGATTAAGCTAAAATTGTATCCTTGGACTGTAGTGGCGAACAACGCCGTCTTGAGGACCAGTTCGAGATTATGTGGAATTGCTTGGATAACACTAGTAATCCAAACAGTTCATTGCAAATATTATGTGATATTTATCCAGATAAAGCGAGAGATTTTAGAAAAATGTCAGCAACTTTAAGGAAGAAATTGGGTGACGAATGGCCACTAGGGGGCAGTAAAGATCTGCAGGTTATTAAACAAGTTCAGGGTGAAATCCTGGTGAAGGGGCTGGTTTAGCTCACTCGGCTAAATCGCTGGCTTTTAAAGCAGACCCAGCAGGCCAGCAGCACGGTTCGATTCCCGTACCAGCCTCCCCGGACAGGCGCCGGAATGTGGCGACTAGGGGCTTTTCACAGTAACTTCATTGAAGCCTCTGCACTAAATATAAGCAATTTTCATTTCATTTCATTTCAAATCTGGAAAAGGAACCGAAGTATGAAAGCCAAAGAGTTGATTGGATTATGGAGACAATATTGTCAAGAGGAGAGGGATAAGATCATGTTATCAAGTTGGCAAGAAAATGCCCTAAAATGGGGATTCCAACTAGTGAAGGGGGTACCAGTAAACTCTGGAGATCGTGAAAAAGGAGTATGCATTCAAAATACGCGCAAGTAAAGAGAGGGAGATACCTAACAGGGCAGGCTCGAGTAAAATAAATGGTAAACGTAGTTCAATGGCTGGCCTTGCATTGACAGAGGCACATGATGACCTAGAGAATTGTACCATGTCGAAAAGTCCCGACTGCACCAGTAGCATTGTCTGCACTAATTCCAGAACCACCGGGGTATTCTAATTTATATACAGTCACTGCTTCCCAGATTCAAATCATGCCAGCCTCTCCAGTCCCTTCGGTTGATAGTTTGGTTCCTATTTCTGCACCTTCACCGTCTGTTAGAGAAGTGGAGCTCTGTTCCACAAGCCCGGTTAGCTCGAGGACCCGATCTCGGACAATGGGAAAGGGACCTGATCCTATCCAGAAATAATTACGCATACCACCTAGATCCCTTAATGCCAATATGATAGGACAGAAAAGCATGAGAACACAGGGTGAGGACGGTAATGGTTCTGAGGAGCCGGAGCTCCCGCTATCGGAAGGGAAAGACGTCGAAGTCTTTGAATATCCAGAGGAATCCGCTAAAGTCCACCCTAGTGAGACTCTGAGACAGTTGCAGATTAGGAAAATACCCAACCCCGATGCTGCGACAGCAGCAGCCCAGCCCACGATAGACGTTTATCTCCCATGGAGACCCAGTGAGATGATGGCTATTCTGGCTGCAACACCAGACAGGAAGACATCTCCTGCTGCTTTCGTGGACTATCTGAGAACTACCACCTCAGTTTATCACGCTGAATCTAGGGACATCTGGGCCCTAGTCCAGCAGGTTTTAACCCCAGCAGATTACCGCAGTCACCTCAACCACTTGAATTATGCTAGCCACGCCGCACTTCAGCAAACCCATGCCTTGGACGATGACAGACGGGCACAAATCCCGAATGCGTTGAATGCCACATTTCAAAAGCCGATAAACATCTCTGCTATCTTAGACCTGAAACCTAAAAAGACTGAGGAGCCAGAGGAATTTCTGGAACGCTTTAATGAAATCTACCGTGGGCAGTCAGGCGACCTGCTGTACCAAAATGGTCAGAATTCCCCTCAATATTGTGCGATGTTAACGCATTGCCTACCACCTGTCGTGGCTACTGCCGTGAAATGTAATAACATGAATTGGACAGAGCATGACCCTTCCCAGATGGTCCGGGCAGTCAGATTTTATTGGAAGGAGGGTGTAGGCCAGGAAGGATGCTCAGTTACAAAGATTAAAACTGAGTATGTAATGAAAAAGGATGATCTGAGAATCCAACCAGCGGCAGATACAGTCGCTTACCAGCTGGAACCCCAATATTGTGACTTTGGGTGGGCGGATCAACAAGAGTGAGGATATTAAACCCACCCGAATGGACCCTCAGCTCTTTATGGCCCACCGTATACACCAACAGCTTTACAACTGCCGCCTCCCTCTGAGGGGCCATTGGTCTACTGGGAAAAGAGGACGGGGCAGATATAGAGGGAACAATGCATGTTCTAATTGTGGCCGTACAGATCACTGGCATCAGGACTGCCCCTTTAAAAGACGGACAGCAGATGTAGACTACCCGACACAAAGGAGGGGGTACCCACCAAGGGGAGGACAGACGAGATACACCGACTTTTCCCAGGCAAACCCTTTGCCAACAGAAGATTGACTACCTAATTTAGTCATAAGGACTCTCTAATCGGACAGGGAACCTATTATCTCTCTGCAGATAGATCAACATTACCCATTTTTAATCGACACTAGAGCAGCCATGTCGCCAGTGCAATCAGAACTTCAACTACAACTATCCGACCACACCCAGCATTTTTCGGGGTTCCAAGGATAGGTGTGTGAGGATCCTATTTCTGAACCTGTGATTGCCACTTATGAGAATACGTCTACACATCATCAGTTGGTGGTGACTATTGGATTGGACTGTAACTTGTTGGCCCTAGATTTACTGTGTATCTTCCAGCTACAGCTAGAGTGCGGAGACGAATGTGTAACGGTTCAATCAT
This sequence comes from Scyliorhinus canicula, assembly GCF_902713615.1. Lineage (NCBI taxonomy): Eukaryota > Metazoa > Chordata > Chondrichthyes > Carcharhiniformes > Scyliorhinidae > Scyliorhinus > Scyliorhinus canicula. The sequence goes on along the minus strand of NC_052176.1, from coordinate 9,349,145 downwards.
GGACGATGAGACAACAGTGCTATATTTCTACCACACCCCAGTGGTGGACGTTAGGAATTGAACATTCACTACACCAGGTCACCCTGGCCTATGACAGAACCGGACAGAACAGGGAGTTCGAGGACAAAGACCTGCCGTTAAATGGGACAGATTGGCCAGTCAAGATTACAGCCACAGTCACGGGAAAAGAAGGTACAGCTGATTCTGTTACAATACCAACACATTTATGGCAACATTCAGCTTCTGTAGGACCTCATATTACACGTCAAATCCACGACCAATACCATGTCAAGGATCTGGGGCCTATGGTAAGGAGGGCAGTGGATAATTCAGATCCAACAGAGTACGCACTTCAAATCTTGCCAGACGGCAGTTCCATTAAATATTTTGAGGTCCCTGAAACGATTAACACTCAACTACAGCATCACTTGGGACGTGATGTTTTGGAATATGTCAACCCACAGGTCTGGACGAATACCCATCACAAGTGGGACAGGCAAATGTTACACCCATTTAGGTAACAATTAAGCACCATGTAACGCTGCCTTCCATTCGGCAATACCCCCTGACACCCCAAGCTAACCCGTCTATAGAGAAATTAATCCGGGAACTGTTGCAACAGGGTATTCTGGTCCCTTGCCAAGCAGAAAGTAACACCCCCATACTTGCTGTGCCCAAACCAGCCAAACCAGACCAGTACCGGTTAGTGCAGGATTTATGTTCAATCAAAGCCATTGCGCAGCCGTTACCTGCTCTCGTCCCTAATCCCACCTACATACTGGCTCAAATTCCAGCTCGGGCCCGGGTCTTCGCCATAGTTGACCGCCAGCACGCTTTTTTTGCCCTTCCACTCGCATATGAAAGCCAATATTTGCTTGCATTCACTTACAATGGACAGCAGTATACCTGGATCCGACTGCCTCAGGGGTTCGTCAACTCACCTACGCTCTTCTCCAGATGTCTGCAGAGCCAACGCCAGGCGTTGACATTGGAGCATGGTTCCACTCTCGTGCAGTATGTAGATGACGTATTGGTAGCGAGTCCCGACGAGCCCAGTAACAGGGATGATGTGATCCAGTTATTAAACCACCTATCCTTGTTGGGTTACGTTGTTTCACAATCAGACGTTCTGGTGGTTCAGACGAAGGTCAATTCTAAGGAGTTTTCCTTACAGCCACAGAAAGAAGTCTCGAACCTAGTAGGATTGAACCCATAAGCCAATTCCCCGCCCCAACCACAGCCAAGGAGGTCCGTCATTGGCTGGGTATGGTGAATTATTGTAGGCAGTGAATACCAAACATCGCTGTCCATACAACGCTGCTGAAGCCTTACACAAGCGAAGGGGGGGGGGGATTTTACTCTCACCACCGAGGCACTCGAAGCCTTCCGTTTCCTAAAGCAGGCCTTGTTACAAGCATGGGCCCTCGGTATGCCCCTGTACGACCGACCGTTCCAGATATACTGTACCGTTCTGGAAGGGTGTTCAACAGCGGTACTCACCCAGCAACAAGGGGATCGACACCGGCCCGTGGCATATTACTCTTCCAAACTGGATCCAGTGGCGTTGGCCCACCCTGTTTGCACCCAGATCCTAGCAGCGATATACAATAGTTTGCAGGCTGCTGCCAATCTAACTCTCCAACAGGACATTCCGGTGTTTAGCTCCCACTCGGTCATCGCACGACTGGGGCGTTTTACCGCAGCTCGTCAGAATAGGTATGAAATATACCTTTTAAACAATCCACGCCTGACATTTAAATATTGTACCACTATCAATCCAGCCTGTTTTCTTAGCCGTACCCCTGACCATGAAGACGCGCCTGGCCACGACTGTCTAGTCTTGGTTCAGGAAGCTATTACGAAAAGGGGCAGCAGAGGGCAGCAGAGCAGAGCTACTGATCATCTGTTCTGAGGAAATTTGCATACGTACAGTGCGGTCAGCCTAATTTGAAGGTGTACCTGCGAAGGAGACCCGAGGAGTTTGAGTGAAGGCAAGCATCCAGCAGAGGGCAGCAGAGCAGAGCTACTGATCATCTGTTCTGGGGAAATTTGCATACGTGCAGTGCGGTCAAGCTAATTTGAAGATGTATCTGCGAAGGAAACCCGAGGAGTTTGAGTGAAGGCAAGCATCCAGCAGAGGGCAGCAGAGCAGAGCTACTGATTATCTGTTCATGGGAAATTTGCATACGTGCAGTGCGATCAGCCTAATTTGAAGGAGTACCTGCGAAGGAGACCCGAGGAGTTTGAGTGAAGGCTAGTATCCAGCAGAGCAGAGCTACTGATCATCTGTTCTGGGGAAATTTTCATAAGTGCAGTGCGGTCAGCCTAATTTGAAGGTGTATCTGCGAAGGAGACCCGAGGAGTTTGAGTGAAGGCAAGCATCCAGCAGAGGACAGCAGAGCAGAGCTACTGATCATCTGTTCTGGGGAAATTTCCATACGTGCAGTGCGGTCAGCCTAATTTGAAGGTGGTTTGTGGAGAAGCTGTTGTCAAGTGACAGTTAAACCCGAAACACTTCGTCAGTGTTTCCCACCCTACCTCCTCCTCTAACCAAAAAAAAAACCACGGTCGTTGGGAAGCGGGGCCAGGGACCTGTCATGAAGGTGAGTTAGTGCCTTTAAATTTGCTTTCCTTTCAGCGGGAGCAGTGTTTGAGGGAATGTCAGGTAAGCTCTTCTTTTCTTTTTTTGTTTTTTTTAATCCAGAGGTGATGTCAGGGAAGGCAGTACAATGCTCCTCCTGCAGAATGTTTGAGGTGAGGGACGGTGTCAGTACCCTGCTTATTTCATCTGTTGGAAGTGCACCCAACTCCAGCTCCTCAAAAACCGTGTTAGGGACCCGGAGCTTGAGCTGGATGAAATAGGGATCATTCGGGAGGCAGAGGGGGTCATAGATAGAAGCTTCAGGGAGGTAGTTACGCCAAAGAATAAAGATAGATGCGTGACGGTGAGAGGGGCTGGGGGTAAGCAGTCAGTACAGGGATCCCCTGTGGTCGTTCCCCTTAGAAACAAGTATACCGTTTTGGATACTTGTGGGGGGGACGACTGACCAGGGGTAAGCCATGGGGTACGGGCCTCTGGCACGGAGTCTGTCCCTGTTGCTCAGAAGGGAAGGGGGAAAGCAGTAGAACATTAGTAATTGGGGACTCAATAGTCAGGGGCACAGATAGGAGATTTTGTGGGAGCGGGAGAGACTCACGTTTGGTATGTTGCCTCCCAGGTGCAAAGTTACGTGATGTCTCGGATCGTGTTTTCCGGGTCCTTAAGGGGGAGGGGGAGCAGCCCCAAGTCGTAGTCCACATTGGCACTAACGACATAGGTAGGAAAGGGGACAAGGATGTCAGGTAGGCCATTAGGGAGCTCGGATGGAATCTCAGAGCGAGAACAAACAGAGTTGTTATCTCTGGGTTGTTGCCCGTGCCACGTGATAGTGAGACGAGGAATAGGGAGAGAGATCAATTAAACACGTGGCTGCAGGGATGGTGCAGGCGGGAGGGTTTCACATTTCTGGATAACTGGGGCTCTTTCTGGGGAAGGTGGGACCTCTATAGGCGGGATGGTCGACATCTGAACCTGAGTGGCACCAATATCCTGAGGGGGAGATTTGTTAGTGCTTTTTTTTTGGGGGGGGGGGTTAAACTAATTCAGCAGGGGCATGGGAACCTGGATTGTAGTTTTGGGGTACGGGAGATTGAGAGTATAGTGGTCAGGAGCACAGATTTGACTTCGCAGGAGGGTGCCAGTGTTCAGGTAGGTGGTTTGAAGTGTGCCTACTTCAATGCCAGGAGTATACGAAATAAGGTAGGGGAACTGGCAGCATTGGTTGGTACCTGGGACTTCGATGTTGTGGCCATTTCAGAGACATGGATAGAGCAGGGACAGAAATGGTTGTTGCAGGTTCCGGGGTTTAGGTGTTTTAGTAAGGTCAGAGAAGGGGGCAAAAGAGGGGGAAGTGTGGTGCTGCAAGTCAAGGACAGTATTACGGTGGCGTAAAGGATGCTAGATGGGGACTCTTCTTCCGAGGTAGTATGGGCTGAGGTTAGAAACAGGAAAGGAGAGGTCACCCTGTTGGGGGTTTTCTATAGGCCACCTAATAGTTCTAGAAATGTAGAGGAAAGGATGGCGAAGATGACTCTGGAAAAGAGCGAAAGTAACAGGGTAGTTGTTATGGGAGACTTTAACTTTCCAAATATTGACTGTAAAATATATAGTTCGAGTACATTAGATGGGTCGTTCTTTGTACAATGTGTGCAGGAGGGTTTCCTGACACAATATGTTGACAGGCCAACAAGAGGTGAGGCCACATGGGATTTGGTTTTGGGTAATGAACCAGGCCAGGTGTTAGATCTGGAGGTAGGTGAGCACTTTGGAGACAGTGACCACAATCCGGTGACCTTTACGTTAGTGTTGGAAAGGGATAAGTATACCACGCAGGGCAAGAGTTATAGCTGGGGGAAGGGCAATTATGATGCCATTAGACATGACTTAGGATGTGTAGGTTGGAGAAGTAGGCTGCAATGGTTGGGCACACTGGATATGTGGAGCTTGTTCAAGGAACAGCTATTGCGTGTTCTTGATAAGTACGTACCAGTCAGGCAGGGACGAAGGGGTAGAGCGAGGGAACCGTGGTTTACCAAAGAAGTGGAATCTCTTGTTAAGAGAAAGAAGGAGGCCTCTGTGAAGATGACACGTGAAGTTTCAGTTGGGGCGCTTGATATTTAAAAGAAGCGAGGAAGGATCTAAAGAGAAAGCTAAGACGAGCAAGGAGGGGACATGAGAAGTCTTTGGCAGGTAGGATCAAGGAAAACCCAAAAGATTTCTATAGGTATTTCAGGAATAAACGAATGACTAGGGTAAGAGTTGGGCCAGTCAAGGACAGTGGTAGGAAGTTGTGTGTGGAGGCTGAGGGGATAAGCGAGATACTAAATGAATACATTTTTAGAATTAGAACAGTACAGCACAGAATTGGCCCTTCTGCCCTCAATGTTGTGCCGAGCAATGATCACCCGACTCAAGCCCACGTATCCACCCTCTACCAGTAACCCAACAACCCCCATTAACATTATTTTGTAGGACACTAAGGGCAATTTAGCCTGGCCAATCCACCTAACCTGCACATCTTTGGACTGTGGGAGGAAACCGGAGCACCCGGAGAAATCCCACGCACATACGGGGAGGACGTGCAGACTCTGCACAGACAGAGCCCTAGCACGGGAATCGAACCTGGGACCCTGGAGCTGTGAAGCATTGATGCTAACCACCATGCTACCGTGCTGCCTGCTCGTCAGTGTTCACTCAGGAAAAAGATAATCTTGTGGAGGAGAATGCTGAGACCCAGGCTATTGGAATAGATGGCATTGAGGTGCGCAGTGAAGAAGTGTTGTCAATTCTGGACAAGGTGAAAATAGATAAGTCCCCGGGGCCTGATGGGATTTATCCAAGGATTCTCTGGGAAGTCAGGGAAGAAATTGCTGAGCCTTTGGCTTTGATTTTTATGTCATCATTGGCTACAGGAATCGTGCCAGAGGACTGGAGGATAGCAAATGTGGTCCCTTTGTTCAAGAAGGGGAGTAGAGATAACCCCGGTAATTATAAGCCGGTGAGCCTCACGTCTGTTGTGGGTAAAACCTTGGAGAGGATGATAAGAGATACGATGTATAATCATCTAGATAGGAATAATATGACTAGGGATATAGATATAGAAAAATACAGCACAGAACAGGCCCTTCGGCCCACGATGTTGCGCCGAACTTTTGTCCTAGGTTAATCATAGAACTTTGGACAATTTTTCATGGCCAATCCACCCAACCTGCACATCTTTGGACTGTGGGAGGAAACCGGAGTACCCGGAGGAAACCCACGCAGTCACGGGGAGGATGTGCAGACTCCACACAGACAGTGACCCAAGTCAAAATCGAACTTGGGACCCTGGAGCTGTGAAGCAATTGTGCTATCCACAATGCTACCGTGCTGCCCTTAAGAAGTTAACCTACACTCCATTTTTCTACCCTAATCCAGGTACCTATCCAATAGCCGCTTGAAGGTCCCTAACTTTTCCGACTCAACGACTACCACAGGCAGTGCATTCCATGGCCCCACTACTCTCTGGGTAATGAACCTACCTCTGACATCCCCTCTATATCTTCCACCATTTATCTTAAATTTATGTCCCCTTGTAATGGTGTCTTCCACCCGGGGAAAAGTCTCTGACTGTCTACTCGATCTATACCCCTGATCATCTTATAAACCTCTATCATGTCGCCCCTCATCCTTCTCCGTTCTAAAGAGAAAAGGTCTAGCACCCTCAACCTTTCCTCGGATGACCTACTCTCCATTCCAGGCAACATCCTGGTAAATCTCCTTTGCACCTTTACCAAAGCTTCCACATCCTTCCTAAAATGAGGTGACCTGAACTGCACACAGTACTCCCAATGTGGCCTGACCAAGGTTTTGTACAGCTGCATCATCATCTCACGGCTCTTAAATTCAACCCCTCTGCTAATGAACGCGAGCACACCATAGGCCTTCTTCACAGCTCTGTCCACTTGAGTGGCAACTTTCAAAGAACTATGAACATAGACCCCAAGATCTCTCTGCTCCTCCACATTGCCAAGAACCCTACCATTAACCTGTATTCCGCATTCAGATTTGTCCTTCCAAAATGGACAACCTCACACTTGTCAGGGTTAAACTCCATCTGCCACTTCTCAGCCCAGCTCTGCATTCTATCTATGTCTCTTTGAAGCCGACAACAGCCCTCCTCACTATCCACAACTCCACCAATCTTCGTATCATCTGCAAATTTACTGACCCACCCTTCAACTCCCTCATCCAAGTCGTTAATGACAATCACAAACAGCAGAGGACCCAGAACTGATCCCTGCGGTACGCCACTGATAACTGGGCTTCAGGCTGAATATTTGCCATCCACCACCACTCTCTGTCTTCTATCGGTTAGCCAGTTTGTTATCCAACTGGCCAAATTTCCCACTATCCCATGCCTCCTTACTTTCTGCATAAGAGTACCATGGGGAACCTTATCAAATGCCTTACTAAAATCCATGTACACTACATCCACTGCTTTACCTTCATCAACATGCTTGGTCGCCTCCTCAAAGAATTCAATAAGACTTGTAAGGCAAGACCTACCCCTCACAAATCCGTGCTGACTATCCCTAATCAAGCAATGCCTTTCCAGATGCTCAGAAATCCTATCCCTCAGTACCCTTTCCATTACTTGGCCTACCACCGAATTAAGACTAACTGGCCTGTAATTCCCAGGGTTATCCCTATTCCCTTTTTTGAACAGGGGCACGACATTCGCCACTCTGCAATCCTCTGATACCACCCCTGTTGACAGCGAGGACGAAAAGATCATTGTCAACGGCTCTGCAATTTCATTTCTTGCTTCCCATAGAATCCTTGGATATATCCCGTCAGGCCCAGGGGGCTTGTCTATCCTCAAGTTTTTCAAAACGCGCAACACATCTTCCTTCCTGACAAGTATCTCCTCAAGCTTACCAGTCTGCTTCACGCTGTCTTCTCCAACAATATGGCCCCTCTCGTTTGTAAATACTGAAGAAAAATACTTGTTCAAGACCTCTCCTATCTCTTCAGACTCAATATACAATCTCCCGCTACTGTCCTTAATCGGACCTACCCTCGCTCTAGTCATTCTCATATTTCTCACATATGTGTAAAAGGCCTTGGGGTTTTCCTTGATCCTACCCGCCAAGGATTTTTCATGCCCTCTCTTAGCTCTCATAATCCCTTTAGAACATAGAACAGTACAGCACAGAACAGGCCCTTCGGCCCTCAATGTTGTGCCGAGCCATGATCACCCTACTCAAACCCACGTATCCACCCTATACCCGTAACCCAACAACATCCCCCTTAATCTTACTTTTATTAGGACACTACGGGCAATTTAGCATGGCCAATCCACCTAACCCGCACATCTTTGGACTGTGGGAGGAAACCGGAGCACCCGGAGGAAACCCACGCACACAGGGGGAGGATGTGCAGACTCCACACAGACAGTGACCCAGCCGGGAATCGAACCTGGGACCCTGGAGCTGTGAAGCATTTATGCTAACCACCATGCTACCCTGCTGCCTTCAGTTCCCTCCTGGCTATCTTGTATCCCTCCAGCGCCCTGTCTGAACCTTGTTTCTTCAGCCTTACATAAGTCTCCTTCTTCCTCTTAACAAGACATTCGACGTCTCTTGTCAACCATGGTTCCCTCACTCGACCATCTCTTCCTTGCCTGACAGGGACATACATATCAAAGACACGCAGTACCTATTCCTTGAACAAGTTCCACATTTCACTTGTGTCCTTCCCTGACAGCCTATGTTCCCAACTTCTGCACTTCAATTCTTGTCTGACAGCATTGTATTTACCCTTCCCCCAATTGTAAACCTTGCCCTGTTGCACGCACCTATCCCTCTCCACTACTAAAGTGAAAGTCACAGAATTGTGGTCACTACCTCCAAAATGCTCCCCCACTAACAAATCTATCACCATCCCTGGTTCATTACCAAGCACTAAATCCAATATGGCCTCCCCTCTGGTCGGACAATCTACATTCTGTGTTAGAAAAGCTTCCTGGACACACTGCACAAACACTACCCCATCCAAACTATTTGATCTAAAGTGTTTCCACTCAATGTTAGGGAAGTTGAAGTCGCCCATGACTACTACCCTATGACTTCTGCACCTTTCCAAAATCTGTTTCCCAATCTGTTCCTCCACATCTCTGCTGCTATTGGGGGGCCTATAGAAAACTCCCAACAAGGTGACTCCTCCTTTCCTATTTCTAACTTCAACCCATATTACCTCAGTAGGCAGATTCCCCTCGAACTGACTTTCTGCAGCTGTTATACTATCTCTAATTAACAATGCCAACCCCCACCTCTTTTACCATCCTCCCTAATCTTGTTGAAACATCTATAACCAGGGACCTCCAACAACCATTTCTGCCCCTCTTCTAACCAAGTTTCCGTGATGGCCACCACATCGTAGTCCCAAGTACAGATCCATGCCTTAAGTTCACCCACCTTATTCCTTATGCTTCTTGCATTAAAGTATACACACTTCAACCCATCTCCTTGCATGCAAGTACTCTCCTTTGTCATTGTTACCTTCCCCACTGCATCACTACGTGTTTTGGCGTCCTGACTATCGTCTACCTTAGTTGCTGGACTACAGATCCGGTTCCCATTTCCCTGCCAAATTAGTTTAAACCCTCCCGAAGAGTACTAGAAAACCCCCCCCCCCCAGGATATTGGTGCCCCTTTGGTTCAGATGCAACCCGTCCTGCTTGTACAGGTCCCACCTTCCAAAGAATGCGCTCCAATTATCCAAATACTTGAAGCCCTCCCTCCTACACCATTCCTGCAGCCACGTGTTCAACTGCACTCTCTCCCTGTTCCTAGCCTCGTTATCACGTGGCACCGGCAACAAACCAGAGATGACAACTCTGTCTGTCCTGGCCTTTAACTTCCAGCCTAACTCCCTAAACTTGTTTATTACCTCCACACACTTTTTCCTACCTACATCGTTGGTACTAATGTGCACCACGACTTCTGTCTGCTCACCCTCCCCCTTCAGGATCCTGAAGACACGATCAGAGACATCCCTGGCCCTGGCACCCGGGAGTCAGCATGGTTTTGTGAAGGGTAGGTCATGCCTCACAAACCTTATCGAGTTCTTTGGGAAGGTGACTGAACAGGTAGACGAGGGTAGAGCAGTTGATGCGGTGTATATGGATTTCAGTAAAGCGTTTGATCAGGTACCCCACGGTCGGCTATTGCAGAAAATACGGAGGCTGGGGATTGAGGGTAATTTAGAGATGTGGATCAGAAATTGGCTAGTTGAAAGAAGACAGAGGGTGGTGGCTGATGGCAAATGTTCAGAATGGAGTTCAGTTACGAATGGCGTACCACAAGGATCTGTTCTGGGTCCGTTGCTGTTTGTCATTTTTATAAATGACCTAGAGGAGGGCACAGAAGTTTGGGTGAGTAAATTTGCAGATGACACTAAAGTCGGTGGAGTTGTAGACAGTGTGGAAGGATGTTGCAGGTTGCAGAGGGACATTGGTAAGCTGCAGAGCTGGGCTGAGAGGCGGCAAATGGAGTTTAATGTAGAGAAGTGTGAGGTGATTCACTTTGTAAAGAATAACAGGAATGCAGAATATTTGGCTAATGGTAAAATTCTTGGTAGTGTGGGTGAGCAGAGGGACCTCGGTGTCCATGTACATAGATCCCTGAAAGTTGCCACCCAGGTTGATAGGGTTGTGAAGAAGGCCTATGGTGTGTTGGCCTTTATTGGTAGAGGGATTGCGTTTCGGAGCCATGAGGTCATGTTGCAGCTGTACAAAACTCTGGTACGGCCGCATTTGGAGTATTGTGTACAGTTCTGGTCGCCTCATTATAGGAAGGCCGTGGAAGTTTCGGAAGATGTGCAGAGGAGATTTACCAGGATGTTTCCTAGTATGGAGGGGAAATCTTATGAGGAAAAGCTGATGGACTTGAGGTTGTTTTCGTTAGAGAGAAGAAGGTTAAGAGGTGACTTAATAGAGGCATACAAAATGATCAGAGGGTTAGATAGGGTGGACAGTGAGAGCCTTCCCCCGCGGATGGAGGTGGCTAGCACGAGGGGACATAGCCTTAAATTGAGGGGTAATAGCTTTAGGACAGAGGCCAGAGGTAAGTTTTTTTACGCAAAGAGTGGTGAGGCCGTGGAATGCCCTGCCTGCAACAGTAGTGAACTCGCCAACATTGAGGGCATTTAAAAGTTTATTGGATAAACATATGGATGATAATGGCATCGTGTAGGTTATATGGCCTTTAGTTTTTTGACTTCCCATGTCGGTGCAACATCGTGGGCCGAAGGGCCTGTACTGCCCTTTATCGTTCTATGTTCTTTGTTCTCTGTTCTAAGGGAAGATCTGAGCGATATTCCGTTAGATGAACCTGACATGATTATGTATGTTGACGGCAGTGCAGTAATAAGCCCCACTGGCCGGAGATTGTCCGGTTATACAATCGTGGATCAGGATGGCCTGACCCTAGACGCGGCCGCTTTTCAGACCCCTTATTCTTCCCAACAAGCCGATCGTTTTGCCCTTACCCATGCATGCATACTTGGCGCAGAACGCCCGGTAAATATTTATACTGACTCACGATACGCCTTCGGGGTAGTTAATGACTTCGGACAACTGTGGAAGAAAAGGCTATTCCTTACGTCGGCAGGCACGGAGATATCCAACCGCGCTTTAGTTAATGACCTACTGCTGGCCCTCCTTATGCCCGCGCAGATTTCTGTCATTAAATGCGCTGCCCATACAAACGGTAAGACCCCAGTTGACGTTGGTGATGAACGAGCAGATTGTGCAGCCGCGCAAACTCAGCAAGTGATGGTGCCTAAAATGTTAAGTCAGACTAAACGTTGTGCAATAAATGGGTCTGTTCTGACAAGCCAATGCCAACCATCCAAGACGTCATAAGGTTACAGGAGGACGCTCCTGAGAGTGATGAACAAATGTGGAAACGGTTTGGTTGTACATTTGATTCTGTTTATTCTTTATCGACCGCGCCAGCGCAGATGTGCTAGCTTTATAGGTCATCGAATGTGTACACTTTGAAACTGATTGTGGGGCTCGGGGGACTAGTGATTTGTTACTGGACACTTGGTGGCAGCCTGATATGCAGGGGCTGGCCCAGCGTTTCAGTAATCGGTGTTTGATTTGTCAGCAATAAAACACCGGCAAAGGTATCCCTTGTGATATGGGGAAAATCCAGTTGCGCAGTGGTCCCCTTGAGACGCTCCAGATGGATTACATTGAGTTGGAAAGGTGTCAATGTTATAAATATGTCTTGGTTATTGTGGATGTGTTCAGTAGACGGATTGAGGTCTATCCGGCTACCGATAATAAAGCTGCTGCTGTGGTTAAAGTTCTGATTACCGAAATCATTTCCCGGTACGGCATACCAGCTCAGTTAAGTTCTGATAACGGGCCTCATTTTATTGGACAGATTAACAAGGAGTTCTGCTTCCAGTTGGGCATATGCCAGCAGTTACACTGTGCGTACAGACCGCAGGCGGCCGGGTTGGTTGAGAGACACAATCAGACCCTCAGAACTAATTTGGCTAAATTAAGAGCAGACACGGGACTGACATGACTTAAGTTGCTCCCCGTTGCCCTCTTCCAGCTGCGGGTTACACTGCGGGACCGGCCAGGCTCTTTCCTGCCGAAATCCTTTATGGCAGGCCCCTGAGAACTCCCTGGAACTTGCATGTTCCCAGACTGGTTCAGTTTCACCATATGACTGAAGAAATGACTACCTATGTTCTATCCCTCACTAAGGTCCTCAAGGAGCTCCATGTCCAGGTCCGCACAGCACACCCATCACCGTCCCCATTACATAACTCGCTTTCAGTGCAGACTGGTAGTTATGTCATTTTCCAAAATTGGAAAGGGTCGGAGCCACGATGGGAGGGGCCCTTGCAAGTTCTCCTTCACACCCGCACTGCAGTTAAAGTGGATGGGCGGAGTGGTTGGGTCCACCTCCACCACTGTAAAAAGTTCGGTCACGAACCTGCCTCCCTTCTCCAGCGCTGTTTTACAGGTGTAGAGCATGTTAGGTTGGCTACGCACCACCTGTGTAATCTTCGGCCTCGCCTCGCTTGGCGTGATATCGGCGGCGGAAATGGAAAAGGGAAATATCATCAACATCTGTAACCCCAACCAAACTACAAGGACTTTTCACTTATGCTGAGGTGACGTTCTTCGCTGCCCGCATATATGAGGACATGGTATCGACTCATCGACCCGTTAGGTTAAAGGACAATGCAGGACTCATGCAGCAATTGCACCGGTCCCGGCGATGGGAAGGGAACATTGCATGGACATTGCCTTGTTTTTGAGGTACATGTAAATTTGATTTTGGATGTGTTAAGATTGGTGCCATAAAGGTAAATTCAGACCTTGCGGATTGAGTAGGAAGAAGTTGTGAGAGAGAGAGGGGGACTAGAGAGAGGACGGGGCGTATGAGAAGGGGAAAACAACTAGAACGTAGGTTATCAGGAGAACTACTTAATTCATTTAGGACCCAGAATGAGGGAAACCTGGGAAGTATGAATTTATTCTACCAGATCTACCACCGCTTGTATGGCCAGGGACGGGTTGTCTGCTACCCGAACCCAGCATCACTGTCTAGGTTATTTTCTGCATCACCGCTTTGGGGTACTCCCCAAACGGTGGTTCATTGTCAGCGTTCCGAGCCACCGCCCGAGCAAGTTACTCTTCCTTATGATCCGGGTTCAGCACCACCGGCTATTTGCCTTCCCCTTCCTCGGGATAATTCCCACTCACAGTATGATAAGCTTCAACGGTGGAGGGCGTATATACCCAGCCACTTCACTCCCTATAGAGACTCCCAGTCGTACGAGAATTGTTTCAGCAGTGAGGGGTATGGTGTTTGATGGTAGATGTGGAAACGAATATAACATGTCTGTTCCCCACCTGTACGGACAGGAGGTGTCACGTCACTCAGGCGTCCGGCCAATAAGTCTTTTACAGCACAACCTGCGTTCTATTGAACGCCGGCCTCCAGCTCCTTTGTGGCTGGGCGAATGTCTCTCATATCACTGTTGGGACTAGGGCTTTCCGCATTGCTAGGAGGTCCGAATGGGCGTTCCAAAGCTGGAAAAACTGGGCTACTGGGGCATCCCTGCTCAACCGATATACTGATTGTGATGCCAGCCTGTACACGGAGCAAGGATACTACTTTCTTTTTAATGGCACAGTGACCAATGTTTTGTCACCCCTATTTCCCCGCCGAATTGCTATCGGTTCTCTAGCCCCTACCACAGTCCCCTGCCCCTCTGCGTAGATACTGCACAATCAGTTGGCATGCCGGGAAGTCTCAGCCGAATTCTGCGAGAACTGGAAAAAACCTCAGGTTCTCGGTCCCAACCGGGGCCACTCAACCGGATGGGGAATTCTGAGCGTTTGACACTGGGAGATGTGGTGGGTTCCTTGGTGGTCAGCGATAGGAATTATTTTATCTGAATTATAGAATTTAAAGTGCAGAAGGAGGCCATTTGGCCCATCAAGTCTGCACCGGCTCTTGGGAAGAGCACCCTACCCCCTACCCAATGTCAACGCATCCACCCTATCCCCTTTATCCTCAGTAACCCCACCCAACACTAAGGGCAATTTTGGACACTAAGGGCAATTTATCATAGCCAATCCACCTAATTTGCACATCTTTGGACTATGGGAGGAAACCAGAGCACCCGGAAGAAACCCACGCACACACGGGGAGGATGTGCAGACTCCGCACAGACATTGACCAACCTGGGACACTGGGACCTGGGACACTGGAGCTGTGAAGCGATTATTCTATCCACAATGACACCGTGCTGCCCTTACCATCCTGGAAAACGAAACCTTGAGAGCCCTCGGGGCAATAACCAAGGAATTAACTCAGCTGCAGTTGTTTGCCATGCAGAACCGGTATGCTCTTGACTATCTTCTGGCTCGTGAGGGCGGGGTATGCGCCATAGTGCAGTTCAAGTGTATCATGGGAGATCAAATCCTAACCGCTAACATCACTACATTTATGGATCGCATACGGGATCACCTGGACGGTATGCAGGACCCTGGCACTTGGGGTAACTGGGGATTCAGAGGTTGGAAGGACTGGTTGATAAATATGGTCATCTATTTAGCAGTTCCACTTGGCTGCGTCTTTGTGGGCCTGGCCATCCTTAAATGCGTGATGGGTAAAATGCATGGTGCACTGGAACAGATAGACGCCCCTAGAATATTGGCTGTTAGGAACCACGAGGGTGCAGTGGATGACGGGGTGCTGAAACAAGAATTGAAAATGCAGCGACGAATCTTCTTAGATGAGGTGCCGTAGCTACGGATTGGACCCATAGGTTATCATGAAATGATAAAAGGATGGAATGAGGAATTGAACAAACGAATGTAATATAAAATAGGATTATTAATTAGAATAATGTAGATGTGAGCCAGTCTGATAGTAGTGAATTCACAAACAAAGGACAAAGGGATTCAGAAAGCACGGCCAGGAAGGGGGGATGGGGCTTCGTGGAGGATGGGGAAAAGGATGCTGAGTAACAGGAGGACCAGGGTTGAGGAATGCGAAGTGAGCCAATCAGGATATATGGCCAGGTCAGGAGGTGTATATGATGACGCATCGGAATCTTGTATGTGAAACTTGATGCCATTTGAATGATGTTTGCAGAGATTTCTTTGTCTCTGATTTCACTCGGTTCCTGGCTTCAGAAGACTGCCTGTGTTCTGAATCTCTATAGAGCGGGTCAGCCTTGCAAGTTGGTTAAAAACAAATAATACTATACCTACAAATCAATCTCGAGTTTTATTGAGGCCAGACTGACGGGTAAAGAACTCAATACCGTCACACGCAGACAAGTGGAGAACGTTCAGTCTCCACACAGACAGTGACCTAACAGACTATCGAACCTGGGACCCTAACGCAGTCAAGCCACATTGCTAACCACGTGCGCTACAGTGCTACCCCCATTTTCTGTTTCATTTTATTTTATTTCATTCATTTGTTACAGTAGTCCCTGAGTCATATATGATTATTGATAGTGGTACCCGGATAGTTTGTTATTATTTACCGTGTTCGCTGAATAGTGTATCATTATTGAAAGTTCTACGTGTGTAGTATATCATTACTTACTGTGGTCCCAGGCTATTATATCTTAATTTTCAGTAGTTCCTGGGCAGTAGTTCATTATTTAAAATGGTTCCTGGACAGTATCTCATTATTTATTGTGTTAATAGTAAATCATTGTTTATAGTGGTATCTGCATAGTATATCAATGTTTATAGTGGTACATGTGTAGTGTTTCATTAGGGCCTCACGGTAGCATGGTGGTTAGCATCAATGCTTCACAGCTCCAGAGTCCCAGGTTCGATTCCCGGCTGGGTCACTGTCTGTGTGGAGTCTGCACGTCCTCCCCGTGTGTGCGTGGGTTTTCTCCGGGTGCTCCGGTTTCCTCCCACAGTCCAAAGATGTGCGGGTTAGGTGGATTGGCCATGCTAAATTGCCCGTAGTGTAAGGTTAATGGGGGGATTGTTGGGTTACGGGTATACGGGTTACGTGGGTTTAAGTAGGGTGATCATTGCTCGGCACAACATCGAGGGCCGAAGGGCCTGTTCTGTGCTGTACTGTTCTAAATAAAATTCTAAATTATATACAGTGGCCGTTGTGTAGTGTATTCTTATTTACGGTGCTCTCTGAGCAATATATCATTATTTACGGTGGTCCTTGTATGGTATATCGTTATTTACAGTGCCCCTGGGTGCTATATCGTTATTTACGGTGGTTCCTGGGCAGTATATCATTATTTTCAGTGGTCCTTCTGTATTATATCCTTAATTAAAGTTTTCCCAGTGTAGAAAAACATTATTTCCAGCGGTCCCTCGATAGTATATCATTATTTATCGTGGGCCCTGGGTAGTATATTTTTATTTACCATGGTCCCTCGGCAGTGCATCATTATTTCCAGTGGTCCCTGGGTAATATTTCATTAGTTACAGTGACCCCTACATAGTATAACATTATGTACATTGGTCCATGGGTAGTGTATCATTATTGGGCGTCGCCCCTAGAAGGTACAGCAATATTTAGAGAGGTCGCTCGGCAGAATATCATTCTCTACAGTCTTCCTTGGCAAGTATGTAATAATGTACAGTGGTCACAGGGAAGTATTCATTACTTACAGTAGTCCCTGGGTGGTATATCATTATTTACAGTAGTGTCTGTGCAATATATCTTTATCTATCTTAGTCACCGCGTATCATATCATTATCTACAAGAGTCCCTCGGGAGTATGTCATTATTTACAGTAGTGCTTGTGCGGTACATTCATTATTTACAGTAGTCACTAGGTAGTATTTCATTATTTACAGTGCTCCCTGGGTCGTATATCTTTATTTAATGTATGCCCAGGGCACAATATCATTATTTACAGTAGTCCCAGGACAGTATATCATTATTAACTCTAGCCTCTGTGTGGCATATCAGTATTTACAGTCGTCCTTATGTAGTATATCATTACTTACAGTAGCGCCTGGGTTGTACATAATTATTTACGGGAACCCCTTTGTCGTATTACATAAGTTGCATAGTCCCTGGATATTATGTAATTATTTACAGTAGCCCCTTTGCAGCATATCATTAGTTACATGAGTCCCTGATAATCTTTGCTTATTTGCAGTCGTCCCTGTGAAGTATATCATTGTTTACAATCGTCCCTGGGTAGCATATCATGATTTACAGTAGGCCACGTGCAGTATATCATCATTTACCGTCGTCCCTGAGTAGCATGTCATTGTTTAACGTGGCCCTTGTGCAATTTTCCATTATTCATCGTGGTCCGTGTAATTTTCCATTACATACTGTGGTCCCTGGTTAGTAAAGATCGAGTTAGATAGATTTTTGAAGAATGTCCTCGTTTACAGTGGTCACTGGGTAGTATTCATTACTTACAGTAGTCCCTTGGTGGTATATCATTATTTCCAGTAGTGCCTGTGCACTATATATTTATTGACAGTAGTCACTGGGTATTATTTCATTATTTAGACGAGCCCCTGGGCAGTATATCATTATTTACAGTAGTCCCTGTGCAGTATATCATTATTTACAGTAGTCCCTGGTTGCATATCATTATTTACAGTGCTCTCTGTGCCGCATAAAGGATTATGGTGTTCGGGCGGGAAATTGGAGCTAAGTCCACAAATGATCAGCCATGATCTCATTGAATGGCGGAGCAGGCTCGAAGGGCAAGGTGGCCTACTCCTGCTCCTAGTTCTTATGAAACAAATAAATCTCAGCGGAACTGAACAGCTACGGTGGAAGAAATCAGTGGTATGCCTGAGCTCCAGCAGAATCAGGGGGCAAAGATGAGTGGAATGGCCATCACGAAGGAGAATGTTCTGGGGATACTAAAAGGTCTGAACGTGGATAAGTCACCTGGGCGGAATGGACTACTCCCCAGGGTCCTAAAAGTGACATCTGAGGAAATTGTAGAGGCATTGATGGTGATCTTTCAGGAATTACTGGACGCAGGGAGGACCCATACGAGTGGGAATTGGCTAATGTAACATCGCTGTTTCAGAAGGGAGGAAGGCAGAAGATGGGAAATGATAGGCCGGTTAGCCTGACTTCGGTAATTGGTAAGATTTTGGAGTCCATTATTAAAGATGAGATCACAGAGTACTTGGAAGTGCATGATAAAATAGGACGTTGTCAGCACGGCTTTATCAACGGGTCATGTCTGACAAATCTGTTCGAGTTCTCTGAGGAAGTAACAAGGAAGTTTGACAAAGGAGAACCAGTGGACTTTTAGATTCCTAGAAGGCCTTTTACACGGTGAAGCATATGAGACTGCTAAATAAGTTAAGAGCCCATAGTGTTCAGGGTTAAATCCTGGCATGGATAGAGAAATGGCTGACGAGCAGAAAATAGAGTGGGGATAAAGGTGCCTTTTTCTGGATGGCAGCCGGTGACTAGTGGTGTGCCTCAGGGGACTGTGCTGCGACCACACCTGTTCACAATATACATTAATCATCTGGAAGAAGGAACAAAAGGCACTGTTGCGACGTTTGCAGAAGATACAATGGTTTGTGGAGGGAGAGGTACTATTGAGGAAGCAAGGGCTGTAGAAGGACTTGGACAAGCTAGGATAGTGGGCAATGAAATGGCAGATGTAATCACAATGTAGGAAAGTGTGAGGTTATGCACATTGGAAGAAGGAAAGAGGCATAGCCTCTTTTCTAAATGGTGAAATGCTACGGAAGGTAGAAGCACAAAGGGGCTTGGATGTCTTTGTTCACGATTCTCTTAAGGTCAACGTGCAGGTTCTGTCGGCAGTTAGGAAGTAAAATGCAATATTAGCATTCATGTCAAGAGGGCAAGAATACAAACCAGGATGTACTTCTGAGGCTGTATAAAGCTCTGGTCAGACCCCATTTGGAATACTGTGAGCAGTTTTGGCCCGTATCTAAGGCACGATGTGGTGGCCTTGGAAAGGATCCAGAGGACGTTCACAAGAATTATCCCTGGAAAGAAGAGCTTGCCGTATAATGAACGAATGAG
Source organism: Scyliorhinus canicula (assembly GCF_902713615.1). Lineage (NCBI taxonomy): Eukaryota > Metazoa > Chordata > Chondrichthyes > Carcharhiniformes > Scyliorhinidae > Scyliorhinus > Scyliorhinus canicula. Next base: position 9,329,981 of record NC_052176.1, on the reverse strand, counting down.
GACTCTGGGTCTGTACTCGCTGGAATTCAGAAGGATGAGGGGAGATATTATATAAACTTATAGGATACTTCGAGGCCCGGACAGAGTGGACTTGAAGAGAATGTTTCCAAGTGAAGGAAAAATTAGACCAGAGGCCGCCATCTCAGACTAAAGGAGCGATCCTTCGAAATAGAGATGAGGTGCAATTTCTTCAGCCAAAGGGTGGTGAATCTGTGGAACTCTGCCGCAGAAGGCTGTGGAGGCCAAATCACTTTGTGTATTTAAGACAGAGATTGATAGGTACTTGATTCATAAGGGAATCAGGGGTGATGGGGATGAGAAAAAAATCCGCCATGATTAAACGGCGGATCAGACTCGATGGGCCGAGTGGCCTAATTCTGCTATTGTGTCTTATGGATTTATGGTCACTCACACACATTCGCACAATCTGGCTCTCACATACACTCTCACACACCAGCTCTCACAAATACTCTCTCACATCCTCTTCACACAGGGCCACAGACTCCGCCTCTCACAGTCCGGCTCTCACACTCCCTTTCACAAACTCTCTGAATCACTCTCACACCCTCTTCGCACAGACTCACAAACACCGGCCCTCACAGTCCGCCTCTCACACACACTCTCACATTCTCTCAGAAACGCTCTCACACCCTCTTCATACGCGCTCACAAACACCGGCTCTCACAGTCCGTCTCTCACACACACTCTCTGACAAATTCTCGGAAACGCTCTCACTGTGCGGCTCCCATAATCTGACTCTTCTCACCGGCTGTCACGCATGCTCTCAAAAGCTATCACACGGTCTCACACTCCGGCTCACGCCCACGCTCTCCCTCAATGGCTCTCATATTTCGGCTTCCAGACACGTTTTCAGTCTGACTTCCAGTCCGGCTTTCACATCTTTCTCACACTCTTCACATATTTTCTTTCATTCTCTTTCAATTTCACAACTGCTCCATCTGTCACACCCTTTCGTCTCTATCATGCTCTCTGATCCTCTTTTCCTCTCTCTCACTTTATCCAACTCACACTCCCTCCCTCTCGAACACCGTATCTCGCACTTTTTCCTTCTCACCCTCCCTCTCTCACACTTCCTCCCTCTCTCACACACTTTCCCTCTCTCAGACTCCCTTGCTCTCTCAAAAACTCCCACTCACTCCGTCTCTCGCACTCCGTCAATCACACACTCTTTTTCTCTCTCTCTCTCCTTCTCCCTCTCTCTTCCTCGTTCTCACGTTATTTCTCTCTCACTTTCTCCCTCTCTCTCACACACTCACTCTCTCACACACACATTCTCTCTCTCACACACTCCCTCTCTCGCACACACACACTCCCTCACACACACTCTCTCTCTCTCACATATACAGACTACCTCTCTCTCACATTCACACAGACACGCATTCCCTCTCTCTCTCTCATACACCCACTCTCTCTCTGACATCTTATTGACATCTGATATGTGATTTGCAGATGGCACATTCAGTATTGCTCCCAGCCTCTTTTCTCAGATATATGTAATTATGGTAAAAAAAAACACGGAGGAGTTACTCCTACGGTTTATGCTCTTTTGCCCAACAAGCAACGCACCACATATGCGAGAATGTTCGCATTATTGAAAGAAATCGAACCCAACTTGAAACCCAGTTCAATCGTCTGTGATTATGAACAAGCTGTGCACAGTGCTATGAAAGACATTTTCCCTGATGTTCAAATAAAAGGATGTTTTTTTCATTTAGCTCAAAATATGCAAAAACATCTAGCTAGTATGGGGTTCCGTAGTTTGTATACCACTGATCCAGATTTCGCGTTAAAAGCTAAAATGATTATTGCCATTGCCTTTGTACCTTTGAACAAAATCGATGAATATCTGGATGCTTTAGCGACCCAACTGCCGCAAGAACTTCAAGATTTACTCAACTGGTTTGAAGATACATATGTTGGTCGTCTGAACAGACGAGGAAATGGTAGACGAACACCTTTATTTCACCCTGAGATTTGGAACTTTTATCAGAGAACATTAAACGGGGAAGACCGCACAAACAATAATGCGGAGGCAGCCCACCGTCGATTGAAATATGAACTTGGCATGCATCATCCCACCATATGGAAACTAATTGATGGCCTGCGTAAAGTACAGAAAGGTAGAGATGCATATTATGAAATGTTACTAGCCGGCCATGAACCGCCACAAAAACTAAAAAAGTATAGAGATGCAGATAAAAGAATACATGAAACCGTTCTTAAATTTGAAAACATGGATGCTATCGAGTACTTGAGGAGCCTTGCTCATAATTACCAAATGAACTAAACTAAAGGTTTTTTAACTTTAGTTTTTAACTAAATGAACTAATTTAAGATTTTTAATTTACAATAAAGATAAAAGAATACATGAAAGTGTTCTTAAATTTGAAAATTTGAGTACTTGAGGAGCCTTGCTCATAATCACCAAATGAACTAAACTAAATGAACTAATTTAAGGTTTTTAAATTTACTTGCAACAATTTACAACAAGTTACTAGCCACAAAAACTAAAAGAATTTCTGTCGTATGCGCCCAAACGGCCGCGCCAAATTGGCTGCGCCCAATTGTCCCATAACGCCCAAACGGCTGCGACGAAACGGCCGCGCCAAAACGGCCGCGCCCAATTGTTCCATCCCCCTCTGACACTCTCTCACACACTCATACACTCTCCCTGTCTCTCCCTCATACACACACACTCTCTCTCTGACCTTCTCTCTCACACACTCTCCCTCTCTCTCTCATACACACACACTCTCACCTTCTTTCTCTCACACTCACTCTCACACTCTCTCACACACTCCCCCTCTGTCTCTCATACACACGCACGGTCTCTCTCTCTGACACACACACTCTCTCTCACACACTCTCCCTCGCCTTCTCTCTCTCACACCCATTTAGTCACTTTCGGTATATTTATGACAATTTTGATTTCTCAATGATTAAACGTTAAGACAAAGTCATCATATTCCCATATGACCATAGGCCTCTTTTCCCTTTCAGGAGTTGAGCTGAATGAAGGTTGTATGACCTTGCGGCAATATCGAGAAGGTGAGATGTCATGAATACCCTCAGATGGTAGGTATATTGAACACAAACTGCATCACAAACCAGTTTAAAGCCCACTGAGCTAAATTTAGGATTCTGTTAGTATTGTAACAACATTCTTTTCACGCCAGATATTTCCCTCATTCACTGCCTGCTCTATCTCCACTTACTCCTCTTCCCTTTCTATCAAACATTCAATCACATTCTCGCGTTTTAGCCATTAATTATCCCACCCTATTTCTTTCTCATCCTTTGGGCTGTTCACCATCTTTCTCTTTCACTATCAGTTTACCTAAATATTTCTATGCCACTCTCATTCTCTGTTAACCAACTTCTCTCTCAGAAACCCGCTTTTCCTTTCTCTTCTTCCACATCTCAACCCGTCTCTGTCCCAGTGAAAGATTATGTATTCAATAGAGAGCCAGTGACAGTTACAGCCGGTGCATTAGTTATCTGCTGCCCAATGAGGTGATGCGTTTGTATCTGCTGCAGTGATCGGATTTTCTGTGGTGTGCCAATGTTTCAAAATGTTTTCATAATTTGCAGAGCCGCCTCAGATTTAGATTCCGAATCATTTACTTCGGAATTTATGTAGTTCCAGATTCTCGATTCATTGCAATTTGGATTATATGGTACAATGAACCAACTAAAGGCACATAACGGAGAGGTCACGGTAAAAGAGACAGCTACACCCCAGAGTGCAGTGGAACCACCCAGAGAAACACACTAACAATTGGAACTGAATCACTGAATGGTCACATTTACAGAGACTGCTACATCCCACAGTGCAGTGGACCCATCCAGAGGAACACACTCACAATTGGATCTGAATCACTGAATGATCACAGTCGAGTGAGAGTTATCACTGAAACAATCTGCGATCTAGAGATGGGGCGAATGGTGGTTGAGTGGACAGACTCTTTTCAGTTAATGTTAGTTTAATCAATGTTATCAACACAGTCCAGTGTTTGGACTGTGGTCAGTCACTCCAAAATTAATATTTCCTTTCACGGAACCCAATATGGTAAACTGTTTGTTCATTTATTTTTAAAAAATAACAGAAAGACGTATTACAACACCAGGTTAAAAACATAAGTTTAACGATGTTGCAACCTTAATATCCCTGATGTGATTCCTCAGGGTATCAATTTACGACTTTGGGAATATATAACCTCAGACTTTAAAACAGAGGGACTGGCAGCAGCACGAAGGAACATCACCTCACACTGAAGATGCATTTACCAATTTATATTGTGGAGAAAATATTCTACCCAATCGTTGCTATTGTTGGTGTTCCTGGTAAGTGAATGTCACCATTGAAGTTGTGTAAATCTGTGTGTGAGCGGCTATCTGATTTTACACTGCGACTGAAAATGTTTAATGCTGATCTCGTGCTTACTGTTATACAGACACCTGATCAATAATACAATTCACTGAATTCAAATGTCTTTAAACATGCTGTGGAGATTCCGGCGTTGGACTTTGTTGGAAATTGTAATTTGCAAGCCCGTACTAATCTAATTGTTCGCTAGTATAACCCTGCAATAGCTTATTTGAAATTTAGCCTACCCACAGACAAGTTCAAAGTAATCTTATCACCTGGTGAATCACCCGAGGAAGGAGCAGTGCGCCGAAAGCTAGTGTTTGAAACAAACCTGTTGGACGTTAACCTGGTGTTGTAATACGTCTTACTTCTTTAAACATGCCTATGGTTTGAATCGATTTCATCAACTGATAATACACGTCTGCTTGTAACTTACGGGATCACTGATCAATCCAGTTATTATATTCAGTGGAATCTTGTGTAAGGTTACAATCATATAATTCACAGTGCAGACATTGGCCTTCGGCCCATCGAATCATTGAATCATATAATCATATAATTTACAATGGAAAAGGAGGCCATTCCGCCCATCGCGTCATCGAATTGACAGTGCAGAAGGAGGTCATTCGGAACATTGAGTCCGCACTGGCCCTTGGAAAGATAACCCTATCCATGGCCACACATCCACGCGAACCTCACACCTCTACCCTATCCCGTAACCCCACCCAACCTATTTGGGAGCGAAGGGCAATTTAGCACATCTTTGGACTATGGGAGGAAAACACAGCATCCGGAGGAAACGCACCCAGAAACGGGGAGAACATGTAGACTCCGGACAGACAGTGAACCAAGTCAAGGATCGATTTGGCACCCTGGAGCTGTGAAGCAACGGTGCTAACCACAGTGCTAATCACTCAGTGAAGGCATTCTCTCTGAAGGAAGGTTCAGTGGGAATGAGCATCAAATCACACTGACGGTGGATCAATAACCAGAGTGGAATATCCCACTGTAGTGAATAAGTATTACTGAAAGTACCTGTCAGTGCAGAACGGTACTGAGTGTGGATCTTGTGATGTTCTCTATTTTGAATGTTTGGATATCTTGAATGCGTATTGTTGAACAAATAACATCAAGCAAAGGTAATTAACAAAGCTGATTTATCAACACTACATAAATAATATGCAAACGCATTCCTAAAGTATAGGTTGCTGCGACAGATCATGCCAACTCTAACTGCAGAACTCTCAAATACACAACGACCCTATCTCACGCCTAAAAGCTTTCTCCTGGAATCAGGGCCCGTCACGTGATATATATTTGACTGTTCCTGATCACCATCTGGTGGTAAGGCATGTTTACGTCAAATGGTAAATCCTCTCCAATACAACAGACATATTGTTACATGTCTCCCACCAGAGTGCAATATCTGACAGCAGTGAACAAGTATTACTGGAAGTATCTGTCAGTTGTCATGTCTCTTTCAGAAATGTCTATTCAACTAATAGCTTCAGTAATGTCGTCGTGTGGGTGGAGATGGACTGTGGTCCTTGCGTTTATTTTCGTTTTTGGTTTGGGAGCTAATTGTGGCTCTGTGTTTTATTTTCGGGTTAGACAGTTGGATGTTGCATTCAGACAAAGGAAGGCTTCTCTTGTCTCCCTGCATGTTAAAAGGTTTCTCTAGATCACTTGATAACTTCAAAGTAATACCTGTTTTCTGTAAGGAATTAAAACCAACTGTTTTGTGGGAGAAGGATTATCGTGTTTATGGATGTTGTTCCTTGAGTAACAACAGTAAGGCGATGATTTTAAGGGATAAATATAAAGTACTGTAGCTGTGTGGGGTATTTGTTTGCGGTGGATAGAAATGCTAACTGTGAGTTTATATAATGTTAACTGACTTCGTAGAATAAACTTTATTTTTGAGTACAAGTGCTTAAGGCCTCTATGGAATAACACCTGAAGACTAGACCCTTGTGCTCCTCATAACCAAACTCTATGAACAGTTGTAGGTCAGGTGAGCTCCAAGATAAACTTTGGTATTCTCTGAACGCTGGTACATAACAAATTGGGGGCTCGTCCGGGGTAAAAGTCTATCATTCGTGTTGGGTTGTCTGAGTGAACTTAAGGACAGTGTGGGGTGAACATTTTTGTGTTTGCTTTTAAGGTGTAGTATTCCAGTTTAAGTAGGGAGTGTGTTCTGGACAATGGCTCTTTCAGAGGCTCAGATGTTTTTTGGGGGTAGATAAGGTAGCATGCAGTACCTTACGAACCGAGACTAAAAAAATAATTTTAGAGTCGGCAACAACATTGCAGTTAACATTACCTGACAATATACAAAAATAAGAGGTAATTGCAGCGGTAGCTGAGCATTTAAAATTGTTCAAGACATAGTCATTGGACGTCTCGATCCTCTCTCTTTGTTCTTTATTGAATTCTCGCCTTTCTCTCTCTGCTAATTACTGAAGTCTCCCCTCTCTCTCCCCACGCTCTTTATTGAAGTCTCGCCCCTCTCTCCCTCTACGCTGTTTACTGAAGACTCGCTCCTCCCTCCACACTCCTTATTGAAGTCCCACCCCTCTCTCACCGAGCTCTTTATTGAAGTCCCGCCCCTCTCTCTCCACGCTTGTTACTGAATTCTTGCCCTCTCTCTCTCCGCGCTCTTTACTGAAGACTCGCCCACTCTCTCTCCACTCTTTATTGAAGCATCGCCCCTCTCCCTCCGCGTTCTTTACTGAAGTCTTCACCTCTCTCTCTCTCTCCACTGTCCTTCTCCGCTATTTATTAAAGTACGAATACTTCACGGTAGCACACGTGGCTAGCAGTGTGGCTTCACAGCGCCAGGTTCCCAAGTTCAATTCCCCACTGGGGCACTGTCGGTGCGGAGTCTGCACATTCTCCCAGTGTCTGGGTTTCCTCCGGATGCTCCATTTCCTCTCACAGTCCAAAGATGTGCAGGTTAGGTGGATTCGCCATGCTAAATTCCCCTTAGTGTTCAAATAAACGGTTAGGAGGGGTTAGTGGGTGACGGAGATAGGATGGAAGTGAGGGCTTAAGTGGGTAGGTGCAGACTCGATGGTCCAAATGGCCTCCACCTGCACTGTATGTTCTATGTGCACTATATTCTATGTGCCAACACTCTCTCTCTCCGCTCATTACTGAAGTCTCGTTTCTCACTCTCGGCGCTCTTCATTGACGTCTCGCCCCGATCTCTCTTCGCTCTCTTTACTAAAGTCTCTCCCGTCACTCTCGTCGCTCTTTACAGAAGTTCCGCCTCTATCTGACTCCGCGCTCTTCACTGAAGTTTCTCCCAACTCTCTCCGCGATTTACTAAAGTCCCGCCTCTCTCTCTCCGTCCTCTTTACTGAAGTCCCGCCCCTCTCCCTCCGCGCTCTTTACTAAGTCTCATATCTCTCTCCGCACTCTTTATTGGTCTCGCCCCTCTCTTTATTGAAATCACACCTCTCTCTACGCGATCTTTATTGAAGCCGCGACTTCTCTCCAGGCTCTTTACTGAAGTCCCGCCCCTTTTTCTCTCTCTGCGCTGTTTATTGAATTTTCGGCCCTCCCTCCACGAGCTCTTTATTGAAGTCTCGCCCCCCCCCTGCGCCACCTTCTTTATTGAAGTCTCTGCCCCTCTCTCCCCGTTGCACCTCTCTCTCCGCGCTCTTTACTGATGTCCCGCCTCTCTGTCTCCACGCTCTTTTTGAGGTCTCGCCACTCACTCTCTCTGCGTTAATTACTGAAATATCGCCTCCGCGATCTTCTCTGTGGTCCCGCCCCACTCTCTCCGTTCTTTATTGGTGTACCGCCTCTCTCTCTTTCCGCTCTTTACTGAAATCTCGTTTCTCTTTCCCTCCGCTGTTTTCTGAAGTCCTGCCCCTCTCTCTCTCTCTCCCCACTCATTACTGAAGGCCCGCCCGTCTTCCCGCGCTCTTTACTGAAGTCTCACCCCTCTCTCTAACCATGATCTTTATTGAAGCCTCGCCTCTCTGTCCACTCTTTACTGATTTCTCGTCCCTCTCTCTCTCCACGCTCTTTAATGAAGTATCGCCCTTCTCTCTCCGTTCTCCTCAATGAACTTTACTTATGTGCCGCCCATCTGTCTCCGTGCTCTTTTTTGAAGTCTCGTCTCTCTATCCGCTCTTTTCTGAAGTCTCGCCCCTCGCTACCCGCGTTCATTACTGAAGTCTCGCCCCTCTCTCCCCACACTCTTTACTGAAGTCTAACCCCTCTCTCTAACTGCGATCTTTATTAAAGTCTCGCCTCTCTCTCCGCTCGTTACTATAGTCCCGCCCCTCTCACTCCGAGCTCTTTATTGAAGTCTCGCCCCAAACTCTCTTCGCACTCTTTACTGAAGTCTCGAATCTCTCTCACCGTGCTCTTTACTGCTGTCTCGCCACTCTCCGCACACTTTAATGAAGTCTCGCCTCTATCCCATAACAGCCTCCCCGAACAGGCTCCGGAATGTGGCGACTAGGGGCATTTCACAGTAACTTCATTCAAGTTTACTCGTGACAATAAGCAATTTTCATTTCATTTCATCTCTGAGCGCTCTTTACTGAAGGCTCACCCCTCTCTCTGACTGTGATCTTTATTGAAATTTTGCCTCTCACCCCGCTCTTTATTGTCGTCACGGCCCCCTCTCACTCCACGCTCTTTACTGTCGTCTTGGCCCCCTCTCTCTGCGCGCTCTTTACTGAAGTCTCGCCTCTCTCTCCACGCTCTTTACTGAAGTCTCGCCTCTCTCTCTGGGCTTTTACTGAAGTCTCACCCTCTATCTATCCGCGCACTTTACTAAAGTCACGCCCCTCTCTCTCTTTCCACGCGATTTAATGAAGTCTCAGCGATGTCTCTTTCAACTCACTTTACTGAAGTCTCGCCCGTCGCTTTCTCCAGGAGCTATACTGCCGGACGGAGAGGTGGCAGATGGAGTTTAATAATGAGGTAATGCATTTTGGAAGGTCTAATGCAGGTAGGGAATATACAATGAATGGTAGAACCCTCAAGAGTATTGAAAGTCAGAGAGATATAGGTGTACAGGTCCACGGGTCACTGAAAGGGCAAAACAGGTGGAGAAGGTAGCCAAGAAGACATACGGCATGCTTGCCTTCATTTGCCGGCGCATTGAGTAAATGGACGTATTAGTGAGAGGCAGCATGGTTTTGTGAAGGGGAGGTCGTGTCTCACTAACTTGATAGAGTTTTACGAAGAGGTCGCAAAGATGATTGAATGCAGGCAGGGCAGTGGATGTTGTCTATATGGAAGTCAACAAGGTCCCTCATGGTAGACTGGTTCAAAAGGTGAAGTCACACGGGATCAGGGTTGAGCTGGCAAGGTGGATACAGAACTGGCCAGGTCGTAGAAGGCAGAGAGTAGCAATGGAAGGGTGTTTTTCTAATTGGAGGGCTGTGGCTAGTGGTGTTCCGCAGGAATCAGTGCTGGGACCTTTGCTGTTCGTAATATATATAAATGATTAGGAGGAAAATGTAACTGGTCTGATTACTAAGTTTGCAGACGACACAAAGGTTGGTGAAATTGCGGATAGCAATGAGGGCTGTCAGAGGATACAGCAGGATTTAGATCGTTTGGAGACTTGGGCGGAGAGATGGCAGATGAAGTTTAATCCGGAAAAATGTGAGGTAATGCATTTTGGAAGGTCTAATGCAGGTAGGGAATATACAGTAAATGGTAGAACCCTCAAGAGTATTTAAAGTCAGAGCGATCTAGTTGTACAGGTCCACAGGTCACTGAAAGGGACGACACAGGTGGAGAAGGTAGTCAATAATGTATATGGCGTGCTTGCCTTCATTGGCCGGGGCATTGAGTATAAAAATTGGCAGGTCATGTTGCAGCTGTATAGACCCTTAGTTAGGCCACAGTTGCAGTATAGCGTTCAATTCTGGTCGCCACACTACCAGAAGGAGGTTGAGGATTCAGAGAGGGTGCAGAGAGAGAGGCGAGACTTCAGTAAAGTGCGCGGATAGAGAGCACGATGAGACTTCAGTAAAGAGCGCGGAGTGAAATGAAAAAAAAAAGAAAATTGCTTTATTGTCAGGAGTTCAATGAAGTTACTGTGAAAAGCCCCTAGTCGCCACATTCCGGGGAGGCTGATACGGGAATCGAAACGTGCTGCTGGCCTGTTTGGTCTGCTTTAAAAGCCATCAATTTAGCCCAGTGAGCTAAACCAGCCACTAGGCGAGAGGCAAGACTTCAACAAAGAGGGCGGAGAGAGCGTCGGGAGAGACTGTACGTAAAAGCCCGGAGAAAGAGTTCGGCGAGACTTCAGTGAAGTGCGCGGAGAGAGAGCGTCGATATTTCAGTAAAGAGCACGGAAGGAGCGAGAGCGAGTCTTCAGTAAAATGCGTGGATAAAGAGAGGGGCGACATTGCAGTAAAGTGAGGAGTGAGAAGTGAGATATTGAACATACGGTGCAGAAGGAGTCCATTCGGCCCATCGACTCTGCACAGACCCTTTTAAGCCCTCACTTCCAGCCTATCCTGTAACCCGCTAACCCCTCTTAAGATTTTTGGTCACTGAGGGCAATTTAGTCTGACCTTACTAAGGTTCTATACAGCTGCAACATGCCACGTCCGTACCAGCCTCTCCGAACAGGCGCTGGAATATGGCGACTGGTGGCTTTACACAGTAACTTCATTTGAAGCCTACTTGTGACAATAAGCGATTTTCATTTAATTTTTCTTTTCACATGCCAATTTTTATACGCAATGCCCCGGCCAATGAAGGCACGCATGCTGTATGCCTTCGAGATTACCTTCTCCACCTGTGTCACCCCTTTCAGTGACCTGTGGACCTGTCCACCTCGATCTTTCTGAATGTCAATACGCTTGAGGGTTCTACCATTCACTGTATATTCGCTACCTGTATTAGACCTTCCAAAATGCATTACGTCACATTTGTCCGCATTAAACTCCATCTGCCATCTTTCAGCCCAACTCTCCAAATAATCTAAATCCTGCTGTATCCTCTGACAGTCCTGATCGCTATCCGCAATTCCACCAATCTGTGCCGACCGCAAATTTACTCATCAGACCAGTTACGTTTTCCTCAAAATCATTGATAAACATAATGAACAGCAAAGGTCCCAGCACTGATCCTTTTCGAATACTACGAGTCACAGGCCTCCAATCCGAAAAGCACCCTTCGATTGCTACGCTCTGCCTTCTGTGACCTCGCCAGTTCTGTATCTATATTTCCAGCTTGTGTGACTTCACCTTTTGGACCAGTCTGCCCTGCCGAACCTAGTAAAAGGCCTCACTGAATACCATATAGACAACATCCCACTGTCCTCTCTGCATCAATCATTTTTCTGACCTACTTGAGACACGACCTCCCCTTGACAAAACCGTGCTGTCTCTCGCTAATACGTCTATTTGCTTCCAAATGGGAGTAAATCTTGTCACGAAAAATTCTCTCCAGGTATTGTCCTGCCTGCCACTGACGTAAAGCTCACCGGCCTGTAGTTCCCTGGATTATCCGTGCTACCCTTCCGAAACAAAGGAACAACATTGGCCATTCTCCAGTCCTCCGGGAAATCACCTGAAGACAGTGAGGATCCAAAGATTTATGTCAAGGCCTCAGCAATTTCCTCACTTGCCTCCTTCAGTATCTGGGGTAGATCCCATTATGTCCTGGGGACGTATCCACCTTAATATTTTTCAAGATGCCCAACACCTCGTCTTTTTGGATCTCAATGTGACCCCGCCTATCTTGAATCTGGAGACATTCTGATGCAAAGTATTCATTTAGTACCTCACCCATTTCCTCTGGTTCCACACATTGATTCCCTCCCCTGTCCTCCAGTGGGCCAACCCTTTCCCTGACTCACCTGCTTTTGATATACATGTAAAAAGCCTAAGGATTTTCCTTAACCTAATTGCCAGTTACTTTTCGTGAACCCTTTTTCTCCTTCCTGACGCATGGCTTATAATCCTGCCTAATTTCCTTATATTCCACACAGGTTTCGTCTGTTCCCAGCCTATTGGCCCTGGCAAATGCCTTTTTCTTTTTGACGAGGCATACAATATCTTTCGTTATCGAAGGTTGCAGAAATTTTCTGTATGTATCTATCTAGCTATGGAGAAAGGTTGAGTAGATTAGGATTGCTTTCGTTGGAAAGACGGAGGGTGAGGGGGGACCTGATTGAGGTCTACAAAATTATGGGAGGTATGGACAGGGTGGACAGCAACAAGCTTTTCCCAAGAGTGGGGGTGTCAGTTACGAGGGGACATGATTTCAAGGTGAGAGGGGGAATGTTTAAGGGAGATGTGCGTGGAAAGTTTTTTACGCAGAGGGTGGTGGGTGCCTGGAACGCTTTACCAGCGGAGGTGGTAGAGGCAGGCACGATAGCATCATTTAAGAAGCATCTAGAAAGGTATATGAGTGGTCGGGAACAGAGGGAAGTAGACCTTGGAAAATAGGAGACAGGTTTAGATAAAGGATCTGGATCGGCGCAGGCTGGGAGGGCCGAAGGGCCTGTTCCTGTGCTGTAATGTTTTCTTTGTTCTTTCTTCTTTGTTTTTCCACACAGGAACATGTCGGTCCTGAATCCCTTCCTACTGACGTTTGAGAGCCTCCCACATGTCAGGATGTCGATTTACCCTCAAACATCCGCCCCCAATCTAGAATCATAGAATTTACAGTGCAGAAGGGGGCCATTCGGCCCATCGAGTCTCCACCGGCACTTGGAAAGAGCACCCTACCCAACATCAACACCTCCGCCGTATCCCCATAACCCAGTAACCCCACGCAACACTAAGGGCAATTTTGGACACTAAGGGCAATTTATCATGGCCAATCCACCTAACCTGCACATCTTTGTGACTGGGAGGAAACCGGAGCACCCGGAGGAAACCCACGCACACACGGGGAGGATGTGCAGACTCCACACAGACAGTGACCCAAGCCGGAATCGAACCTGGGACTCTGGACCTGTGAAGCGAGTGTGCTATCCACAATGCTACCGTGCTGCCCTCTAGGTTCTTAAGTTCCCGCCTAATATTGTTATACCTTCACCCAATTTACAACATTCATCCGAGGACCATTCTTATCCCTGTCCACTGGCACTTTATAACTTAGTGAATTGTGGTCACTGTTCTCGGAATGCTCCCGACGGATAATTGTACCAACTGGCCGGGCGCAGTCGCCAGTACCAGGTCCAGTAAAGCGCATTCCGTAGTTGAACGATCCACATATTGTTTCAAGAAGCCCTCCTGGATGCGACTAACAAACGTTACCCCTTCCAAGCCCCTTCGCAGTAAGTCAGTCCCAGTCAATATTGAGGAAGTTGAAGTCTCCCATCACAACAACCCTGTTGCTTTTATTCCTTTCTAAAACCTGACTACCTGTTTGCTCCTTTAGTTTAACGCTGGCTGTTGGGAGGCCTGTAGTAAATCCCCAACATTGTGACTGCACCCTTCTTATCCCTGATCTCTAACAATATATCCCTGATATCTAACAATATAGGCACGCATCCATCTGACGTGTCGTCCCGGAGTACAGCTATGATATTCTCCCGAACAAGTAGCTCTACTCCTCCACCCCCTTTACATCCTCCTCTATCCCTCCTGAAACATCTAAATCCTGTAATGTTTAGCTGCCAATCCTGTCCTTCCCTCAACCAGGTCTCTGGAATGGCAACAATATCATAGTTCAAAATACTAATCCAACCTCTAAGTTCATCTGCCATACCTCCTATACTTCTTGCATTAAAACATGCACCTTAGGCACCATTCCCGCTATTTTCAGCAAGCGCCATATCCCGTTCGCGTGAGGGCATCTTTCAGCATCTTTAGGTGTCCGTTACACTCTTCCTCGTGTGAGCAGATCCTGTGTATATGAAGGTTTGTCTATAGGGGATGTCTTTTTTAATGTGTTACGGTTGAAAGCTGCAGAAGTGGAGCATCGTGAGGTTATCTGTGGGAGTGCAGTAAAGTGAAGTGCTGAGATGACCGTCCTTGATGGAGATGAGTGTGGCCAAGAATGAAACCGAATTGGGAGAATATTCCATGGTGAGTCTGATGGTGGGATGGATCTTATTAATCTCATCGTGTAGTCGTTTCAGTGATTCTTCGCTGTGGGTCCAAAGGAAAAAATGTCATCGATGTATCTGGTGTATAACGTCAGTTGAAGGTCCGGTGCAGTGAGGAAGTCTTGTTCAAATTTGTGCATGAAGATGTTGGCATGTTGAGGTGCGAATTTGGTCTCCATGGCTGTTCCGTGCTTTTCGATGAAGAATTTGTTGTCGAAGGTGAAGATGTTGTGATCGAGAATGAGGCGGATGAGTTGCAGAATTGCGTCTGGAGATTGGCAGTTATCGGTGTTGAGGACTGAGGCTGTTGCAGCAATACCGTCCTCATGGGGGATGCTGGTGTAGAGTGCCGAGACATCCATTGTGACGAGGAATGTTCCTGGTTCAACTGATCCATTGGTGCTGTGTTTCTGTAGGAAGTCCGTCGTGTCGCGACAGAAACTGGGTGTACCTTGTACGATGGGTTTAAAGATGCCCTCGATGTGGCCAGAGAGGTTCTCATACAGGTTCGCATTGCCTGAAATAATAGGACGGCCTGGTGTGTTGGCCTTGTGTATTTTCGGAAGGCAGTAGAGATCTCCTATGCGGTGATTATGTGGGATGAGAGCACGAAGGGTGCTCTGAAGATCTGGATCCAATGTCTTGATCAGTCTATAAGCAAATTACTGCGGATGCTGGAATCTGAAACGAAAGGGAAAATGCTCGAAAATCTCAGCAAGTCTGGCAGCAGCTGTAGGGAGAGAAAAGAGCTCACGTTTGGAGTCCGCTGACTCTTTGTCAAAGCTTTGACAAAGAGTCATCGGACTCAAAACGTCGGCTGTTTTCTCTCCCTACAGATGCTGCCAGACTTGCTGAGATGTTCCAGGATTTTCCCTTTCGCCTTGATCAGTCTGTTGAGTTGAGAGATGAGTTCCTTTGTTGGATCTGCAGGTAACTGTCTGTAGTGTGCCTTGTTGTTGAGTTGTCGGTATACTTATTTGCAGTAGTCCGTTCTGTTCAGTGTGACAGTGGACCCTCCGTTGTCTGCACTTCGCTTTACCGCAAGCCGACAGATAACCTCACGATGCTCCACTTCTCCAGCTTTCACCCTAAACACATTAAAGAAGCCATCCTCTATGGACAAGCCCTCCGTATGCACAGGATCTGCTCAGATGAGGATAAGCGTAACCGACACCTACAGATGCTGAAAGATTCCCTTGCACGAACGGGAATTGGCGGTCGACTCATCGATCGACAGTTCCAACATGCCACAGCAAATAACCGCACCGAACTCCGCAGAAGACAAACACGGGATACAACTGACAGAGTACCCCTCGTCGTCCAGTACTTTCCAGGTATGGAGAAACTACGACATCTTCTTCGCAGCCTTCAACACATCATCAATGAAGATGAACATCTTGCCAAGGTCATCCCCTCAGCCCCAGTACTTGCCTTCAAACATCGGCGCAACCTCAAACAAACCATTGTTTGCAACAAATTACCCAGCCTTCAGAACAGCGACCCCGACACCACACAACCCTGCCAGGGCAATCTCTGCAAGCATGCCAGATCATCGACATGTATAGCACCATTACACGTGGTAACATCAGCCACCAGGTACGCGGCACATACTCGTGCGTCTCGACCAATGTAGTTGACCTCATCCACTGCAGGAAAGGATGTCCCGAAGCGTGGTACATTGGCGAGACCATGCAGACACTATGACAACGAATGAACGGGCATCGTGCGCCAATCACCAGGCAGGAATGTTCCCTTCCAGTCGGGGAACACTTCAGCTGTCAAGGGCATTCAGCCTCTGATTTCCGGGTAAGCGTTCTCTAAGGCAGTCTTCAGGACACGCGAAAACGGAGAATTGCCGAGCAAAAACTTATCGCTAAGTTCCGCATGCTGGAGTACGGCCTCAACCAGAATCTTGGATTCATGTCACATTACATTCACACCACCCCCCTCCCCACCATCTGGCCTGGATTTGCAAAATCCTACCAACCGTCCTGGTTTGAGACAATTCACACCTCTTTAACCTGGGATTCCCCCTATCTCTGGATCTGTAATGATTTGATTACCCGCAAATGCTCGCATTCCAAGCATTGTCTGGCATCTCTGACTTTGTCTATATAAATGTTTCTGAGGAAGGAGCTGTGCTCCGAAAGCTCGTGTTTGAAACCAACCTGTTGGACTTTAACCTGGTGTTGTAAGATTTCTTACTGTACCCACCCTTGTCCAACGCCGGCATCTCCAGATCATGGCATTTTTCACTGTGTCTCCTCCGTTCTTCTCGCGCTCTTTTTTACCTTGACTCCGCCGGTCTCCTGGCGCTCTTTTTCACCTTGATTCCACCGCTCTCGTCGCACTGGGCAGCACAGTAGCAATGTGGTTAACACAATCGCTTCACAGCTCCAAGGTCCCAGGTTCGATTCCGGCTTGGGTCACTGTCTGTGCGGAGTCAGCACATCCTCCCCGTGTGTGCGTGGGTTTCCTCCAGGTGGTCCAGTTTCCTCCCACAGTCCAAATATGTGCAGATTAGGTGGATTGGCCATGATAAATTGCCCTTAGTGTCCAAAATTGCCCTTAGTGTTGGGTGGGGTTACTGGGATATGGGGATAGGGTGGAGGTGTTGACCTTGGTTAGGGTGCTCTTTCCAAGAGCCGGTGCAGACTCGATGGGCTGAATGGCCTCATTCTGCATTTTAAATTCTATGACCTTAACTCTTTTTCACTGTGTCTCCGCCGCTTTTCTCGCGCTGCTTTACTCGGTGTCCCCGCCGCTTTTCTCGGGTTCTTTTATTCAGTGACCACGCCGCTCGCCTCGCGCTCTTTTTCACAAAGAACAATACAACACAGGAAGAGGCCCTTGGGCCGTCAAGCAGACGTTGATCAGTGTCCTATCTGGACCAACCGCCTGTGTCCTTCTATACCCCGTCTATTCATTTTTCTGTCGAGACAAGTTTTAAATTATCTAACGTACCTGCCTGAATCTCCTCATTTGGCAGTATATTCCAGGCCACCACTGCCCTTTGTGTAAAATACTTCCCCCGCACATCTCCTCTGAACCTTTCCCCCCCTCACCATGAACTTGTGCCCCATTGTAATTGTCATTTACATCCTGGGAAAAAGCCACCAACTGTTATCGCTATTTATAGCCCTATTAATTTTCTTAATTTCTATCTGGTCGCCCCTCAGCTTCCGCCTCTCTCGGGAGAACAATTCGCTGCTTTCAGTGAAGACCACGTAGATATTCCCCGTTTATTCAATGTTTCCTCAGAGCGAATCCTCTTCATACCAGGCAACATCAGTAAAACTTTTGTGTAGTCTCTCCAAAGCCTCCACGTCTTTCCGGTAGTGCGGTGACCAGAATTGGGCACAGTATTTCAAATGTGGCCAAAGCAACGTTCTGTATATCTGGAAGAGAATTTTGGAGTTTTTCTACTCGATACCCCGTCCTTTGACGGCAAGCAGGCTGTATGCTTTCCTCACCACGATTTCCACCTGTTCTGCTGCTTTTCATGATCTGTCGTCCTGCACGCCCGATCTCTCTGTGTCTCTGTGCTTCTGATGGTTCTGCCATTTCTTTTATAGGTCCCACCTGATTTGGTCTTCCAAAATGCATCACCTCGCATTTGTCCGGTTTAAAATCCATCTGCCATTTATCTGCCCAATTTTGCTGCCTACCTATATCCTGTTGTATTCTCTGACAATCTTCATCACTAGCTGCAATCCTGCAACCTTAGCATCATCCCCAAACTTGCTAATCAGACACGCTACATTTTCTTTCAATTAATTTATACATATTACAAAGAGCAGAGGTCCCAGAACTGATCCTTGCGGAACACCACCAGTTATAGACTTCCGTTCGGAAAAATACCGTTCCATTGCTTCCCTCTGTCTTCCATGGCCAAGCCAGTTCTTAATCCATCCAGCTAGTTCAATCCTGACCCCATGTGATTTGTTATTTTGCACCAGCTACCATGAGAGACGTTATCAAATGCTTTACTAAAGTCCATGTAGACAACATCCACAGCCCTTCCCCCATCAATAGTTTTTGTCACGTCCTTTCGCGTGCAGAAGCATGCTGTCTGTCGCTAATAAGGTCATACTCTTCCAAATGTGCTCACATCCTATCTCTGAGAATATTTTCCAACAACTTCACTATGACTATCGTCACGCTCATTGGCCTATAATTAGCCGAATTATCCTTGCAACCATTCTTAAATAACGGTACAGCATTGGCTATCCTCGAATCCTCAGATATCTCGCCTGTGGCCAACGAGGAGACAAATATTTCTGTCAGAGGCCCAGTTATTTACTCTCTTATCTCTCTCAGGAATCTGGGACAGATGCCACATGGCCCTGTGGATTTATCTACCTTTGTGCTTTTTGACACACCTAACACTTCCTCCCTCGAAATAATGACCTGTTCTCAAGTGTTGACACGTCCCTCTGAGATACCACCAATCAACATGTCCCATCTCCTTTGTGAATACCGGTGCCAAATACTCATTCATGACCTCCCCTACTTCCTCTGGTCCGCTACATAATTACCGTCCTTTGTCCTTGAGTGGACCAACTCTTTCTCTAGCTAGCCTCTTGTTCCTAATATATGTATAAAATTCCTTGGAATTCTCTTTAATCCTGTCTGAAAAGGACATTTCGTGACGCCGTTGTGACCTCTTAACTCCCTACATAGAATATAGAACAGTACAGCACAGAGCAGACCCTTCGGCCTTCGATGTTGTGCCGAGCCATGATCACCCCACTCAAACCCACGTATCCACCCTATACCCGTAACCCAACAACCCCCCCCCCCCCCCTAACCCTACTTTTTCGGTCACTACGGGCAATTTAGCATGGCCAATCCACCTAAACCGCACATCTTTGGACTGTGGGAGGAAACCGGAGCACCGGGAGGAAACCCTGCTTGAGCTATTTTCTACTATCCTTGACTTCGTCATGTGCTTTATCTGGTTTTAGTACCTGTACCTCACATATGCATCTTTTTTGTTTTTGACAATATTCTCAATATCCCTGATCATCCATGGTTCTCAATTCCTGCTTTTCCTGTCCTTCCTTTTTACCGGCACCTGCCTGATCTGCACTCCCATCAACTGCTCCTTAAAATATCCCACATGTCAAATGTGGATTTGCCCTCAAACAAACTCTCTCCTGCAACAGCCTCCAATCCTTGCTAATCTGGTTGTGGTTAGTCATCCCCCAATTGAGCACCTTGACCCTAGGATAACACTTGTCCTGTTCCACGAGTATCCGAACGCTTACGGGATTGTGGTCACTGTCCAGTACATGTTTTCCCACTATAACGTCGATGACCTGGCCGGGCTCGTTCCCTCGTACGAGGACCAATATCGCCTACTCTCCAGTCGGAGAAGTCACATATTTTTCCAAAAGTCCTTCTTGGACACACTTAACAAATTCCTAACTATCCTGACCCCTAGCACTAAGTGATGTCCAGTCAACAATATTCAATTGTTATGGGTGTATTTAGATTCTGTTGTTTTGTCAAACAGTTTGAGAATCTGCTCACCTGAACCCAGAAACCACTCGAATCTATTCAGACACTTGTTTTCCAAGGAGTGATTGAGAGACGTATTGTGCTGATCAAAGTGTAGCAGAGGACACTCAGCTTTCGGGAATTTAATTTCATATTGAAATACCCACTTTGAAAGTTTCTAATTGATGATCAATGTGTGACTGTATTTAGTTGTATTCTTGCGCTGTATTCACTGCCACTCTCAATTTCTTGTTGACGGTAAAATCTGTCATCATCATTCTGCTTCCCGATTCCATAATGTTGAGGTAAATGGTGAAGGAGTGTGATCCCAGTGCCGATCCTTATGAAACACCACTTCCCACCTCCCACCAATCAGACTAATTCCCTTTAAGTCCTCTCCCTGTTTTCTGTGTGTGTGTCCAGCCTGCAGTCTATTCTACTGCTATTCTACTATTCTACTGGGGACTTTTTCCAATCTGGGAGAGGGTGTATTCCGGGAACAGTGTGACTTGGGATATTCGGAAGGTGAAAATGGAGTATTCCTGGGAGAGGGCGCTTTACGAATGTCTGAACCTGGGAATGTTCTGGAGACTGGACAAGCTCTATTCGTCCCATAATTATGAACTGGGAAGGTCCTGCGCTTGTTTATACTTTTTCTAATGATCATGGAGGATTCCAATAATCCAGACGTGGTGTCGAACTCCATCAGTAATCCAGATAAGGGAACGGTCCAATCCGGGATGTTATCCAAGAATTGTGAGAGCGGAGGGATGACAATCTCGGGAATAGAAAGAAGTCTTACAACACCAGATTAAAGCGCAATAGGTTTCTTTGCAATCATTATCTTTCAGTAGCTTCTTCCTCAGTGATGAATGTTTCGAATTCTCTGAAATATTTGCATCCGCTTTGGGAAAACTGGCCAGCCTGGGTGAATTCTGTAAATCAGACTAAATGAGAAATGTAACCTCTCCCAAAGGTATCTGAAAGATAAACATTTTCCAACCACTGCCATCAAACTAACATGGCTGAAATTCCCAATTTCCCCCCTTCCCGTCTTCTACACTTGTGTTTTATTTGCTCCTCTCTGCGATGTTAATCTCTGTGCCCACTCCGCTAACAATACCCCGACCCACCTACTGCCCATTATATTGATGCTGAAATCCTGTCCTGGTTCAGACACGGGGAATTTTTAATCAGTAATTTCCAGGTTATTCTCCCTTCTCTTTCTCACAGCTAATTTACTTGGAATTGCGATTCTGTGCCGGGGGAAGTGTGGCCTCACTACCTGCACCACTCGCTACCTGGTGGCCATGGCAACGGCAGATCTGCTGTTTATTATAACTCGTCCCATATTGAGCAGGCTCGATTATTATTATTTCCCCAGGAATTTCCTGGACTTCACCCCTGTGTGTAGTGTTAACTTTGTCCTGATGACTGCAGCCTCGGACTGTTCTGTCTGGTTTACCCTCACTTTCTCCTTTGATCGATTTGTGGCCATTCGCTGCCAGGAAATGAAAACTAAATATTGCACTGGGAAAACTGCGGCTGTGATTCTGTCAACAAGCGGCCTGCTGATATGCTTAAAAAACATCCCCTGGTACTTTACAAATATATCTGGAGAGGTAATCGACAATGTCCAGTGGTTCTGTCGGACAAAGAGCAGCTTTCTTACTGACCCCGCATGGATTGTATTCAACTGGTTTTCTCGGGTTTTAACTCCATTGATCCCATTCTTCTCAATCCTGTTGATAAACGCTCTGACAGTCAGACACATTTTACTCACCAATAGAGTCCGGAAGGCACTGAAGGCTCAGAGTCAGGGAGACAATCGCTCAGACCCAGAGATGGAGAGCAGAAGGAAGTCAGTAATTTTACTTTTCAGCACCTCCGGAACATTCATTATCCTGTGGACCGTGTCTGTTGTTAAATTTTTCTATTTGGATTTGAGAGGATTATATAAACTTACCATTCCGGAATATAATTTACAGGAAGTCGGATGGATGTTGCGGGATTTAAATTGCTGCACAAACACATTTATTTATGTGGTGACTCAGTCGAGGTTCAGGGAGCAGATCAAGGTCGCTGTGAAATATCCGCTGACAACAATTATTAAATTGATCAATAAACTGAAACTGAGTGACAGTCCCTCAGCAAATCGGGAGTTCCATCCCAGGCTGAAAGTCACTTCAGCGAATCAGAGGTAGTTTGTATTGCCTGAACCAGTGCAGCATGCCAATGGGGGGCACAAAACTCTGAATCACAGCAGGGTGAGCCAATCAGGGACGGCTTTCAAATTCACAGGAGGTGGGTCCTGCAGAGGCACGACTATGCGCTAAGGGGAGCTCTGGCAGGGCAGCCTGGGGTGGCACTGGTAGGGTTGGGAGGCCATTGGCAGGGCTTGGAGGTTTCACTGAGAGGGGGCACTGGCAGGGCTGGTTTGGAGGGTACTGGAAGTGCTGGCTGGGTGCGGCACTCAGCTGCGTGGTCATAGACAGGGCTAATTGGGGAGGAACTTGCAGCGATTACCGCGGGGAGGCGGGGAAAATCCACGGCTGGCCGAAGGTTACAGACAGTGCTACCTGGGGATGTACTGGCAGGGCTCTCTGGGCACACTTGCAGCGCTAGGTTGGGGGTCAGTGGCAGAGATAGCTGCGGGGGGGGGGAACTAGCTGTGCTAGCTCGGGGCGGGGGGGCGGTCAGTTGCAAGGGCGACTGTGGTGGAGCACTGGATAAAAGCAACTTAATGCGGATGCTGAAATCTGAAACCAAAGAGAACATGCTGGAAATTCTCCTCAGCTCTGGCAGCATCTGTAGGGAGAGAAAAGAAGTAAGAAAGTGTGAGCGAGGAGTGCGGCGGAGACAGAGGAAAAAAGAGCGCGAGGAGAGCGGCGGTGAGTCAGTGAAGGAGCGCGAGGAAAGCGGTGGGACACAGTGAGAGCGAGGAGTGCGGCGGGGACACAGGATAAATGAGCGCGAGGAGAGCGGCGGAGAGTCAGAGAAGGAGCGCGAAGAAAGCGGCGGGACACAGTGAGAGCGAGGAGTGCGTCGCAGACACAGGATAAAAGAGCGCGAGGAGAGCGGTGGTGAGTCAGTGAAGGAGCGCGAGGAAAGCGGCGGGACACAGTGAGAGCGAGGAGTGCGTCGGGGACACAGATAAAAGAGCGCGAGGAGAGCGGCGGTGAGTCAGTGAAGGAGCGCGAGGAAAGCGGCGGGACACAGTGAGAGCGAGGAGTGCGGCGGGGACACAGGATAAAAGAGCGCGAGGAGAGCGGCGGTGAGTCAGTGAAGGAGCGTGAGGAAAGCGGCGGGACACAGTGAGAGCGGCGTGGTGCCAGTGGGAGCAAAGATAATATAAGGCGGGAACCGGAAGTACGACCCGCGGATTTCTGGGAAGGATTCTCCCCATGCCAATAAATTCTGGCGTAGAGGAAACCCGAGACACGACACGTATAGTGTCACCCACAAGCCCTCCTCCTCTAACCTAATAATAAGACCCATTGGTGTGAGCAGGTAAGTGCTATATTATGTTATTATTTTTTATTTATTTTACATTTGTTTACCAGAACTTGGTTTGAACTAAGAGGGATGGCAGGGAAGGCAGTGCAATGTTCCTCCTGCAGGATGTTTGAGGTGAGGGATGCCGTTAGTGTCCCTGCTGATTTTACCTGCAGGAAGAGCAGCCATCTCCAGTTCCTACAAGACCGAGTTATGGTACTGGAGCTGGAGTTGGATGAACTTCGGATCATTCGGGAGGCAGAGGGGGTCATACATAGGAGCTTCAGGGAAGTAGTTACACCAAAGACTGGAGATAGATGGGTAAGTATAAGAGGGACTGGGAAGAAGCAGTGTTGCTCGTTTTACTGGAGTGTGATTAACACGCCTCCGTTTAAAGACCGTGTGCTTAACACTACTATGGCTCTGTATGTGTAATTATGCTCGGAGTCGCCAGGTGCCGTATTGAGACACCGTCACAAGTATATCAAGGTCAGGTTCAAAGTAATAAATCTATACACCGATTAGTAAGTCCAAACGATTGGTGTTTATTATAACAAATATAATAAATACACATGCATACGCTAAAGAGACTAACTTACTTCTAATACTAAACAACTAAATACTTATCGAGACAGGAACAGGCAAGGTCAGGGAGAAAGGCCTTCGTCCCGTTCTTGGTCTGTAACTACTTTCTGATTGGCAAAGTTGTCAAGATCTAGCAAGGTCTGGATCACGTAGCGATCGTTGTGTTGGCACTTACAGTTCGATGGCTGATGCTCAACGGCCGGTGATGAAACTGGAGTCAGGATGCGATGTAACAAGTCTGGGCCGGAGTCTGGAGGCAACAGTTGGAGCAAACAGATCTGGGAGCAACAGCAGATCTGGGCCGGAGCAAAACAGACCGAACCATGTGCGGGACCTACTCTTATAGGTCCTAGGAGTCCGTGCCCCTTGGGGCGGGTTCTTTCACCTGCCAGGTATCGATTGGGTCTTTCCCAATCGATATCTTTCAAACTCCCCAATCCTAGGGTCGTTTCTCGATGTTTGGGGCGGTCCCTACGGCTCTTTGTTTTGGTTGTTTTGGCGCCATTCTGTCTGGGCGTCTATGGGAAAGTATCCATTGATACTTAAATGTTTCTATTGTACCTGAGTCTGAGCCGGGATCACCTCATTAATATGCAGATCTGTTTCCCATTTGCACCTTTGGCTGAAACTCTGCACCTGGCCAGAAACTGGTTTATGTACGTGCAAAATGCAAAACAGTCTTCTGCAAGCTGTTTGTCCTCACTAAGACTGTTTTTCCCTGCAGCCTTAGCAGTTCTCCATTTTGTAGCCCAGTGTCCCTCTTAGATGGCTACAGCAGTCAGTGCAGGGACCCCTTGCGGTCGTTCCCCTGAGTAACAGGGGAAAGCCATGGTGTACGGGCCTCTGGCACGGAGTCTGTCCTTGTTGCTCAGAAGGGAAGGGGGGATAGGAGCAGAGCATTAGTAATTGGGAACTCAATAGTCAGGGGCTCAGATAGGAGATTTTGTGGGAGCGAGAGAGACTGACGTTTGGTATGTTGCCTCCCAGTTGCAAGGGTACGTGATGACTCGGATCGTGTTTTTCTGGTCCTTAAGGGGGAAGGGGAGCAGCCCCAAGTCGCAGTCCACATTGGCACTAACGACATAGGTAGGAAAGCGGACAAGGAGGTCAGGCAGGCCTTTAGGGAGCTAGGATGGAAGCTCAGAGTGAGAACAAACAGAGTTGTTATCCCTGAGTTGTTGCCCGTGCCACGTGACAGTGAGATGAGGAATAGGGAGAGAGAGCAATTAAACACGTGGCTACAGGGATGGTGCAGGCTGGAGGGATTCAGATTTCTGGATAACTGGGGCTCTTTCTGGGGAAGGTGGGACCTCTATAGACAGGATGGTCTACGTCTGAACCTGAGGGGCACCAATATCCTGGGGAGGAGATTTGTTAGTGCTCTTTGGGGGGGGGGGTTAAACTAATTCAGCAGGGGCATAGAAACCTGGATTGTAGTTTTGGGGTACGGGAGATTGAGAGTATAGAGGTCAGGAGCACAGATTTGACTTCGCATGAGGGTGCCAGTGTTCAGGTAGGTGGTTTGAAGTGTGTCTACTTTAATGCCTGGAGTATACGAAATAAGGTAGGGGAACTGGCAACATGGGTTGGTACCCGGGACTTCGATGTTGTGGCCATTTCAGCGACATTGATAGAGCAGGGACAGGAATGGTTGTTGCAGGTTCCGGGGTTCAGGTGTTTTAGTAAGGTCAGAGAAGGGGGCTAAAGAGGGGGAGGTGTGGCACTGCTAGTCAAGGACAGTATTACGGTGGCATAAAGGATGCAAGATGGGGACTCTTCTTCCGAGGTAGTATGGGCTGAGGTTAGAAACAGGAAAGGAGAGGTCACCCTGCTGGGAGTTTTCTATAGGCCACGTAATAGTTCTAGAGATGTAGAGGAAAGGATGGCGAAGATGATTGTGGAAAAGAGCGAAAGTAACAGGGTAGTTGTTATGGGAGACTTTAACTTTCCATATATTGACTGGAAATGATATAGTTCGAGTACATTAGATGGGTCGTTCTTTGTACAATGTGTGCAAGAGGGTTTCCTGACACAATATGTTGACAGGCCAACAAGAGGTGAGGCCACATTGGATTTGGTTTTGGGTAATGAACCAGGCCAGGTGTTAGATCTGGAGGTAGGTGAACACTTTGGAGACCGTGACCACAATTCGGTGACCTTTACGATAGTGATGGAAAGGGATAAGTATACCCCGCAGGGCAAGAGTTATAGCTGGGGGAATGGCAATTATGATGCCATTAGACATGACGTAGGATTTGTAGGTTGGAGAAATAGGCTGCAAGGGTTGGGCACACTGGATATGTGGAGCTTTTTCAAGAAACAGCTATTGCGTGTTCATGATCAGTACGTACCAGTCAGGCAGGGAGGAAGTTGTCGAGCGAGGGAACCGTGGTTTACCAAAGAAGTGGAATCTCTTGTTAAGAGGAAAAATGAGGCCTATTTGAAGATGAAGCGTGAAGTTTCAATTGGGGGGCTTAATAGTTTCAGGGAAGCGAGGAAGGATCTAAAGAGAGAGCTAAGACGAGCAAGGAGGGGACATGAGAACTCTTTGGCAGGGAGGATCAAAGAAAACCCAAAAGCTTTCTATAGGTATGTCAAGAATAAAAGAATGACGAGAGTAAGAGTAGGGCCAGTCAAGGACAGTGGTGGGAAGTTGTGTGTGGAGGCGGAGGAGATAAGCGAGATACTAAATGAATACTTTTCGTCAGTATTCACTCAGGAAAAATATAATAGAACAGTACAGAACAGGCACTTCGGCCCTCGATGTTGTGCCGAGTAATAATCACCCTACTCAAACACACGTATCCACCCTATAGCCATAACCCAACAACTCCCCCCTTAACCTTATTATTAGGACACTACGGGCAATTTGGCATGGTCAATCCACCTAACCCGCACATCTTTGGACTGTGGGAGGAAACCAGAGCACCCGGAGGAAACCAACGCACACACGGGGAGGACGTGCACACAGACAGTGACCCAGCCGGGAATCGAACCTGGGTCCTTGGAGCTGCGAAGCATTTATGCTAACAACCATGCTACCGTGCTGTCCATGTTTTGGAAGAGAATGCTGAGACCCACGCTATTAGAATAGATGGCATTGAGGTGCGTAGGGAAGAAGTGTTGGCAATTCTGGACAAGGTGAAAATAGATATGTCTCCGGGGCCTGATGGGATTTATCCTAGGATTCTCTGGGAAGCCAGGGAAGAGATTGCAGAGCATTTGGCTTTGATTTTTATGTCATCATTGGCTACAGGATTAGTGCCAGAGGACTGGAGGATAGCAAATGTGGTCCCTTTGTTCAAGAAGGGGAGTAGAGATAACCCCGGTAACTATAGGCCGGTGAGCCGAACGTCTGTTGTGGGTAAAGTCTTGGAGAGGGATATAAAAGTTACGATTTATAATCATCTAGATAGGAATAATATGATTAGGGATAGTCAGCATGGTTTTGTGAAGGGTAGGTCATGCCTCACAAACCTTATCGAGTTCTTTGAGAAGGTGACTGAACAGGTAGACGAGGGTAGAGCAATTTAGGTGGTGTCTATCGATTTCAGTAAAGCGTTTGATAAGGTTCCCCACGGTTGGCTATTGCAGAAAATACGGAGGCTTGGGATTGAGGGTGATTTAGAGATGTGGATCAGAAATTGGCTAGTTGAAAGAAGACAGAGAGTGGTGGTTAATGGGAAATTTTCAGAATGAAGTTCAGTTACGAGTGGCGTACCACAAGGATCTGTTCTGGGGCCGTTGCTGTCTGTCATTTTTATAAATGACCTAGAGGAGGGCGCAGAAGGATGGGTGAGTAAATTTGCAGACGACACTAAAGTCGGTGGAGTTGTAGACAGTGCGGAAGGATGTTCCAGGTTACAGAGGGACATAGATAAGCTGCAGAGCTGGGCTGAGAGGTGGCAAATGGAGTTTAATGTGGAGAAGTGTGATGTGATTCACTTTGGAAGGAATAACAGGAATGCGGAATATTTGGCTAATGGTAAAATTCTTGGTAGTGTGGATGAGCAGAGGGATCTCGGTGTCCATGTACATAGATCCCTGAAAGTTGCGGCCCAGGTTGAAAGGGTTGTGAAGAAGGCCTATGGTGTGTTCGCCTTTATTGGTAGAGGGATTGAGTTCCGGAGCCATGAGGTCATGTTACAGTTGTACAAATCTCTAGTACGGCCGCATTTGGAGTATTGCGTACAGTTCTGGTCGCCTCATTTTTGGAAGGACGTGGAAGCTTTGGAGCGGGTGTATAGGGGATTTACCATGATGTTGCCTGGTATGGAAGGAAAATCTTATGAGGAAAGGCTGATGGACGTGAGGTTGTTTTCGTTAGAGAGAAGAAGGTTAAGAGGTGACTTAACAGAGGCATACAAAATGATCAGAGGGTTAGATAGGGTGGGCAGTGAGAACCTTCTCCCGTGGATGGAGGTGGCTAGCACGAGGGGACATAGCCTTAAATTAAGGGGTAATCGATGTAGGACAGAGGTCAGAGGTGGATTTTTTACGCAAAGAGTGGTGAGGCCGTTGAATGCCCTACCTACAACAGTAGTGAACTTGCCAACATTGAGGGCATTTAAAAGTTTATTGGATAAGCATATGGATGATAATGGGATAGTGTAAGTTAGATGGCCTTTAGATTTTGGACTTCCCATGTCGGTGCAACATCGAGGGCCGAAGGGCCTGTACTGCGCTGTATCGTTCTATGTTTTATGTTCTATGGCACTTTGTCAAAGCTAAACACAGAGAAAGCGGGAACTATTGATATTGTGTAAGGAAAATTAAAGATGTGTCATAGCCAGGGAAATCCAGGGAAACGAGGTCTAACAGCCACAGAAAGCAACCAGAAAGACTGCTAATGTGGGTCTCCAGAGAGAACAAAATGCGTGAAGGGCGAAACACTAGAGAAACTAACATCAGAGGGTAAACTGTCAGAGCTGTAGGTGTGGAGGGGAAGAGGGAAGCAAAGGTGAGAATTTTTAAGGAAAGGTGGATAAGACGGGGGCGGTAAATATATGTGAAGACATTCAGGAGAGAAAGAAATGATAAAAGACAGCGACAATGAAATGGGATGAAAACAAATGTATCGAGGAGGGGTGGAGCGAATCATATGAAGTGTTGAATTCGATGTTGAGATCGGAAGGCTGTAACGTGACTAACCGGAATTGAGATGTTGTTCCTCAAGTTTGCATTGAGCTAACTGGAACATTGCAGCAGACCAAGGACAGACATCCGGGCATGTGAGCAGGGTATTTTGTTAAAATAGCAAGCTACGGGAAGGTCAGGGTGCTGAACGCGCACTGACCGAAGATGCTCAGCAAAGCGATCACCCAAGCTGCGTTTGAGCTCTCCGATATAGAGGAGACCACATTGGGAGCAGCGAATGCAGTAGACCAAATTGGAAGGGATGCAAGTGAAACGCTGCTTATTCTGGAAGGTGGGGCATTGTCCGCGCATTGGTAGGCTGGCACTGGCAGTGATTGCTGTAAGGTGATCGTTGGCAAGGATATCTGTAAGGTGATTATTGGCAAGGATTTCTGTAAGGTGATCACTGGCAGGTATTTCTGTCCAGTGGTCACTGGCAAGGATTTCTGAAAAGGGATCACTTGCAGGGATTTCTGTAAGGTAGTCACTAGCAGCGATTTCTGCAAAGTGGTCACTGGCAGGGATTTCTGTAATATCATAGAATTTACAGTGCAGAAGGAGGCCATTTAGCCCATCAAGTCTGCACCGGCTCTTGGAAAGAGCAAACTACCCAAGGTCAACACCTCCACATATCCCCATAACCCAGTCACCCCACCCAACACTAAGGGCAGTTTTGGACACTAAGGGCAATTTTACACGGCCAATCCACCTAATCTGCACATCATTGCACTGTGGTAAGAAACCGGAGCACCCGGAGGAAACCCACGCACACACGGGGAGGATGTGCAGACTCCGCTCAGACAGTGACCCAAGCCGGAATCGAACCTGGGACCCTCGAGCTGTGAGGCAATTGTGCTACCCAAAATGCTACCGTGCTGCCCCTAGGTGATCACTGGCAGGGATTTTTCTAAGGTGACCACTGGCAGGGATTTATGTAAATTGATCACTGGCAGGGATTTCTGTAAGATGGTCACTGGCAGGGATTTCTGTAAGATGGTCACTGGCAGGCATTTCTGTAAGGTGATCACTGGCAGGGATTTCTATAAGATGGTCACTGGCAGGGATTTCTGAAAGGTGATCACTGGCAGGGATTTCTATAAGATGGTCACTGGCAGAGATTTCTGTAAGATGGTCACTGGCAGGGATTTCTGTAAGATGGTCATTAGCAGGGATATCTGTAACGTGGTCACTGGCAGGGATTTCTGCAAGGTAGTCACTGGCAGGGATTTCTGTAAGGTGATCAATGCGGAGGGCAGAGGTATGGGCAGGTGTACGTAGGGCAGGTGTGTGGAAGGCAGGGGTGCGGAGGGCAGGGGTGTATGGGCGGAGGTGTGGGCTTTTGTGCGGATCGCAGCATTTTGGAGATCAGCGGTGTGGACGGCAGTGGTGCGGATGGAAGGAGTGTTGAGGGCAGTGGTGTTGAGGGCATGGTTGCGGAGGGCCGGGTGCGGAAGGGCTGGGATGTGCTGGGTAGAGGCGTTAAGTGCAGGGGTGCGGAGGGCAGGGCGCCAGTGGCGCCGGCCGGGGACGGGGGGTTTGGGAGGGGGGCCCGGTCAGGGACGGAGGTGATGGGGAGGGGGGACCGAACGGGGACGTGGACATAGGGGAGGTGGGAGCAGCCGGGACGGGGGATGGGGGCCGCCCGGGGACGGTGTGGTGGGGGAGGGGGGTCCGGCCAGGCACGGGGAGGTGGGGGAGGGGGAGACAGGCCGCGGACGTGAGGAGGGGGTCATTCAGGGTCAGGAGCTGCAGTTCAGGCAGGAGCCACCGTGTAGCCCGGTGGACCTGGTTGGGCCGGGTGTTCGGTTCATCATGTGTGCATTTCACCCCCTGCTCACAATGGATTTGGGAATCCAACGTAGCATGGGGGCCTTCATCCTGGCCGTCGGAGTACTGGGGGATGCACTGAGGCTGTGCGAGCAGGAACTGCTCGAGACGGACCCTGCAGAACAGGACCTAGCCGCAGAGCAACAGGAGCCAGCCGGGGAGGATGGAGAGCCGGCCGCCCAACAGGCGGTGGAGGAGGTGGGAAGGAGGCACCGCATGCGGCTTTATGTGTACCATTTAGCGCCTGTCATTCTAGAAACTGCCGGACTGGGAATGCCGTTGGTGACTCCGGCTGAGCAGGGGCACAGTGAGACATATCTGCCAGATGATGGCACACCTGGCACTAGGGTGTATGGGAGAAGAGACACGCTCCCTGTGCCGTCAAGGTGACGGTCTCAACTGTATTTTTATGCCACAGGGTCGCACAAGCGGTTTCCTGCTCCCATGGCACCCATAAACCAGGGACTCCTCCGTGTCCCAGCAGAATCCCGCTCGTGTCCCCAAACAAGCTGTCAGTATCACCAATGTTGTCAGCTTCCTCATGTCCAATCTTCAAAATAGATATAAACATCCTTTGCTTCCACAATTCTACCCATCCTCTACATTCCAAAATTCACACTCCGTATTTCAACGTGAAACATTAAACTATTACTGGGTAAGAAAGTACTCTGGACAACGCCCCCCTTCTCGGGCAGCACGGTAGCATTGTGGATAGCACAATTGCTTCACAGCTCCAGGGTCCCAGGTTCGATTCCCCTCTGGGTCACTGTTTGTGTGGAGTCTGCACGTTCTGTCTGTGCGTGCGGGGGTTTCCTACCACAGTCCAAAGACGTGCAGGCTAGATGGATTGGCCGTGCTAAATTGCCCATAGTGTCCAAAATTGCTCTTAGTGTTGGATGGGGTTACTGGGTTTTGGGGATAGCGTGGGGTGTGGATCTTGGGTAGGGTGCTAATTCCAAGAGCCGGTGCGGACTCGATGGGCCGAATGGCCACCTTCAGCACTGTAAAGTCTACGATTCTCCGGGTGGCCAGTTTAAAACCTGCTTTCACACAGGCGAGGTGTGTCGCTTGACTTGCTGGGCACTGCTGGCCAGAATTCCCTTTCTGAGAGGTCTGACTGCTCCTTTCCCCGTCTTTTATTTCTGGCTCTTGGGGACCCCATACGTTCCAGGTGGAGACTGGGCTCCCGCTTTCGGCACCATGCAACACCCGCCCTCTCTTAGAAGTTTTAGAGTTGTCCATAGCTACAGGTGCTGTAAGCTCTGGTGACCACACTACCTTCGGCTTGGGAGCCCCACTACTCCTTCAAGCTTGGGGGACCATCACCAGTGGTGACACTTCTGGTTCTTCTGGTTCTGTGATCATTGTAACTACTGTCTCCCTGTGGCAATTTACTTTACCTGTCTGCGAGAGGCTGGGGTTGGCTGGTTTCTCTAAGGTTTCTACATCCACAGGAGCTTTCTCACTACCCCGCTCTTGTGTCTGACCTTCCTTCTTACCTTTTCCTGCCCTTGCTGATTCGAACAACTTACATTGGTTAATATGAAACGAATTTACACTGTGGGGAAGTTGGATGGCATACACCATTGGGCTGGCCTTGTCCACTCGACACCAAAACCACACTTGGATTCCTTTTTTCCCTCGGCTGTCCCCTGACCGATGCTACCCGACATTCAAAGAACAAAGAAAAGTACAGCATAGGAACAGGCCCTTCGACCCTCCAAGCCCGCGCTGACCATGCTGCCCGTCTGAACTAAAATCTTCTACAATTCCTGGGTTCGTATACCTCTGTTCCCATCCTATTCATGTATTTGTCAAGATGTCCCTTTAATGTCACTATCGTCCCTGCTTCCACCACCTCCTCCGGCAGCGAGTTCTAGGCACCCACTACCCTCTGTGTAAAACACTTGCCTCCTATATCTCCTCTAAACCTTGCCCCTCGCACCTTAAACCTATTCCCCCTAGTAATTGACCACGCTATCCTGGAAAAATGCCTCTGACTATCCACTCTGTCTGTGCCCCTCATACTTTTGTACACCTTAATCAGGTCGCCCCTCAACCCCCGACGTTCCAGTGAGAACAAACGGAGTTAATTCAACCGTTCCTCATAACTAATGCCCTCCATACCAGGTAACGTCCTGGTAAATCTCTTCTGACCCCCTCTCAATCGGGGCCCCAGGTCACACCTGTTCTTACCCCTTCCTCAGCCAATTGATATGCCCGCTGATTCCACTCAGCTCGTGGCTCAATTTTTGAGTGTTTTCAATTGATGGATGTACGTGTTTCCACCCTCCCCTACTGATCTCGCAATCCTTTCTAGAAGGGGTTTGGTTCCGAGGATCTTCCCGTCCGAGGAGGTGTAGCCTCGCCGTCACAAGATAGCCAGGTATTCTGTACAGGAGTTGCAGGTAGACAAGCTGTTCGAGCAAATAGTGTATGGGGTGGGGAAATATTCGGGGTTATTGACTACATATATTACGGCCGCTAGTTCTGCCTGCTGAGCAATTGAGATTTAGGGGAGCTTGACGGCTAAAGTATGCTTGCCTCGTAGCCCGTGTGCCTGGTGCCCGCGGACACTGCGCTCGACCCACCGGTGCTAGATTTCCCTGCCGATGGGGTGTAACACTGCGCCAAGGCTGAAACCCACGTCCCATACCCCTTCTAATGAGGACTGATGCAGTTCCCCCGTGTAAATCAAATTGGCGGCGAGCTTCGGCACGCCTAACCCTTCAACCTTCAGTGACACTTGGGAGAGGAGAAGAGTCCAGCGCGTGATACCCGCACAGCTGACAGTCCGTCCTTAATCCTACCGTCTAGCAGCATCTGCGTCGGGATGTAGTGTGT
The DNA here is from genome assembly GCF_902713615.1 of Scyliorhinus canicula. NCBI lineage: Eukaryota > Metazoa > Chordata > Chondrichthyes > Carcharhiniformes > Scyliorhinidae > Scyliorhinus > Scyliorhinus canicula. The sequence continues at coordinate 9,296,154 of NC_052176.1, read as the reverse complement.
GAGGACAGTGATGGAGATATTGTGGTGAGAACAAGTACCCTTTTCACTGCCCAATGTGTGGCTAACGAGTGGTGCTCACAGTTAAAATATGCCGTTTCTAACTCTGTGAGGACCTGGAGCAATTCACCACTGGCCTCAACCGGCCATGTCGTTCCAGGCGCAACACTGCGCTCAGACTGTCGCTGTTGGCCGCTACCTCCAGGAAAAAATTCCACGTGGGCTAGATCGCTCTCTGGCAAGTAATTTCGGTATTTCCCGTTTTAAACTGACAAAGAATGCTTCAAACTACCTGTCCCATTCCCACTTAACTCATTTGTGTCGGGGTCTGAGCAGAGGGGCTGGTGTGGCAGCAGAATCCTCTCTGAAACCCCGACAGTCGCCCGTGATCCCTGAGAAGGATCTCACTCCCCTTCCGTTGGCCGGGACAGGGAGTTCCTGCACTGCCTTCGTCGTCGATTGCCCTGTCTCCTGCTCTAATTGTCAGCCCCAAGAATTTCACCTCCATGAACCCTATTTAAATAATTAAAAATAAATCAAGAAATTATCTGTGCCCTTTTGGGTTTGACCTTCAGTCCACTTTTCCTGAGCAACTCCAGCAATTCATTTCCCAAGGAGACGTGCTCCTCGTCGTTATTGATGAACAGCAACACATCATCCACATATTGTATGAGCCTGTGGGGTTCGCTAAAGCCATTTAGACAGCCTGCCATACATTGGTGCAATATGCTTGGGCTGTTGTGAAAGCCTTGCGGGAGGCAGCTCCAGGCATATGTTGCCCCTTAAAGGTAAAGTCGAATTTGTAGTAATCGGGATGGACCAGAAGCCGTTTGAAATGCCCAAAACTGTGAACACAAATACGAATGCTGGGATTTCCTGGAACACATCTGCCACTAAGGCGACGGTTGGAGTGCAGGCAGGAATGTTCTTACTGAGGACTCTGTAATTTACCGTGGCCCTCCCGGAGTTGTACAGTTTTGTTACTGGCCACAGTAGATAATTAACATGGGTGGCTATGGGTCTGAGGATACCCTCCTTGACTAGCGAGCTCAGAGCAATTTCCAAATCGGCCTCGGCTTCTCTGGGGATGTTATATTGTTCTGGTGGTCATCTTCGGGGTTACAACAGACTCTTGAAATGTCTCTTCAGATTAGAGGGCAGCTCCCGTCACTCCGATATTCAAAAATGGAGGTAGAGAGAAAATTGGGAATTATGGACCAGGAAGCCAAACGTCGGCAGCGGCGGAAATGCTTGAATGCATTATCAAGGACTTTATAGCGGAACATGCAGAAAACAGTGGCAGGATCAGTGAGAGTCAGCATGGATTTATGAAGGGACAATCATGTTTGACAAATCTGTTGGAATTCTTTGAAGAGGTAACCAGTACATTCGACAAGGGGGATCCAGTCGATATGGAATATTTGGACTTTCGGAAGGCGTTTGACAAAGTTCCGCATCAGAGATTATTGTGCAAAATTAAAGCGCATGGGGTTGGAGAAATATTTTCAGGTAGATAGAAAACGGGTTGGCAGAGAGGAAACGAAGAGTAGGGATTAATGAGTCCTTTTCAAATTGTCAGGCAGTAAACAGTGGGATACCACAGGGATTGGTGCCGGGACCTTAGCTATTTACAATATGTATTAATAATTTGAATGAGGGAACAAAATGTAACATCTCAAAAATTGCAGATGAGAACAAATTAGGCGGGAGGCTGAATTGCGACGAGGATGCAGGGATCCTACAGCAAGATTTGGAGAGGTTTGGCGAGTGGGCAAACCAATGTCAGATGCAGTGTAATTTGGATAAATGTGAGGTGATTAATTTTGGAAGCAAAAAACAGGAAGTCAGATTACTACCTGAATGGTTGTAAATTGGGAGAGGGGAGTGTGCTGCGGGACCTGGGTGTCCTTGTGCACCATTCGCTGAAGGTAAGCATGCAGGTGCAGCAGGCGGTAATGAAGGCTAATAGTATGTTGGCCTTCAGTGCAAGAGGTTTCGAGTATAGAAGCTAGGGATGTGTTGCGGCAATTGTACAGTGCCTTGGTAAGGCCACACTTGGAGTATTCTGTGCAGTTTTGGTCTCCTTTTCTGAGGAAGGATGTTCTTGCTCTCGAGGTAGTGCAGCGAAGGTTTACCAGACTGATTCCGGAGATGGCTGGACTGTCATATGAGGAGAGATTGACCAGGTTGGAATTGTTCTTGCTGGAGTTCGGAAGAATGAGGATGGATCTCATACAGACTTAGAAAATTCTAACTGGACTTGCCAGGGTAGATGCAGGGAAGATGTTATAGAGTCATATAATTTACAGTGCAGAAGGAGGCCATTTAGCCCATCGAGTCTGCACTGGCCCTTACAAAGAGCACCTTACCTCAAGCCCACGTATCTACCCTCTCCCCGTAACCCAGTACCACCCACTTAACCTTTTTGAACACTAAGGCGCAATTTAGCAGGACCAATCCACCTAACCTGCACATTTTTGGACAGTGGGAGGAAACTGGAGCATCAGGAGGAAACCCACACAGACACGGGGAGAACGTGCAGACTCCGCACAGACAGTGACCCAAGCCGGGAATCGAACCTGGGACCCTGGAGCTGTGAAGCAGCTGTGCTAACCACAATGCTACTATGCTGCCCAACGATAGGTGTGTCCAGAACCAGCCGTCACAGCCTGAGGATTCAGGGTAAACCATTTCGGTCAGAGATAAGGAGACATTTATTCACACAGAATAGTGAACATGTGGAATTCATTACCGCAGGAAGTAGTTGATGCTAAAATTTTGAATATATTCAAGAGTTGGTTGGATATAGCACGGAGAGAATGGGATCAAAGGCTAGTTGGAGAAAGCAGGATTAGGCTAATGAGTTGGATTATCAAGCTTGATCGTGATGAATGGCGGAGCAATCTCGAAGGGCCAAAAAGCCTCCTCCCGCTCCTATGTATCTGCATATCTGTGGACATAGGGTCTCCATCTATTCTGACCTCTGAGCATGCGACACTCCCACAGTCATGCTTGTTGCTGACAAATGCTGCAAGATGTTGCGGGGTGTTTTTAACCAAAGCTTCAGGCCATAACACTCCTTCGGTTTCACAGTACACTGAACCCCCCTTCCCAGCACCCCTTCTATGATCATCACCACTGTCTCTGCCCGCTCGTTAATTGTATCCCACAGGCAGTGGTTTCTCAGGTGCACCAAGACCTGACGAGCCACAATAAAATCGTTGCCTAGTATTCCCTTCCCTGTCTGCTCCCAACTGCTCAGGGCACAATTCCGCTGTTTGAAGCGTTCCTAATCGGATGGACAGTGGGACAGAGAAACCCAACCATCCCGTTTTCTGTGAAGCCGACACGGCTGTCCGGTACCCCGTTGGATAGAGGGGATGATCGGGGATTGTCGTGTGGACTATAGTGCTCGAGGTACCTGTGTCCACTAAGTAATGCCTGCTGCATCCTGTACTTCCATCCGGACCCACTGCCGATCACACGGGCCATATTCTAGTGGAACAGTTACGTGGGCTGGTTCGAGGGCATTCGTCCGGTTATCGGAGACATGGTCACTGGTGTTCTCTGGCCTGTTTCCATAGCTACCTGTCCGGGTTGTGTGGCTTTAGCTTGTATGAACGACATCAAATCTTTCATTGAAAACTTTCCTAATCCTGGTTCCGCTGTCGGTGCAGTTGGGGCTATTACTGCAGGAGCCTTCTCCCCAAACTGCTTGTTGGGGATTCTGCAGTCTCTCCTGTAGTGACCAGGCTTAACACACCCAGAGCTTAGTGTCTGCTGATCAGGGACGGCTGCCCTCCTGTTTCCATTCCCTCCTCCTACTGGGTGCTGGTCCAGTATAATGCACCTCTCCCCTGGGGTGCTTTTCCCCTCTCCTTGACCATTGCGGTGTGCTTGGGTGAGCTTCCTGATCACCTCATTCTCCCTATGATCCAGGTCTTGGGGGTCGAACCAATTTTCAGCCTTGGCTCTAATTCTGGGTGAACAGTTTGGCCAAGAGTGTTTTCAGCCAGTGGCCTGTTCTCCCGTTGCTGTTTGTCATTTTTATAAATGACCTAGAGGAGGGCACAGAAGGTTGGGTGAGTAAATTTGCAGACGACACTAAATTCGGTCGAGTTGTAGACAGTGTGGAAGGATGTTCCAGGTTACAGAGGGACATAGATAAGCTTCAGAGTTGCGCTGAGAGGTGGCAAATTGAGTTTAATGTAGAGAAATGTGAGGTGATTCACTTTGGAAAGAATAACAGGAATGCGGAATATTTGGCTAATGGTAAAATTATTGGTAGTGTGGATGAGCAGAGGGATCTCGGTGTCCATGTACATAGACCCCTGAAAGTTGCCACCCAGGTTGATAGGGTTGTGAAGAAGGCCTATGGTGTGTTGGCCTTTATTGGTAAAGGGATTGAGTTCCGGAGCCGTGGGGTCATGTTGCAGCTGTCCAAAACTCTGGTACGGCCGCATTTGGAGTATTGCGTACAGTTCTGGTCGCCTCATTATAGGAAGGACGTGGAAGCTTTGGAACGGGTGCAGAAGAGATTTACCAGGATGTTGCCTGGTATGGAGGGAAAATCCTATAAGGAAAGGCTGATAGACTTGAGGTTGTTTTCGTTAGAGAGAAGAAGGTTAAGAGGTGACTTAATAGAGGCATACAAAATGATCAGAAGGTTACACAGGGTGGATAGTGAGAGCCTTCTCCCGCGGATGGAGGTGGCTAACACGAGGGGACATAGCCTTAAATTGAAGGCTAATAGATATATGACAGAGGTCAGAGGTAGGTTTTTTACGCAAAGAGTGGTGAGGCCGTGGAATGCCCTACCTGCAACAGTAGTGAACTCGCCAACATTGAGGGCATTTAAAAGTTTATTGGATAAGCATATGGATGATAATGGGATAGCGTAGGTTAGATGGCCTTTAGGTTTTGACTTCCTATGTCGGTGCAACATCGTGGGCCGAAGGGCCTGTACTGCGCTGTATCGTTCTATGTACTATGTTCTAATTATTCCTGTCAAGAGCAGATCCACAAGCTCCCTCATAAAAGGTCCACAATCGGTCTGTGAACATGTCTGGGGACTCCCTACCTGCTGCTTTGCCTCCCACACCCTTAAAAATGGATGACCCTGATTGAGCACCATAGCCTCTAAAACAGCTGCCTGAGAAGCCACCACTGTCGCAAATCTTCCGCCGTGCTGTGAGCTCACTGCTTTTCACAGATAGGCACCCAGACTGATCACCAGTAGCTTCAGCATTTAGGTTTAATCGCAATCATTTATGTCGGCTGCCTGCTGTACCTCCATGTAGTGTATGAAGGGGTCCCCTGTTCTGGTTACCTTTGGGATGATGGTCTCCATCCCCCGTAGGGTTTGGGTCCATGGGAATTATGACATAATTCTGCAATGGTCCCCTGTCCGCCTGTCCCACTGGGCCATCATACTTGCGCTACCTTACCGGGCACATATGTCCACATAGGCCGTTTTCCCATTTGTTCCCCTAACTCCAGCTCCCCCACAATGATCGGTAATCCCACCTCCGGGTGTGCGACACATGGCGGAGACGCCAACAGCTGAGGGTGCTCTCCTGACCCTCCGAGACCTGTCCTTCCCTGGACACTCCGAACCCCACCTGCCGACCCGGACACATTACCGGCGCCTCAGGTGGCCGTCTCACCCCCTTGCCGCTGGGCTATCATCTGCTGTGTGAAGCCCTTCATCTCATGGGGACCCTCCCGGCCCGATCAGGTACATCCGTCCCTGTGCCTGGACAGAGCCTCTTCCAGCTTTTCGACCCTCAGCTGACAAAGTCTGTGGTCGCTACCACCCAGCTGTACATGATACTCTGTAAACTGCTTGTTTGTCATTAAACTTCCCCTCCAGCTCCCTAAACCTTCGGGTACACTGTGAGTGGAGTTCCTGGAAATTCCTCTCCCTCTCCTTTGCCTCAGTTACCTGTTGGTAACTGTTTGACTCAGTTATCTGCCGAATAAACTGCCTGGCTTCAGGCACCTCTTCATAGAGCCTCTCTTCATTCCTAGTCTGGCTCCAGCATTCCCTAAACTGGCTGTCCAGATTATTAATTTTCCTCCCCAGTTTCGACACCTGCTCAGATAGTTTTTGCTTTATGTTCGCTCACCTGCACCTTCCGCTGGCTCTTTAGCTCCAGTGAGCGCTACTACCCATGGTTTAGTGAGGTTAATTTTCTTTAATAAATAGGAGGAAATCCTCTCTTCCATTTTACTCCTTTCTCTCACTCGCTCGGGTAAATCACAAATTCCAGTCCACCGTGGTCCTCCCGTGGTCGCCATTTTCAAAAAAGTGTTTCCATTACTCCACAGCAGCATCACACATAACTGTGGGTGTCTCTCTCCTGCAGGTGTTGAAACCGCAACCCGGAAGTGTCGCATTGGGACAGCTGCGCAATAGAGAGGGTACAAGTGTGACTGTTTCTACTTGACCTGTGAGGTTGTCCTCACACCACACCAATTACCTTGACTGCCACTCACACCTGTGTGCGTCTCTCTCCTGTTGATGGTGAAATGTCACCCGGAAGTGCCTCAGTAGTGCAACTTAATAAGAAAGAGAGAGAAACAGAGACCACTGTTTATGCCTCAGCAGTAGGGGCTGGTTTAGCACAGTGGGGTAAACAGCGACCTGTAATGCAGAAAAAGGCAGCAGCGCGGCTTCAATTCCCGTACAGACGTCGGAATGTGGCGACTCGGGGCTTTTCACAGTAACTTAATTGAAGCCTACTTGTGATAACAAGCGATTATTATTATGTTATATTTTTATTATATTAGTAGCCTCTCTTGAGCGAGTATGTTCGAAGCGCTCGGATTCCATTTGAGTCCTCGACTATGGGATTATATTCTGGCAATTATTCTGACTCAAGCAGAGCGGATAGTGAAAGAAAGGTGAGACTACAACAATGGTAGTTTTAAAATTAAATAATTTATTCAAGAGAATTAGGTCCTCCAAAACACAGACTATAACACAGACAACAGTTCTAAAAATACTGCAAACAAAGCAAGAGTCCAAACGGCATATCCAAAATTCTTCCATTTACACAAATTTACTTGAACGCCTGCAAGCTTATTTCCACTCACCAACCCCTAGCTCAATAACCTGGCCTAATTTGGAGTTTCTGTGGGCTCAGGGAGTGCACTCAGCGTTCCCAGGAAGAATATTGAAAACCGCCAAGGATGTCTCTGGCTCTTCCTCAAATCTGCCTGGTCCGTGTGGCTGCCGGCCCGTGAGCCTGGTTTTCCTTCGATCTCGGGGTTTGGTCGCAGCCTCACAGCAAGTGAAGAGGGTGCCAAGCAGGAGAGGGAGAGCAAGAGCCCATGAGTCGCGTAGTTTTAAGGGCAAACACCTGAATGGAGCTGACTGACCCCTCTCACAGGTGAGTTCCTGGACAAAGGGCAGCTCATTGCTGACAGGATGACAATTGATTTGATCAATATCCCCAGAAAAGATTCCATAATGTCTCTGGAGACCGGATGGTGCTGGGGACAACTTGAACCGTTTTCCCTTTCGAGCACTGTGATTTCGGCTGGCCAGGGCAGAGCTGATTCACATCTCATTGTTTGTTTCGGAGTTAGTACGGGCCATGATCTTCCCGCATAATATTCTGTTGGTCTGAGATGAGTTTATGGGATGGATATTATGCTGCCTGCTTGTAGACATGAATTCTGTTTTGCTGTAAAGCACGATTGCAAAGTGCATTATATCCATTCCAACCTTGTCCACTTCATTTTGTTCCGCCGATGCGTTGTAACTGGCAAAGGTGGGATACTAGGGTGACGGGAGGAAAGTGCGCTACTAGGGTTTGGGGGTGAAGTGTGTGACACTGGGGTCTCTGGAGGAGGGTGTATTCCTGCGTTGCGGAGTAGAGGGAGTGATGGGGTGTTCGGGTGGAGGGTGTGATGGGGTGTGGGTGATACTGGGGTGGAGGTGGAGGGCAGGATACAGGGGTGCGGGTGTGGAGGGTGTGGGACTGGGGTGTGGGGGTGGGGGGAATGTGTGCGAATGGTGTGTGGGAGTGGAGGGTGGGATACTGGGGTGTGGGGCTGGTGGGTATGATACTGGGGTGTGGGGGTGAAGGGTGTGATACTTACGTGTGGGGTGAAGAGTGCGATACTGGGGTGTGGGGTGGAAGGTGTGGCACTGGGATATGAGGGAGGAGGGTGTGATACTTGCCTGTGGTGTGGAGGGTGTTATTCACGGGTTTTCATAGAATTGTCAGTGCAGAAAGAGGTCATTCGGCCCATCGAGTCTGCCTCAGCTCTTGGAAAGAGCACCCTACCCAAGATCAACACCTCCACCCTATTCCCATAACACAGTAACCCCACCCAACACTAAGGGCAATTTTGGACTCTGAGGGCAATTTATCACGGCCAATCCACCTAACCTGCACATCATTGGACTGTGGGCGGAAACCGGAGCAACCGCAGGAAACCCACGCACACACGGGGATGATGTACAGAATTCGCACAGAAAGTGGCCCAAGCCGGAATCGAACCTGGGAGAGTAGAGGTGTGAAGCAATTGTGCTATCCACCATGTGGCCGTGTTGTCCGTCCCCGTGTGGGGACAGAGAGTGTGGTTGTGTGTTGTGGGGTGTGGGTTTGACAGTGTGACATTGGTGTGTGGGGCTGGAGAGTTTGATATTGTTGTGTGAACGTGGAGGGTGCTGTCACTGGGTATATGGCTATCTCCCGAGTCATTTGTTCCAGAGACCCCCTCCACAGTCATCATCATGTGATCTGCCCCTGGCAGCCCTCCCAGTGTTTTCCCTCTCCAAGCCCCACCAGTGCCATCCTGCCAGCACTGCCAGGTTCACTCTCCACAGCTAGCCCTACCAGTGCGCGCCCACACCCCCATACCCAGCACTGCCAGTGCTTCCCCCCCACATCCAGCACTGCCAGTGCCCCCCACAGCCAGCACTTCCAGTGCACCGCCCCCACAGCCAGCACTGTAAGTGCCCCCCCCCCCCACAGCCAGCACTGCCAGTGCCCCCCACAGCCAGAACTTCCAGTGCCCCCCCCCACAGAGAGCACTGGCAGTGCCCCCCCCCACAGCCAGAACTGCCAGTGCCCCCCCCCCCCCAAGCCAGCACAGACAGTGCCCCCCAAAGCCAGCACTGCCAGTGGTCCCCCAAACACCCCCACAGCCAGCACTACCAGTGTTTCCCCACAGCCAACACTGCCAGTGCCCCGACCCACAGCCACACAGCCAGTACACCCCCCCAAGCCTGCACTGCCAGTAGTCCCCCAAACACCCCACCAACCAGCACTCCCAGTGCCCTCCATAGCCAACACTGTCAGTGCTTTCCCACAGCCAAAACAACCAGTGCCCCCACCCACAGCCAGCACTGCGAGTGCCCCCCGCACCGCCAGTGCTTCCACACAGCCATCACAGCCAGTGCCCCCCACCAAAGCCAGCACTTCCAGTGGTCCCGCAAACACCCCCACAGCCAGCACTGTCTGTGCTTCCCCACAGCCAACACTGCCAGTGCCCCTACCCATAGCTAGCACTGCCAGTGGTCCCCCAAACATCCCCACGGCCAGCACTGCCTTTGCTCCTCCAGACCCAGCCTGCCAGTGTTCTCCGCCAGAGCCAGCACTGCCAGTACTCCCCCGACCGCCAGCCCCCCACAGCCAGCATTGCCAGTGCTATCCCCACACCTCTACAGCCAGACCTGCCGCTGCTCCCCCCAACTATCCACCCACAGCCAGCCGTGCCATTGCACCCCGTACACCCACCCACAGTCCTGCCAGTGCTCCCCAGCCCCCCCGCAGCCAGCGCTGCCAGTGCACCCCTCACCCTCCCACAGCCAGCCCTGCCAGTGAAGCCCTCACACACAGCAGCACTGCCAGTGCTCCCCTTACTCCCGCCAGCCAGCACTGTCAGTGCTCCCCTATCTCACCCCGACATCCAACCTTGCCAGTGCTCCAGACCCCACCCCACCCCCATAGCAAGCTCTGTCAGTGCTCCCAACCACCTCCACATATCCAGCCCTGTCGGTGCTCCCCCACCCACCCACAGCCACCCTTTCCAGTGCTCCCCCACTCCCACAGAGCCTGCAAAGCCAGTGCTCCGGGCCGTAACCAGTACTGCCAGGGACATACATATCAAAACATGCAGCACCTGTTCCTTGAACAAGTTCCACATTTCACTTGTGTCCTTCCTGACAGCCTATGTTCCCAACTTATGTACTTCAGTTCTTGTCTGACAGCATTGTATTTACCCTTCCTCCAATTGTAAACCTTGCACTTTTGCACACATCTATCCCTCTCCATTACTAAAGTGAAAGTCACAAAATTGTGGTCACTAACTCCAAAATGCTCCCCCACTAACAAATCTGTCACCTGCACTTGTTCATTACCAAGTACCAAATCCAATATGGCCTCCCCTCTGGTCGGGCAAACTACATACTGTGTTAGAAAAGCTTCCTGGACACACTGCACAAACACCTCCAGTGCAAACTCAGGAAGGGAAGAGATAGTCGAGTGAGGGAATCATGGTTGACAAGCGAGGTTGAATGTCTTGTTAAGAGGAAGAAGGAGACTTATGTAAGGCTGAGGAAACAAGGTCCAGACAGGGCGCTGGAGGGATACAAGATAGCCAAGAGGGAACTGAAGAAAGGGATTAGGAGAGCTAAGAGAGGGCAGGAAAAATCTTTGGCGGGTAGGATCAAGGAAAGCCAAGGCATTTTACAAATATGTGAGAAATATGAGAATGACTAGAGCGAGGGTAGGCCCGATCAAGGACAGTAGCGGGAGATTGTGTACTGAGTCTGAAGAGATTGGAGAGGTCTTGAACAAGTATTTTTCTTCAGTATTTACAAACGAGAGGGGCCATATTGTTGGAGAGGACAGTGTGAAACAGACTGGTAAGCTGGAGGACATACTTGTTAGGAATGAAGATATGTTGGGCATTTTGAAAAACTTGAGGATAGACAAGTCCCCCGGGCCTGACGGGATATATCCAAGGATTCCATGGGAGGCAAGAAATGAAATTGCAGAGTCGTTGGCAATGATCATTTCATCCTCGCTGTCAACAGGGGTGGTACCAGAGGATTGGAAAGTGGCGAATGGCGTGCCCCTGCTCAAAAAAGCGAATCGGGAATACCCTGGGAATTACAGGCCAGTTAGTTTTACTTCGGTGGTAGGCAAAGTAATGGAAAGGGTACTGAGGGATAGTATTTCTGAGCATCTGGAAATACACTGCTTGATTAGGGATGGTCAACACGGATTTGTGAGGTGTAGGTCTTGCCTTACGAGTCTTATTGTCTTCTTTGAGGAGGTGACCAAGCCTGTGGATGAAGGTAAAGCAGTGGATGTGGTGTCCATGGATTTTAGTAAGGTATTTTATAAGGTTCCCCATGGTAGGCTTATGCAGAATGTAAGGAGGCATGGGATAGTGGGAAATTTGCCCAGTTGGATAACGAACTGGCTAACCGATAGAAGACAGAGAGTGATGGTGGATGGCAAATATTCAGCCTGGAGCCCAGTTACCAGTGGCATACCACAGGGATCAATTCTGGGTCCTCTGCCGTTTGTGATTTTCATTAACGACTAGGATGAGGGAGTTGAATGGTGGGTCAGTAAATTTGCAAATGATACGAAGATTGGTGGAGTTGTGGATCGTGAGGAGGGCTGTTGTCGGCTTCAAAGAGACATAGATAGGATGCAAAGCTGGGCTGAAAAGTGGCATATGGAGTTTAACCCTGACAAGTCCAAAGATGTGCGGGTTAGGTGGATTGGCCATGCTAAATTGCCCGTAGTGTCCTAATAAAAAAAGTAAGGTTAAGAGGGGGTTGTTGGGTTACGGGTATAGGGTGGATACGTGGGTTTGAGTAGGGTGATCATGGCTCGGCACAACATTGAGGGCCGAAGGGCCTGTTCTGTGCTGTACTGTTCTATGTTCTAAGTCTGAGGTTGTCCACTTTGGAAGGACACATATGAATACGGAATACAGGGTTAACGGTAGGGTTCTTGGCGACATGGAGGAGCAGAGAGATCTTGGGGTCTATGTTCATAGATCTTTGAAAGTTGCCACTCAAGTGGATAGAGCTGTGAAGAACGCCTATGGTGTGAAATGGTGTTCATTAGCAGAGGGATTGAATCTAAGAGTCGTGAGGTGATCATGCAGCTGTACAAAACCTTGGTCAGGCCACATTTGGAATACTGTGTGCAGTTCTGGTCACCTCATTTTAGGAAGGATGTGGAAGCTTTGCAAATGCTGCAAAGGAGATTTACCAGGATGTTGCCTGGAATGGAGAGTAGGTCTTACGAGGAAAGGTTGAGGGTGCTAGGCCTTTTCTCATTAGAACGGAGAAGGTTGAGGGGCGACTTGATAGAGGTTTATAAAATGATCAGGGAAGTAGATAGAGTAGACAGTCAGAGACTTTTTCCCCGGGTGGAACACACCATTTCAAGGGGACATAAATTTAAGATAAATGGTGGAAGATATAGGGGGGATGTCAGAGGTAGGTTCTTTACCCAGAGAGTAGTGGGGGCATGCAATTCACTGCCTGTGGAAGTAGTTGAGTGGGAAACGTTAGGGACCATCGAGCGGCTATTGGATAGGTCCATAGATTAGGGTAGAATAATGGAGTGTAGATTAATGTCTTCGTAAGGGCAGCACGGTAGCATTGTGGATAGCACAATTGCTTACCAGCTCCAGGGTCCCAAGTTCGATTTCGTCTTGGGTCAATGTCTGTGTGGAGTCTGCACATCCTCCCCGTGTGTGCGTGGGTTTCCTTCCACAGTCCAAAGATATGCAGGTTGGGTAGATTGGCCATGACAAATTGCCCTTAGTGTCCAAAATTCGATGATTAACCTAGGATAAAAGTTCGGCACAACATCGAGGGCCGAAGTGGCCTGTTCTGTGCTGTATTTCTCTCTCTTCTCTCTCTCTCTCTCTCTGCTCCCCAACCTCCCCAGTGCCAGCATTGCCAGTGCTCCCAACGCCTCCCCCACAGCCAGTACCTGCCAGTGCTATCCCACTCCCCCACAGCCAGTTCTGCAGGGTTCCTCCACACCCCCACATCCAGCACATCCAGTGCTCCATTAGACCCTGCAGCCCGCCCTGTCAGTGCTCTCCCCACAACCCAACGACAACCCTGCCATAGCTCCCCCGCATCTCGCAGTTCCACTGCTCCCAAACGCCTCCCGACAGACATCCCTGCAAGTGCTCCCCTCACCCCATGGAGCCAGCCATGGCAGTGCCCCTCCCACCACAGGCAGCACGGCCAGTGCTCCCACTACCCCCACACTGGAATTGTCAGCGCTACCTCCACCCACATCCAGCCCGACCAGTGCTCCACTGTCCTATCCCCACCAGCCAGCACTTCCAGTGCTCGCCACAGCCCTTAGTGCCAGTCATGACAGTGCTCCTCCGGCCACAATCAGAAAGCCAGTGCTCCATGCACCTTCCCACAGCCAGTCCAGTCAGTGCTCCGCCCTTCACTCCACAACCATCCTTGCCAGTGATCCCCCGATTCCACCCGACAACCATCACTGCCTTTAGTCCCGCCACACCTCATATCCAGCCCTGCCAGTGCTCCACAATACTCCAACAACCAGCATTTCCGGTGGTCCACTGGCCCATCCCCCCACACAGCTAGCCCTGCCAATGGACTCTCCACCCCACAACCAGCTCTGCCATGCTCCCCTTACACTCCCACAAACAGCACTCCCAGTGATCCCACCACCCCATATCCTGCTCTGTCAGAGCTGCCCCCACAGATAGCATAGTTATTCCCCACAGCAGTTCTGCCAATGCTCCCCCCCGCAAACACCCAGAGAGCGACAGAGAGATAGAGACAGGGCGATAGAGAGCGAGACAAAGAGAGCGAGAGGGCAACAGAGAGTGAGAGAGAGAGAACCTCGGAGAGAGAGAGGACAACAGAGAGAGATAGAGAGAGGGCGACTAGAGAGAGAGAGAGAGAGAGAGAGAGAGAGAGAGACCGAACATCAATTAGAGAGAGACACGGGGCAAATGAGAGAGGACGACAGTGAGAGAGAGAGCGAGAGAGAGCTACGGAGAGAGAGACAGGCGAACAGAGGGAAAGAAAGAGGGCGATAGAGAGAGAGAGGGAGAGAGAGAAAGGCCGATAGAGAGGGAGAAACAGGGCGAGAGACACAGAGAGCGAGACATGTCGACAGAGAGAGAGAGAGAGAGAGAGAGAGAGGGCGACAGAAAGAGAGAAAGACAGGGCGACAGAGAGAGATAGACAGGGAGAAAGAGAGATAAAGACAGGGCCACAGAGAGTGAGAGACAGAGAGACAGGGCGACAGAGAGAGAGAGGTCGAAAGACAGAGAGAGCTGACGACAGAGAGAGAGAATGATAGGGTGACAGAACATAGAACATAGAACATTACAGCGCAGTACAGGCCCTTCGGCCCACGATGTTTCACCGTCCTGTGAAACCCTTCTAAAGTCCCTCTACACTATTCCCTTATCGTCCATATGCCTGTCCAATGACCATTTGAATGCGTTTAGTGTTGGCGAGTCCACTACTGTTGCAGGCAGGACATTCCACGCCCTTTCTACTCTCTGAGTAAAGAACATACCTACCTCTGACATCTAATATAAGGCGGAATCTGATGTCTTTGAGGTCATCGCTTCCCCTTGAATGGGAGATGATGGATCATCCTGAGATTGAACATATTGCAAGAGAAACGTAGCCAGGTGCAGGAAAAGTTAATGTCGGAAGTGGGATTCGAACACACGCCACCAGGAGAGACTAGCGACCTTAACGCAACGCCTTTGACCGCTCGGCCATACTGACGTGTGGGCCGCAGAGAGAGAGACAGGGAGAAAAACAGAGAGACAGAGAGTGAGAGACAGAGAGAGACAGGGCGACAGAGAGAGAGACAGGGCAAAGAGAGAGTGAGAGGGGGGGGGGGGCAACAGAGAGAGAGAGAGAGGGCGACAGAGATAGAGAAAGACAGGACAGCAGAGAGAGAGTGAGAGACAGGGCGGCAGACAGGATAGAAAAGCGAAAGAGAGAGGCAGGGCGATAGAGATAGAGGAACAGGGCGAAAGAGAGAGCGAAAAAGACAGATCGAGAGAGGGCGATAGAGCGAGAGAGAGACAGGGCGTGAGAGAGAGAGAGACAGTGCGATAGATACAGAGAGAAAAGATTCAGGGAGAGAGAGGGCGACAGGGCGACAGAGAGAATGAGAAAACGGAGCGAACGGAGAGAGAGAGCGAGAGAAAAAACCAGGGCAACAGAGAGAGAGAGAGGGCGGCAGAGATAGATAGAGACAGGGTGGCAGACAGAGAGACAGGGCACCACAGAGAGAGAGAAACAGGGTAACAGAGAGAGAGAGGGCGACATAGAGAGATAGACAGGGCGACAGAGACAGATAGCCTGGGGCGACAGAGAGAGAGGGCAACATAGAAAAAGAGAGAGAGAGAGAGAGGGGCACATAGAGAGAGAGAGAGAGAGAGAGAGAGAGGAGAGATAGAGAGAGAGAGAGAGAGAGAGAGAGAGAGAGAGAGAGAGAGAGAGAGAGAGCGAGAGAGAGCGACAGAAAGGGACAGGGCGACAGATAGGGAGAGACAGAGCGACAGAGAGAGAGAAAGAGACCGGGCGACTGAGCGAGAGAAAGGGCGACGGAGAGAGTGAGAGTGAGAGGTCGACCGAGAGTGAGAGACACGGCAACAGAGAGAGAGAAAGAGAGAGAGAGAGAGAGAGATAGGGCGACAGAGAGAGAGACAGGGCGACACACAGAGAGAGGAGGCGACAGAAAGACAATGAGTGATAGATACCGGGCGACAGAGAGAGAGAGAGACAGGGCAAGAGCGATAGAGAGACAGGGCGACAGGGAAAGAGAGAGAGCGAGAGACAGGGAGACAGAGAGAGAGAGACAGAGAGAGACAGGGCAATAGCGAAAGAGAGACAGGGCGTCAGGGAGAGAGAGAGCGAGAGACACGGAGGCAGAGAGAGAGAGCGAGAGAGGGCGACAAAGATGGAGACAGAGAGAGATAGGGCGAAAGAGAGAAAGGGCGACAGAGTGAGAGACAAGGCGAGAGAGAGAGGGCGACAGAGAGAGACAGTGTGACACAAAGAAAGCGAAAGGCTGACACAGAGAGAGACAGGGCGACGGAAAGAGACATGGCGACAGCGAGAGAGACAGAGCGACAGAGAGAGGGGGCAGGGAGAGAGAGATACAGGGCTACATAGAGAGAGATACAGGGAGACAAAGAGAGAGAGAGAGAGAGAGGAGAGAGAGA
The DNA here is from genome assembly GCF_902713615.1 of Scyliorhinus canicula. Classification (NCBI taxonomy): domain Eukaryota; kingdom Metazoa; phylum Chordata; class Chondrichthyes; order Carcharhiniformes; family Scyliorhinidae; genus Scyliorhinus; species Scyliorhinus canicula. The sequence goes on along the minus strand of NC_052176.1, from coordinate 9,279,915 downwards.
GAGAGAGAGAGAGAGAGAGAGAGAGAGAGCGAGAGAGAGAGAGAGAGGGGTGGGGGGGGGGGGAGAGCGGGGTGCAGAGAGAGAGAGACAGGGCGACAGAAAAAGAGAATGAGAGACAGGGTGTCAGAGAAAGAGACAGGGCGAGAGGGAGCGAGGCAGGGCGAGATAGGAAGGCAGGGCGACAGAGAGAGAGAGAGCCAGGGCCACAGAGAGAGCGAGAGAGAGAGAGACAGGGCAGGAGAGAAAGGCGGAGACAGAGAGGGAGATGACAGGGCGTGAGAGAGAGAGAGAGAGAGAGAGAGAGAGAGAGAGAGAGAGAGAGAGAGAGAGAGAGAGAGAGAGAGAGAGAGAGAGAGAGATAGGGTAACACAGAGAGAAAGAGTGGGCGACAGAGGTGAGAGCGAGAGGACGACAGAGAGAGAGAGACTGGGCGAGAGAGAGAGATAGAGTGACAGAGAGAAAAACAGGGCAACAGAGAGAGAGAGAGAGAGAGAGAGAGGAGCGGCAGAGTGAGGGCGACAGAGAGATCGACAGGGCGAGAGAGAGAGAGAGACAGGGTGGCTGAGAGAGACAAGGCGAGAGTGAGCGACAGTTCAACAGAGAGAGAGAGAAAGAGAGAGAGAGAGAGCAAAAGTCAGGGCGGCAGAGAGATAGAAGCAGGGCAACAGAGAGAGCGAGAGGGGGTGAGAGAAAGGCCGACAGAGAGGGAGAGACAGGGCGAGAGACACAGAGAGCGAGACATGTCGACAGAGAGAGAGAGAGGGCGACAGAGGGAGATAGACAGGGCGAAAGAGAGATAGAGACAGGGCCACAGAGAGTGAGAGACAGAGAGACAGGGCGAAAGAGAGAGAGATCGAAAGGCAGAGAGAGCTGACGACAGAGAGAGAGAAAGACAGATGACAGAACATAGAACATTACAGCGCAGTACAGGCCCTTCAGCCCACGATGTTGCACCGTCCTGTGAAACCCTTCTAAAGTCCCTATACACTGTTCCCTTATCGTCCATATGCCTATCCAATGACCATTTGAATGCGTTTAGTGTTGGCGAGTCCACTACTGTTGCAGGCAGGACATTCAACGCCCTTACTCCTCTCTGAGTAAAGAGCCTAGCTACCTCTGACATCTAATATAAGGCGGAATTTGATGTCTTTGAGGTTATCGCTTCCCCATTGAATGGGAGATGATGGATCATCCTGAGATTGAACATATTGCAAGAGAAACGTAGCCAGGTGGAGGAAAAACTAATGTCAGAAGTGGGATTCAAACCCATGCCTCCAGGAGAAACTGGCGAACTTAACGCAGCGGCTTTGATCACTCGGCCATCCTGACGCGTTAGACATGCAGAGCGAGAGACAGAGAGAGAGAGAGACAGGGCAACACAGAGAAAGAGAGTGCGACAGAGATGGAGAAAGACAGGACAACAGAGAGAGACACTTGTCTATATAAATGTTTCTGGAACATACCTCGCCATTCACCTGAGGAAGGAGCTGCGCTCCGAAAGCTCGTGTTTGAATCAAACCTGTTGGACTTTAACCCGATATTGTAAGACTTCTTACTGTGCTCACCCCAGTCCAACGCCGGCATCTCCACATTATAACAGAGAGAGAGTGATAGGCAGGGCGGCAGACAGAGTAGAAAAGCGAAAGAGAGAGGCAGGGCAATAGAGATAGAGGAACAGGGCGAAAAAGAGAGCGAAAAAGACAGATCGGGACAGGGCGATAGAGCGAGAGAGAGAGAGGGCGTGAGAGAGCGAGAGACAGTGCGATAGATACGGAGAGAAAGAGATAGAGAGAGAGAGGGCGACAGGGCGACAGAGAGAATGAGAGACAGGAGCGAACAGAGAGAGAGAGCGAGAGAAAAAACCAGGGCAACAGAGAGAGAGAGAGGGCGGCAGAGATAGATAGAGACAGGGTGGCAGAGAGAGACAGGGCACCAAAGAGAGAGAAACAGGGGTAACAGAGAGAGAGAGGGCGACAGAGAGAGAGAGAGAGAAAGCGACGGATCGAGAGACAGAACGACAGAGAGACAGGGCGTGAGAGAGAAAGAGAGACAGGCTGACGGAGAGAGACAGAGAGAGAGACAGGGCTACAGGATGATAAAGTGAAAGAGAGACAGGGCGACAAAGTGAGAGAGAGGACGACAGAGAGAGAGCGGCGGAGACAGAAACGGCGAGACAGAGAGAGAGAGGGCGAAAGGGAGAGAGAGAGAGAGACAGGGCGACAGCGAGAGAGACAGGGCGAGGCAGAGAGGGAGAGCGAGACAGGTCCACAGAGAGAGACATGGCGACAGAACGAGAGAGTTGGCAACAGGGAGAGGGAGAGAGAGAGAGAGAGAGAGAGAGAGAGAGAGAGAGAGAGAGATAGAGAGGTACAGGGCGACAGAGAGACAGGGCGAGAACGAGAGAGAGATAGCAAGGCAGAGCACTAGAGGGAGAGGGAGAGAGAAACAGAGCTTCTAAGAGCGAGGTGGCGACAGAGAGAGAGACAGGGCGAAAGAGAGTGAGTGAGGGCGTGAGAGAGAGAGGGCGACAGAGAGAGAGAAAGGTCGATAGAGAGCGAAAGACAGGGCGACAGAGCGAGAGACAGAGCGACAGGGAGCGAGACAGGCCGACAGGGAGACAGGGCGACTGAGAGAGAGAGAGAAGGAGAGAGAGAGAGACAGCGGGAGTGGCACAGGGCGAGAGAAAGATAGTCAGGGCGACAAGAGAGAGACAGGCCGACTGGGAGGGAGAGAAAGAGAGACAGCGCGTCGCAGAGAGAGAGAGACGGAGTGACAGAGTGAGAGGAAGTGCGACAGAGAGAGAGATACAGGACGTCAGAGAGAGAGAGACAGAGAGGGAGAGGGCGACAGAGAGAGAGAGACAGCGCGGCAGAGAGAGAGGAAATGCGACAAAGAGAGAGAGAGACAGGACATCAGAGAGAGAGAGAGACAGAGAGGGAGAGGGCGACAGGGAGAGAGAAAGGGCGTCAGGGAGACAGGGCGACAGAGAAAGCGAGAGGGAGAGAGAGAGAGAGTCAGGGTGACAAGAGAGAGACATATAGACTGGGAGAGAGAGCGAGAGAGACAGTGCATAACCGAGATAGAGACAGAGCGACAGAGTGAGACAGACAGGGCGACAGAGAGACAGGGCTACATTGAGAGAGGAAGTGCGCCACAGAGAGAGAGAGAGAGAGAGAGAGAGACAGGACGCCAGAGAGAGAGTGATAAGGCGAGAGAGAGAGAGAGAGAGAGAGAGAGAGGGGGGGGGCAACAGAGATAGACAGACAGGGCGACAGAGACAGATGGCCTGGGCGACAGAGAGGGAGAGGGCAACATAGAGAGAGAGTGAGAGAGAGAGAGACAGAGACAGAGACAGAGAGCGACATAAAGGGACAGGGCAACAGATAGGGAGAGACAGGGCGACAGAGAGAGAGGACGACAGAGAGAGAGAAAGAGACCGGGCGACTGAGCGAGAGAAAGGGCGACGGAGAGAGAGAGAGAGTGAGAGGTCCACCGAGAGTGAGAGACAAACAACAGAGAGAGAAAGAGAGAGAGAGATAGGGCGACAGATAGAGAGACAGGGCGACACACAGAGACAGAAGGCGACAGAAAGACAATGAGTGAGAGATACCGGGCGACAGAGAGAGAGAGAGACAGGGCAACATAAGAACATAAGAACATACGAACTAGGAGCAGGAGTAGGCCATCTGGCCCCTCGAGCCTGCTCCACCATTCAATTAGATCATGGCTGATCTTTTGTGGACTCAGCTCCACTTTCCGGCCCGAACACCATAACCCTTAATCCCTTTATTCTTCAAAAAACTATCTATCTTTACCTTAAAAACATGTAATGAAGGAGCCTCAACTGCTTCACTGGGCAAGGAATTCCATAGATTCACAACCCTTTGGGTGAAGAAGTTCCTCCTAAACTCAGTCCTAAATCTACTTCCCCTTATTTTGAGGCTATGTCCCCTAGTTCTGCTGTCACCCGCCAGTGGAAACAACCTGCCCGCATCTATCCTATCTATTCCCTTCATAATTTTATATGTTTCTATAAGATCCCCCCTCATCCTTCTAAATTACAACGAGAACAGTCCCAGTCTACTCAACCTCTCCTCATAATCCAACCCCTTCAGAGCTGGGATTAACCTTGTGAATCTCCTCTGCACACCCTCCAGGGCCAGTACGTCCTTTCTCAAGTAAGGAGACCAACACTGAACACAATACTCCAGGTGTGGCCGCACTAACACCTTGTACAATTGCAACATAACCAAGAGCGATAGAGAGACAGGGCGACAGGGAGAGAGAAAGAGCGAGAGACAGGGAGACAGAGACAGAGAGAGAGAGAGAGAGAGAGAGAGACAGACAGGGCAAAAGCGAAAGGGAGGCAGGGCGACAGGGAGAGAGACAGGGAGGCAGAGAGAGAGCGAGAGAGGGCGACAGAGATGGAGACAGAGAGAGATAGGGCGAAAGAGAGAGAGGGCGACAGAGTGAGAGACAAGGCGAGAGAGAGAGAGGGCGACAGAGAGAGACAGTGCGACACAAAGAAAGCGAAAGGGTGACAGAGAGTGAGACAGGGCGACGGAAAGAGACATGGCGACAGCGAGAGAGACAGGGCGATAGAGAGAGGGGACAGAGAGAGAGAGAGATACAGGGAGACAAAGCGAGAGAGAGAGAGAGAGACAGAGAGCGACAGAAAGGGACTGGGCAACAGATAGGGAGAGACAGGGCGACAGAGAGAGAGGACGACAGAGAGAGAGAAAGAGACCGTGCGACTGAGCGAGAGAAAGGGCGACGGAGAGAGAGAGAGAGAGAGAGAGAGGTCGACCGAGAGTGAGAGACACGGCAACAGAGAGAGAAAGAGAGAGAGAGAGATAGGGCGACAGATAGAGAGACAGGGCGACACACAGAGAGAGAAGGCGACAGAGAGACAATGAGTGAGAGATACCGGGCGACAGAGAGAGAGAGAGAGAGACAGGGCAAGAGCGATAGAGAGACAGGGCGACAGGGAGAGAGAGAGAGAGACAGGGCAAGAGCGAAAGAGAGACAGGGCGACAGGGAGAGAGGCAGGGAAGCAGGGAGACAGAGAGCGAGAGAGGGCGACAGAGATGGAGACAGAGAGAGATAGGGCGAAAAAGAGAGAGGGCGACAGAGTGAGAGACAAGGCGAGAGAGAGAGGGCGACAGAGAGAGACAGTGCGACACAAAGAAAGCGAAAGGGTGACAGAGAGTGAGACAGGGCGACGGAAAGAGACATGGCGAAAGCGAGAGAGACAGGGCGACAGAGAGAGGGGACAGAGAGAGAGAGAGATACAGGGCGACAAAGAGAGAGATACAGGGAGACAAAGAGAGAGAGAGAGAGAGAGAGAGAAAGAGCGGGGTGCAGAGAGAGTGAGACAGGGCGACAGAAAAAGAGAGGGAGAGACTGGGTGTCAGAGAAAGAGACGGCGAGAGGGAGCGAGGCAGGGCGAGATAGGAAGACAGGGCGATAGAGAGAGACAGCCAGGGCCACAGAGAGAGCGAAAGAGAGAGACAGGGCAGGGGAGAAAGACGGAGACAGAGAGGGAGATGACAGGGCGTGAGAGAGAGAGACAGAGAGGGAGAGGGCGACAGGGGGAGAGAAAGGGCGACAGGGAGACAGGGCAACAGAGAAAGCGAGAGGGAGAGACAGAGAGAGAGTCAGGGTGACAAGTGAGAGACATATAGACTGGGAGAGAGCGAGAGAGACAGTGCATAACCGAGATAGAGACAGAGCGACAGAGTGAGACAGACAGGGCGACAGAGAGACAGGGCTACATTGAGAGAGGAAGTGCGCCACAGAGAGAGAGAGAGAGAGACAGGACGCCAGAGAGAGAGTGATAAGGCGAGAGAGAGAGAGTGAGAGAGAGAGAGAGAGAGAGAGAGAGAGGGCAACAGAGATAGACAGACAGGGCGACAGAGACAGATGGCCTGGGCGACACAGAGAGAGCGGGCAACATAGAGAGAGAGAGAGAGACAGAGAGCGACAGAAAGGGACAGGGCAACAGATAGGGAGAGACAGGGCGACAGAAAGAGAGGACGACAGAGAGAGAGAAAGAGACCGGGCGACTGAGCGAGAGAAAGGGCGACGGAGAGAGAGAGAGTGAGAGGTCGACCGAGAGTGAGAGACACGGCAACAGAGAGAGAAAGAGAGAGAGAGAGAGATAGGGTGACAGATAGAGAGACAGGGCGACACACAGAGAGAGAAGGCGACAGAAAGACAATGAGTGAGAGATACCGGACGACAGAGAGAGAGAGAGACAGGGCAAGAGCGATAGAGAGACCAGTCGACAGGGAGAGAGAGAGCGAGAGACAGGGAGACAGAGAGAGAGAGAGAGAGAGAGAGAGAGAGAGAGAGAGAGAGAGAGACAGGGCAAGAGCGAAAGAGAGACAGGGCGACAGGGAGAGAGAGAGCGAGAGACAGGGAGTCAGAGAGAGAGAGAGAGAGAGAGCGAGCGAGAGAGGGCGACAGAGTGAGAGACAAGGCGAAAGAGAGAGAGGGCGACAGAGAGAGACAGTGCGACACAAAGAAAGCGAAAGGGTGACAGAGAGAGAGAGAGGGCGACGGAAAGAGACATGGTGACAGCGAGAGAGACAGGGCAACAGAGAGAGGGGACAGAGAGAGAGAGAGATACAGGGCGACAAAGAGAGAGATACAGGGAGACAAAGAGAGAGAGAGAGAGAGAGAGAGAGAGAGAGAGAGAGAGAGAGAGAGAGAGAGAGAGAGAAAGAGCGGGGTGCAGGGAGAGTGTGACAGGGCGAAAGAAAAAGAGAGGGAGAGACTGGGTGTCAGAGAAAGAGACGGCGAGAGGGAGCGAGCCAGGGCGAGATAGGAAGACAGGGCGATAGAGAGAGACAGCCAGGGCCACAGAGAGCGAAAGAGAGAGACAGGGCAGGGGAGAAAGACGGAGACAGAGGGGGAGATGACAGGGCGTGAGAGAGAGTGAGAGACAGGGTAACACAGAGAGAAAGAGTGGGCGACAGAGGTGAGAGCGACAGGACGACAGAGAGAGAGAGAGACAGGGCAACAGAGAGAGAGAGCGAGGAGCGACAGAGTGAGGGCGACAGAGAGATAGACAGGGCGAGAGAGAGAGAGAGAGAGAGAGAGAGAGAGAGAGAGAGAGAGACAGGGTGGCTGAGAGTGAGAGGGCGAGAGTGAGCGACAGTTCAACAGAGAGAGAGAGAGAGAGAGAGCAAGAGTCAAGGCGGCAGAGAGATAGAGGCAGGGCGACAGAGAGAGAGAGATACAGGGCGACAGAGAGAGAGAGACAGGTTGACAGGGAGAGAGACAGGGTGAGAGTGAGGGAGAATGCGAGACACGTAGACAGAGAGAGAGAGGACAACAGAGAGAGAGAGAGAGAGACAGGGCGTCAGAAAAAGAGGGAGAGACTAAGTGTCAGAGAGAGAGACATGGCGAGAGGGGGAGAGGCAGCGCGTGATAGTGAGAGACTGGGCGACAGAGAGAGAGTGATACAGGACGACAGAGAGCGAGAGACAGGGCGAGAGAGGGAGGGACAGGGTGACAGGAGAGAGACAGGGCGAGACAGAGAGAGAGAGCGAGCCAGGGCAGCAGAGGGAGACAGGGCGACAGAAAAAGAGAGGGAGAGACAGGGTGTCAGAGAGAGACACAGGGTGAGAGGGAGAGAGAGAGGGCGAGAGAGGGAAAGACGGGGCGACAGAGAGATCGAAAGCCAGGGCCACAGAGAGAGAGAGAGGGCGGGAGAGAGAGAGAGTGAGACAGAGAGGGAGATAAAAGGGCGAGAGGGAGTCAGGGCGACAAAGACAGAAAGAGAGGGCGGCAAAGAGGGAGAGAGATAGAAAGGGCGACAGAGAGAAAGAGGTCGACAGAGAGAGAGAGAGCGACAGAGAGAGGGGGAGATATAAGGGGACTGAGAGAGAGCGAGAGGGCGACAGAGAGAGACAGGGCGAGAGAGAGATACGGTGGCAGAGAGAGAGAGACAAGGCGACCGAGAGAGAGAGAGAGAGAGAGGGCGACAGAGAGAGAAAGCGAGGCAGGTACACAGAGAGTGAGAGGGCAACAGAGAAAGAGAGACTGAGCGACAGAAAAAGAGAGGGAGAGACAGGGTGACAGAGAGAGAACAAGAGACAGTGCGACAGAGAAAGAGTTTGAGAGAGAGAGAGGGCGGAAGAGAGAGAGAGGGCGGCAGATAGAGAGAGACTGGGCGAGAGAGAGAGAGACAGGGCGACTGAGGGAAAGAGAGAGAGTGAGCGACAGGTCGACGGAGAGAGAGAGAGAGAGAGGTCCGCAGAGAAAGAGAGAGCCAAGGCGACAGAGAAAGACAGGGCGACCGAGTGAGAGAGAGAGACAGGGCGACAGAGAGAGAAAGCGAGACAGGTATACAGAGAGAGAGAGGGCAAGAGGGAAAGAGAGACAGGGCAACAGAAAAAAAAGAGGGAGAGACAGGGTGTCATGGAGAGAGACAGGGCGAGAGGGAGAGAGGCAGGGTGAGAGAGGGAGAGTCAGGGCGACAGAGAGAGAGTAAGACAGGGCGACAGAGAGCGAGAGACAGGGCGAAGAGAGAGAGAGAGAGAGCCAGGGCCACATAGAGAGAGAGAGGAAGAGAGACAGAGAAAGAAAGGGCGACAGAGAGAGGGACAGGGCGACAAAGAGAGAGAGACAGGGCGATAGCGAGAAATGCGACAGAGAGAGAGAGAGGGCGACAGAGAGGCAGAGGGACAGGGCGAGAGAGAGATAGGTTGACAGATAGAGAGAGAGAGAGACAGGGCAATAGAGAGAGAGAGTGATAAACAGGGTGATAGACAGAGAGAGAGACAGGGCGACATAGAGAGAGAGAAACAGGGTGACAGAGAGAGAATAAGAGACAGTGGGACGAGAGAGAGAGAGAGGGGTGTAGCCTACAACAGCCCTCCACCTCATTCACTACTCCACCAATCGTGGTGTCATCAGCAAATTTACTGACCCACCTTTCAGCCCCCTTCTCCATGTCATTGATAAAAATCACAAATAGCAGAGGACCCAGGAATGATCCTTGTGGTACACCTCTGGGTACTGGTCGCCAGTCCGAAAAATTCCCATCAACCACCACCCTCTGTCTTCTGTGTGATAGCCAGTTACTTATCCAATTTGCCAAATTTCCCTCTATCCCACACCTCCTTACTTTCTTCATGAGCCAACCATGGGAAACCTTATCAAACGCATGACTGAAATCCATGTATACGACATCAACTGCTCTACCTTCATCCACACAATTAGTTACCTCCTCAAAGAATTCAATCAAATTTGTGAGGCAAGACTTACCCTTCACAAATCAGTGTTGACTATCCCGGATTAAGCTTTTTTTTTCCAAATGGTCATAAATCCTATCCTTCAGGAGATTTTCATTTAGCTTACCGACCACCGAAGTAAGACTAAAAGTCTTATAATTACCAGGGTCATTCCTATTCCCTTTTTTGACAGAGGAACAACATTCGCCACTCTCCAGTCCTCTGGCACTATCCCCGTGGACAGTGAAGACCCAAAGATCAAAGCCAAAGGCTCTGCAATCATATCCCTTGCCTCCCAAAGAATCCTTGGCTATATCCCATCGGGCCCAGGGGACTTGTCGACCCTCAGGTCTTTCCAAATTGCAGATACATCCTTCCTCAGAACATCTACCTCCTCCAGCCTACCCGCCTGTTTCATACTCTCATCCTCAAAGACATGGCCCCTCTCCTTGGTGAACACTGAAGAAAAGTATTCATTCAACGCCTCTCCTGTTTCTTCAGACTCCATGCACAAGCTCCCACTGCTGCCCTTAACTGCCCCTTCCCTCACCCTGGTCATTCTTTTATTTCTCACATAAGAGTAAAAAGGTCTTGGGGTTTTCCTTGATCCGACTCGCCAAAGTCTTCTTATGCACACTCCTAGCTCTCCTAAGCCTTTTTTTTTTTAGCAAATTCCTTGCTACCATTTAACTCTGAAGCGACCCATATGAACCTTGTTTTCTCGTCCTTACACGTGCTTCCTTTTTCCTCTTAACAATACATTCAACCTCTTTTGTGAACCATGGTTCCCTGACACGGCCATTTCCTTCCTGCCTGAAAGGGACATGCCTACAAAGGACACGCAGTATTTGTTCCTTGAACATTCTCCACTTTTCATTTGTGCCTTTTCCTGACAGTTTCTGTTCCCATCTTATGCTCCCTAATTCTTGCCTAATCGCATCATAATTACCCCTCCACCAATTATTAAACCTTGCCCTGCCGTCTGGCCCTATCACTATCCATTGCAATAGTGAAAGACACCGAATTGTGGTCGCTATCTCCAAAGTGCTCTCCCACAAACAAATCTAACACTTGGCCCGGTTCATTGCCCGGTACCAAATCCATTGTGCCCCCCTCGAGTCGGCCTATCCACATATTGTGTCAGGTAACCCTCCTGCACACACTGCACAGAAACTGCCCCATCCGAACTGTTCGACCTATAGAGGCTCCAATCAATATTTGGAAAGTTAAAGTCACTCATGACAGAGAGAGAGTGATAAGGCGTCACAGAGAGAGACAGGGCGATAGAGAGTGAGAAAGAGAAAGGGCGACAGCGAGAGAAAGGGCGATAGAGAGAGACACAGAGCGTCAGAGAGACAGGGCGACACAGAGAGACAGGTCGATAGAGAGAGCCAGGGCGACAGCGAGCGAGAGAGAGAGAGAGAGACAGGGCGACTGGCCTAGAGAGACAGGGTGCCTGAGAGAGAGAGAGAGAGGGCGAGAAAGAGAGATAGACAGAGAGCCAGGGCGACAGAGAGCGAGAGAGAGAGAGAGACAAGGCGACTGACCGAGAGAGACAGGGCGAGGGAGAGGGACAGGGAGAGAGGGTGATGGAGAGAGGGAGAGAGAGAGAGACAGGGCGTCAGAGAGAGAGAGAGGGACAGGGCGACTGACCGAGAAAGACAGGGCGCCTGAGAGAGAGAGAAAGGGCGAGAGAGAGAGAGAGTGAGAGACAGGGCGACACAGAGAAAGAGAGAGACAGAGCGACAGAGAGAGAAAGAGTGTGCGAAAGAGAGAGAGAGAGAGAGAGAGAGTGCGACAGAGTGGGAGAGACAAGTCGCTGGAGAGAAAGAGGGCGACAGAGAGAGAAATAGTGAGGAGAGAGAGAGAGAGAGAGAGAGAGAGAGAGAGAGAGAGAGAGAGAGAGAGAGAGAGAGAGAGGAGAGAGAGAGAGAGAGAGTCAGGGCGACACAGAGAGAGGCAGGGCGACTGAGACAGAAACAGGGCGAGAGAGAGGGACAGGGAGAGAGGGTGATGGAGAGAGGGAGAGAGAGAGAGAGAGACAGGGCGACTGACCGAGAGAGACAGGGCGCCTGAGAGAGAGAGAGAAAGGGCGAGAGAGAGAGAGTGAGAGACAGGCCGACAGAGAAAGAGAGAAACAGAGCGACAGAGAGAGAAAGAGTGTGCGAAAGAGAGCGAGAGAGTCAGGGCGACACAAAGAGGCAGGGCGACTGAGAGAGAGACAGGGCGCGAGAGAGGGACAGAGAGAGGGAGGGCGCCGGAGAGAGGAAAAAAGATGAATGAAAATCGCTTATTGTCACGAGTAGGCTTCAATGAAGTTACTGTGAAAATCCCCTAGTCGCCACATTCCGGCGCCTGTCCGGGGAGGCTGGTACTGGAATGGTTTAACCGTGAATCTGGCCTGCTTGGTCTGATTTATAATCCAGCGATTTAGCTGAGTGAGCCAAACCAGCCCCTGTGGAGAGAGAGAGAGAGAGAGAGAGAGATGACGTCACAGGGAGAGAGAGGGAGGGACAGGGCGACAGAGAGGGAGAGACAGGACGACAGAGGGAAAGTCACATCGACAGAGAGAGATAAAGAGAGTCAGGGCGACAGAGAGAGAAGGCAGGGCGACTGAGACAGAGACAGGGTGAGAGAGAGAGTCAGAGATAGAGTGACACAGAGAATGAGAGAGACAGGCGACAGAGAGAGAAAGAGTGTGCGAAAGAGAGAGAGAGAGAGAGTCAGGGCGACGCAGAGCGAAAGACAGGGCGAGAGAGAGGGACAGAGAGAGAGGGGGACATAGAGAGGGAGAGAGAGACAGGGTGACATGGAGAAAGAGATAGACAGGGCGACAGGAAGAGAAAGAGTGTGCGAAAGAGAGAGAGAGAGAGAGAGAGAGAGAGTCAGGGCGAAACAGAGAGAGAAGCAGGGCGACTGAGAGAGAGACAGGGCGACAGTGAGAGAGTGAGCGGGCGACAGAGAGAGAGAGAGAGAGAGTGCAAGAGAGACAGAGCGACAGAGAGAGGGGGGAGAGGGCGACAGAGAGATAGGGAGGCAGAGAGAGAGAGAGGCAGGCACAAGGCGAGAGAGAGAGGCAGGGCGACAGACAACGAGAGTAATGGCGACAGAGATAGGTAGACAGAGAGAGAGACAGTGCGAGAGAGAGACAGAGCGACAGAGAGAGAGGGGGAAAGGGTGACAGACAGCGAGAGAAATGGCGACAAGATAGGGAAACAGACAGAAAGAGAGAGAGGCACAAGGCGAGAGAGAGACAGGGCGACAGAGAGAGAGAGGGGGCGACAGAGTGACAGAGATAGGGCGACTGAAAGAGAGACACGGCGAGAGAGAGAGAGAGGCGACAGAGCGAGAGAGAGAGATAAAGCGTCACAGAGAGAGACAGGGCGATAGAGAGAGACAGAGGGCGTCAGAGAGACAGGGCCATAGAGAGAGAGAGAATGGGCGACAGAGAGAGAGAGAAAGGGCGAGAAAGAGAGATAGACAGAGCCAGGGCGACAGCGAGCGAGCGAGCGAGAGACAGGGCGACTGACCTAGAGAGACAGGGCGCCTGAGAGAGAGAGAAAGGGCGAGAGAGAGAGAGAGAGAGAGACAGGGCGACACAGAGAAAGAGAGAGACAGAACGACAGAGAGAGAAAGAGTGTGCGAAAGAGAGAGAGAGAGAGAGAGTCAGGGCTACACAGAGAGGC